>NW_027040753.1:0-532853 GCF_037179485.1 Ochlerotatus camptorhynchus | reverse complement strand
TGTCCCCGCTCTTTGATTACCTGTGGATTAAATGTTAACCACTGTCTATACTTATTAAGTAGACATAGTAAACATTCACTTCCACAAAAATTAACTAAACGCTACACAGTAGGCCTGGCCGCTTTATTGTTTGTTTCACATCCTTGATGTGCAGCAGGCATTAATAATGACAAGAAAATGATAGATGTATTTCTATCATTTCCAGGATTCTTTCAAGTACTGGCTGTGTATGTGTAGACTAGACTAGACTAGACTAGACTAAAATATTTCCAGATTGTCTTCGGGTGACAACTGACACACGTCACGGAACGACGAGATTGACGGATTGACAAGAAACGCTGCTTGATAGTCGCGAGCAGCAGTTGAATTGGTCCGGCATGAAGAGTTTGATACTTAATCTGGCAAATCGCTTCAATAAATGATGGTCGATAGGCAACCGAATCGAAAAACGACTCGGAAAGTGGCGCTCAAACGAATCGTGGTTCTTGAGTGGAGCGTTGAAGTCTTATTTCCATTGAATCAGACATTTCTGGACATTGTTCTGTAAATATTGCAGTTATTTATGGGAGGTTGCTTCTTGTGCATTTGAAATGATGTATTGTTTTAGATTTTAGTTTGTGTTTATTTTGCATTTAGTCTGTGTGGTTTTTGTAATAATTGTATAATTACACTGATATTAAGTTGAATAGGAAATAAGTTCAATTTTTAGGAATAACGAAATCGTAGATCATATTTCAAATCTCCTTCTTCCTTTCTACATCCATTAAATTTTAAATATCTACTAACCTAGAGACGACCGCGTGTATACGGTTTAATTCCTTTAACTCTAGATTTAAGACATTAATTAAGTATAACGCAAATGATAGCATGGTTCTGTAAAGTTTATTAGATTGAGCCTGTATAAATAAAATAATTTACAAAAAACAAATCGTGATCTTACAGATTCTGTCAGCCAACTGACAGTTCATAAAATCTGCATATAGTTCCAAGCATGTCGTGGCATAGCTGCTGACTGGAGCAATTCAGGATATCGAAATAAGCTGATTACTTGTTTGTGCTTGAAAAGTTTGCGACACCTTCGGCAGAAAATGCTTTTGGTTGTAGTTGTGGAAGGTCAGGAACTTTGAACTCAAAATCGTCGCTCATTGGGAATCACAAACGGGCAAGTGCTTTGATGGATGAGGAGCGTTCAAGGACTAACTAGTGACGGTTAATGCTCCATAAAAATAGCCTAATAAGTGATTCAGGAAACTGGAATGATTGACGCTTCACATGTGAAGATTGTAACCACCTTGCTTTAGTAGTTCATTCAGCTGTGTGTAGGTTTCGGCTAGAGTTTCAATGCTGTCGGTTTCAGTTAAAACATCGTTGACATTGAGGGCAGCTAAAAATCATACTCTTCAAGCTGCTTTTGACGGATCCAACGACTGGTTGGTTGAAGGTACCGTAAAACGGGAGTTAATTGATCACTGAAGTGAAATTGATCGACTAATCTCCTGAAAATAAGATAGTTTTTTTTGAAGATTTACTAGGTAAGTAACCTCCTTGGGAATGAAAAAAAAATAGTGTTTTTTTTAATTTTATGATATTCAATATAGTAGTTCGATACATTTGTTCCATAGATTTTCCAACTTCATGTAATTTTCCGGAAGGTCTGCAAAATGCTCCGTCGATAATTTCCCCACGTGAGCTCATGTGAGGCCACTTTGCAGCGATTTCGGCCTTCTATCGATCGAATAATACACAGTAATACTCACTCGCTGTTGATGGTTTTTCCTTTTTCGAGGTATTCCATGAAGAGTCAGAGTGACAATCCCAGAAAACCGATGCCATAACCTTTCCGACCCATTGAGCCTCCCTCGGCCGCTTCGGAGCACTCGTGTCGGTTTCAGTCCATTGCCGGGCACTCATTCTGTTCTCTGGGGTGTAATAGTGGATCCAGGTTTCATCAACAGTTACCAATCAACGCCAAAAGTCCGCCCGATTCCGCATCAGCAAGTCCAAACATTCTTTCGAAGTGCTCGTGCGTTCGTGTTTTTGGTCAGGAGTGAGCTTGCGCATTGTGCAGTAGCAGCGCATTCTGACGGTCAAGCAGATTACTTTTCACCTCACCTAGTATTATTGTAAGGTGATTAAAAGGCCTTTTCCAGTGGTGGTGGGAAGAAAAAAACCCCTCACTGCCTCTTATCAATGGGTGAATTTGGTAAAGGAAATGCTCGATCCAATTCATACCTGCCTCAAAATGTCCTTTTCTCGCTTTTTACTTTCTATTCTAATTTCCACACTGCCATACTATAACGGAACTATCAATTTTATACTTTCATCTCCTCATCTATAGTATAAAATGTTCTGATACTGACGTTGAGCATCTCCAACAGTTTCCTACTTTGTCTCTGGCGTCAATTCAATTAGATGAGCCGGATTCGTACTTTGGTTTATTGAAAAATATCAGATAGGGTTAACTACCCCATTTCCGGCCTATTAAGCGCAACCCGCACTTAGTCCTTCTTACTATAATCTAGCGTAGTTTAGCACCAAACGGAATGTTATTATTACCGGAAGCCATCATCCAAATTTATTTACCTTTCCGTACGTACCGTAAGATTTGATTGAGAGAAACAAATTGTTGAGACATTGTTAAAAGTCTAACACTGCTTCTTGACGCCAAACTCGGCCTAACGCATTGAAACGCCATTGAAACGCAAATGAATTTACTTCGGTGTACCCCATCAGGCATAAATACGTTAGGCATACGGACGTTAGGCATACGGACGTTAGGTATAATGGACGTTAGGTATAAAGTCATTAGGCATAATGGACGTTAGGCATAATATACTTTAGGCATAATGGACGTTAGGTATAAAATACCTTGCTGCTGTGCAACTCTAGAAACCTGTTTCGAGCATGGTAAACAATGCTTAAATTGTTTCAGAGATGAACCAGTCTACGGCTGAAAATCTCCTAAATAAAGAAAAAAAAAATGCTTAAATTAGGCTAAGCGTTGAATAAAAAATGATACAAGTTAAACAAACATATTTTAATTAACAAGGAATCCATTATCTATTAAATCATAAGTGACGTAGCTACATATTTACTTAGATCGAAGATTAGTAGCGATAGCGGTTAAGTAATCTGGCAATGGAAACTCATGATAGTTTTGAACTATATCTTGAAATCAATCGCATCTAGAAATAAAAAAAATCACACATTTATTTTAATATATTCTTACACACATTTTTTTTTTATTGTATTATAGACCCTTTTTGGTTTATTCGGGTCTTTATACACTAATTACAATAAATTGGTTTCACTATTCAATGGCGTTTGGCTCGTTCCCTACGATGCATCATTTCGTCTTGATTCGGCGTTAATCCTGGCGTTCATCCCGGCGGTCATCTTGCTGGTCTTCTTGATGGTGTCTTAGACTTGTTGGATGGTGGCAACGGAGCGGGCTGTTTTGAAAGTTTGCTTCTTGCAGAACTTCCATGTCAACTTTAAAATTTTCAGCGCGATGAGCGCTAGTTACACACATATTGAAATTGTCAAAAAAGAAAAGGTTTTTCTCAAAGAACAGCTCATCTAAAATTTGTTTATTTTTTCGCAATTGGGCCTGCAACTGCTTCAAAATGAAATTTTCTAAAAACTTGCTAACTTTCTAATGCTGTAAAAAAAAATTTAGCAACAGCGCTGCTCTAGCGGCTGAAATCCGAACTTCGATTAGGTAACCATATAAAGGCCTAGATGCTAAGGATCAACATTGCTGAAGATACAAGGCTTCCATAAGAGCTAGTAATTGATTCCGCGATTTGGTACTTCTCTGACCACTACACAGTGGGCCAGAAATTAAAGCTAGCAGAATAAAAATAATGCTCTGCTCCAATTGAAGTTACGTCTTGAGCGAAGATTCTAGAGTTAATAAGGACTACAAATCAGAGGATAAAAATAGCTCAAGGTTTGACCGCAACGATGGCGCAGCGATACAAGCTTTTTTTTATTTCGCAAGGTACAGTGTAACGTTTTACGTTTATTTGTAAATAGTTTTTCGTTGAAATCTAATTTAATTAACAATTAAATCCTTTTTATGTCAAGTTTGCTAAGAAATGAAATATTTCAACCGTGTAAATAAAATCAGACCATTACTGTGTCGATTTAACAACTTTGCCATATTTACTGTGTCTAGGCTACAACTTCGCCATAAAAGCTCAACTTATAGTGAGCTGTATTATATTGTACATGCTTTCTGGAGGCGCCATGAAGTCCGTCGCCATTCGAAAGGTTTGGCGCAACTCTCGAATAAAGAGAGAGTTTTTAAAAGATGACCTATCTGAATAGGAAAAGGTCGTTAGGAATTTTCCTGCTCGCAAAATTATTCTGACTCATCCATTTCGCTTTCGAATCGGCTGGATAACAGAAGTGCGCGAATTACTTTACGTTCTCGACTTATATTAAATCAAATTGATTTTGTGCGGTAAGTTTCTCTAAAGGTACTAAATAGTAGTGAGTGAGTTTTTATCAACCAGTGGTTTTTTAAACGTTTTCTTTCTTTTTGTACAGTGGACATAAGTCCGTATTAAGTTCCGCGTAGTCTGTTCAGTGCGTTTATTTGTGATATTGTACAAAAAAGGTAATTTTATTGAATTTTGTTAAAATTTAGAATTGTATGAGTAATGTGAGTTCGCGTTGGATTTCCAGCGCGTTGCGCTTTTTTTGTACGGGCTGGATATACGTTCCGTTCGGCTATCGTCAACGCCGGATCGGGTTCCATCTGTGGCATCGCCATCATCGTTCGTGGGAGACGGACATTTCCCGTGACTCGTGCGCCCTGCTAAGGCCCGCCTTTTCGAAGGTAGCTAAACGGAGGTGGGTGAAGTTCGCTAATCTTCGAAGCGAAATATCTTCCGACGGTCGCCAATCATCCGTCGACGAGGTCCCTTCCACTGCAACCCCGTGGACCATTATTTCCGAGAGCTCGGACCGTGTGAGTGCGTCGCCAAAAGCGTGCCGCGGTCCGGATTCAATCCAACGGGAGAGGGGGTTCATTTCATCACGGATGGTCATAGCGGAAACAAAGTACGCGAAGCCGTCCGAAGGTAAGTTGGCCTCTTCTCTTTGCGGAGCGAATCTCCCGGGACAGCACGACTTCTCGTCGTAGCTCAGCTCTCGATTGCCAAATCGGAAGTCTTCCGTCCAGCCGCCACTCCCTCCGCAACTCTAATTCGGCCATACCGCGTACGAGTCACCTTCCGTTGCTGTGCGCCATACTGCAGCACGTGAGCGGCACCATCACGTTTACGCCGCCATCGCTACACCGCCATCATCGAGTCATCGAGCCCTCATCGGTCAGCAGTCATCGATTCATCGTTTCGTCAAGTAAAACCTGCGCAGGTATGTGAGAGCATGTTTAATTCATGGCCATGATTTGCTCTTTCCCGTAAACCCCTCTCAGAAATCCAATGCGAATGAATGCTAGAATATAGTTTAAAGAAAAAGTTGAAGATTAGTTTTTCGAACGTTTTGAATGCTACTCCCTGAATAAAACACACTTACTACGTTACGTTCTGTTTTCTTTCGTTTCCGCTCAGTTGAGTCAGCATTCTTTCGTTCTCTTTCCGTTTCGTTTCGGGGGTGAGTCAGAGTAATACCTTGGTTTATTTATTTGGTCCATGCGCTCCATTCCTGTATTATTGAAGGACTTGGCATTTCCAGAAAGTTAATAGTTATTTTCATTGCCGTTAGTAACCAACGACCGTTCAAGAGGTCCTCTGAGAGGAAAGTCTCATTTGTCGGGCAAAGCTTTAACACGACCAGTGGTCTCTCTTAATAGAGAGTGGCGCTTAAGCCACTGAGTTAAATCAAAACCTCAGCGAAATTTCGCGAACGGTTACAACAGGTTTGCTCTTATGGGAAAAGTTGTAGAACTTAGAATTTTATGAAAAGTTGCCGGAGACTTCAAAGCTGTATATTTTCAAACAACTGAGATTTACGAAGTTTTATCAAATATGCCTCACATTCACGACTTTAGTATTATATTTTGAACAATAGTTCAAAAGAATACTTTTATCATTTGTCCTCGATCAGTACTGATCAATTCAATCTTTTCCAGAACAATGCTTTTTTTTAGACTACAAAACATATATTTCACAAGAAATTTGAAAAACATTCGTAAGTGAACGCAAAATGGCATCCATTATTCAAAATTTTAATCAAATAGACTTAAATTCCTCAAAATATCTCAGAGGTATACTGATATATATTTGAGATATATGGATTTAAATCAAACAGTATATTTTTTATTTAAATTTCATGAGATCTATATTTTTCAGTACCTTAAAAATAATAGCATTAATATGGAAAATATTGGATTGATCAGTACAAATCTAGGAAAAATAATAACAGTATTCTTTTGAACGATTGCTCAAAATTTAATACCAAAAACGTGAATTTCAGGAAAATTTTATAAAACTTCGTTTATCTCAGTTGATTGAAGATGGATAGCATTGATGTCTCCGGCAACTTTTCGAGAAATTCTACGTTCTACAACGTTTTCTGAAGACAGCAATCCTCTATCTTACGAAATACAATGTTTGTATCACTGCGCTATTTTTATGGCCAAAACTTGAACAATTTAATCCACCAATTTGTAGTGCTAATGAATGCAAGAAACTTCTTTGCAGACGTCAACTCAATTTGATGCAATCCCAGAGCATTATTAATTGTTACCTGCTAGAATTAATACATATAACGGCGCTGGTGGTGTAGTGGTAAGCGTGATTACCTCTCACCCCAGCAGGCCTGGGTTCAATCCCAGTCGGCGCCGCCGGGATGTTCTGAGGCATAACATCTCTGATCACGCCTTCCTTCGGATGGGAAGTAAATCCGTTGGTCCCCAGTTCATGAGTTGATGGGTCGATAGGTAGGGTCCAGGTGTGGGAGCTGCCTTCCTGGCACGTCGGTAGCATTGGTGCTCAGCACGGAAAACAAGATCGACGGAAAAAACAAACCAAAGAAAAAAAAAGAATTAATACATGGCCCACTACGCTGTGTTGCGGTGAAGCCTAAACTGAATAATTAAGCCGAGGATTCTTGTTCACTTTACAATACATCTTAAAACTATAGTCAAAAGGTACAACACAATGAACATTTTATCTTCCGCTATCCAATAAGCCTCCTCCACCAGAATGGGAGCCCTTTCCAGTGGTTTCATTGTATGGCAGATTCGATAACGGGGGTAAGAGCGCTTCCATTGCAGCAATGGACGCAAAACGTGGTCAGCACTCACACATTCAACACGAAACAGTTGCTTTCCAAAGTCGACGACACATCGACTGAAAGAACTCCTGATGCAGAACAATGAGGAGGACCACACAATGGTTGCTGCCGAGTAAACAGACGATCGCGTGAAACATATTGAGAGTGGTCTGCTTCTGTCGACAGCCGAGTGAACACTGCAGAATTTGTTCATGTTAAGCTAAATTTCTGGATTTGCCTCAACGAAAGCTGAAAAAAATCATCATTTTAATATAAATCCAAATATCCATCATTAAAGAGCTGAAAACTATTTAAACAAATCAAATCAATAGATTCAACCAGGGCGAAAACTGAAAAGATTTAATCATTACAATATAAATCCAAAGATGTTCCATCATCAAAGAGCTGAAAAGAAAAGAAAATCATCATAATGCTAATCTAAAAAACGAAAAAAAAAACATTTTCATACAATCAACAACCGCGTCAACAGAAGGTTGAAAAGTCTTTTAAATCTTGATTAAAGAGATTTTTAGCCATAGGCTAGTTCATCTCTAAGGTGTAAAAGTGAATATTTATAATATAAATACGAAATTCAATAATTTAAATGAATTATTATAATATAATCCTAGAGATGTTTCATCATCGATGAGCAGAAGGCAAGCTTAAATAATTGCATGAATGAAAACTGAAAAAGTGTATTTATATTATGTAAATCTAATGGCGCATGACCAAGGAATCAAAAATATCTCCAAATGACAAAACGACAAGCGATCAACGAACCGAATGATATCGCTATGTCAGAAGTGGAAAGTAATAATGATATAATCTTCTTCATTCTTTTTCATGACAAGCAGCCCGTGCGACACAGCTCACTCAGGGCGGTAGAAGGAAACGAGCAAATTGTTGGCAAGCTGCTTCACGAAGCAAAGCCGAAGCTGATACACGTGTGTTAATGGGAATGTTTTTGTTATATCTTTTCTCGATTCTGATCAAGCTATGTCCTCATCCGTGTACCGTGCCGATTCAAATTTCGGACACTTAAACTCGAATTTCGGACACTTTTAAAAGTTGATTATCTCGGTCGAATATGATCCACATGTCTTGTAAATTTTAATTTTTTTTGACTAGTGCCCTCCACGATCATCTAACATTATTACTTTGTTTCTAACTGGATGTAATATTTAATTAAAAATGAAAGTGTCCGAAATTTGAATCGTCCGAAATGTGAATCGGAACGGTATATTGCAACAAAGTAGGCAAGCAATATATCATTATCCTTCTACCACTCCGATCGAGCTGTGTTGCAGTGTGAGTTTGTTGTGGTAGTCGTAGCAAGCGTTTTGTCTGTATCATTGGTTGTTTTATGTGTTTGGATTCTCCATGCGGCATTCAAAGAACTGAAAATAAACTTATTTTTTTTAAACAATGGATCTAATTTAACCCATGATCTTCTACTCACTAAACAAAAACGGTTGTTCAATATCCAATGGGCCCCTTACATTACCAAAATCTACGACCGACTTAACAAGCTACTAAAATGAAGCGACGTCTTTGAAAGCACGTCTCTTTATCAGTTTTGTTTATTTATTTCCATTTCGTCAAGCCAGTGTAGACTACATACAATGATTATTACAATGTTTACTTACATACTATGCATTAATTCTATTCTGTTTTAGCTAGTTTTTATTTGCTGCTTGGACATAGTGATGTCAATAGTTCCGCAATGCAAATTATATAGGCGCATCATTCGATTGATTGGGCTATTTTTTGCATAGTTTGTTCTGTACGATGTTTCTGCAAATAAACTCCGTGTTCTAAGATATCGACAAGGTGTGTAAAAATTTAATTGTGCGAGATAAAGTATTAGGATAAACACTCAAAATTTTATCTTTAAATTAAATTGTAACGTAATAAAACAAGGCTGGCCAAATTTATTCCTACCAATGAAAAAGAATGATTTATCCATTGCAATAGTCACTAATTATTGTAAACATCCTCATCAAAATAAAAGGTTCTGAGGGAAAGTAGCAAAAGTATATTCGACCCTTCACCTTACTTGATAACCATTTTAAAGCTTATTCCGAACTTTATAAAATATGCAATTGTAGACAAATAATGAGAAAGTCACGAACTAGTTCTCATTTCTGCTCTGGAAAAAAGACACCAATTTGTGAGCGTTTTGAGAGGATTTAAACAAAGTGAATAGTGTGGCACGTAGTTTCCGTAAAGTAAAGACCACGTGATCGTAAGCAAATCATCCAATACTTGATATGTTCACGAATTCCAGATTGGGAACTCAGCAAAACACATCATAAACATACAGGGGATCCTCAAAGTAACTAGAATAGGCGAATTTTTGGTCAACTTTGGAGTGTTGTAACTTCGTCAAATATGATGGTCCGATTTTAATTCTTCCAAAAGCATTCGACTGAAAAACTAATATAAAGGTGTAGCCACGAAAATAACCATGATCACCGGATACCGAAGATATTCCAGGTTTCTATAGGGCTTGTATAAATTGCCAAAGTTGTGATGTGATGTCATATAGGATGCCGGTTAAAAATCTTTATTTTTAGTAAATACACAGAAAGAAGAACCATTTCCAAAGCGAATGAATGCGGTCAGATCTTCTAAACACTCAAAACATATCGTGTGACAGCTCTTTCTTCATGGTTGTTAATCAATAGGCTTTCGATGGACTTTAAATGCATCATTGACCACATTAGCCACTCTTGAAGCCCCCCGAGGGAACCTGTAGCAGGGGACAATTGCGTTTTACACCAAAACATGCAGTGTGACAGCTTCTTCTTCATGGGTTTTCATGAGTAAGCTTTAGATAGACTTTAGATGGATCATTGATCTCATTGGTCGCTCTGGAACCTCCGGTATGCCCCTGAGGAAACATGTAGCAGGGGACAATTACATTTTTACACCAAAACATGCCTTGCGATAGCTCATTCTGAATGATTTTTCATGAATTAGCTTTCGATAGGCTTTAAATGGATCATTGACCACATTATTTACCGCTCTATTTAGTTTGCCAGTCAAATGCTATTGCAAGAATCACAATCAGACCATATTTGACGAAGTTACAACACTACGAAGTTGACGAAAAATTTGCCTATCCTAGTTATTTTAAGTATCCCCTGTACCTTTCCAAACAAAAAGCCTTGCGTCATTTGACCAAGGACTTTTCAGATGGATCCATGTGACATACAAAGGTTGAGATTTATGAATTGAATCATTGTAATTCCTAAACGTTTAAAAAGCGAGAAACAACCTTCCCGGCATAACGCAGCAAAATCTATCAACAGATTAGCAGCAATTGGCAATGACCTACACGTTCCATAGCTAAACGGACACCTCTTTTCCAATTTCGAGAGCACCTCTCGCCGGAAGCTGAATCGGATACGTTCGAGCGTTTAGACAACCAATCAATTGATGTGATTTCAACCCAAGGAATAAGGTACGGCGGTGAGATCGGCGAAAAAAGTGTGGCAAAAATGGCACGCTAATTGTGTCCTTGTGGTACAGCACTGGAGAGCACTTATTACGATAGGCTCATTAATTTTGCTGCTCCTCTTTTGAAGAACAAACGGTGACGATGATGAGGCTGAGTTCTACACGAAAATTGCACCGTGCCCAGCGTGCGCCACCAACCGCCAACAAACGAACACGGCAGCAGCGTGAAATGGCAAAGCGAACCTACAAGCAGCAATCCGAAACTTCACATTATTGTACCTAACTATATGATAGTTCGCACCGATGGCTGGATCTTCGTGTCGAGTATTCACAGTATTTACCGATGAGTTAGCGTTGTGGCCAATGTTTAATTGCTTTTCGCTCAAACGACATTCAAGAGGCACGTAGGAAAAACCGAGGAGCCAAATCTCTCCTTTAGAAATGCTCCAATAATGTATTTTGGATATGAAGTTGTAGTTAAACACAGAATCGGTTCAACGTTTCCCACCGTGCATTCGTTGAAATTTGAACAATCCAGCCAAGATCTGAATGGCGATCGTGACAGATCAGTTTCAAGCGCAGCACACACCGATTAAAAGTGCACCGACTTTTGGTAACCTTGATGCTGGGTCGATGTTCCCACGTACCATACCATACCACGATTGGAGACCCGTGGGGACGATTTGACACGAACTGCTTGGGGAAATACGGCGATCCAAGTGCGCGCGAGATCTGTGATTACTTTGAAGAAGATCGCTCATAGAGATAAGTGAGGACTGGAATCTTATCTGTATAATTAGAGATCAAATCATCGGACTATTATGAATCGGTATGGAAGTGCCTCAAGCGTTATCTGAAAATGGGTATTTTTAATTGATAAAAACTGTATCGTGACATTTTACCATGTATTTCACGAAACAACTTCTTTTCGAGGCCCATTAGTCAGTGCAGTGGCGTACTCAGGCGGTAATCAAGAGTCACATTCAAAATTTTAAGTTATGATTTGGTAGTTTTCCTGCTTTTTTTACATTATAGTTATACAAGTCAAGTCTAGCCTCTCCGCACTTTTGTGTACAATCGCCAGCTTCAAAAGCCATTACCACCAGGAACGCTGCTGTTCGAGTTCCCATTTACTTACGAATGAGTTCATAATTAATTGTCCTGACCTTTCCACCGCAGACCAGTTCTCCAATTACCGAAAAAAAATATAGCAAAATCTATGGGATGCCCTCGTGCCCTATCCTCAAAACAAGAAGCATGCAATTGATTGACCTAACTGACGACGAACGGCGCACAGTCAGCTGTACCTACATAAAATATGCCACCCATAATTACTGTCATCACATTTTTATTCCGCTCTCCGCGGAGCCAACCATTGCCAACCGGAGCACGCAGGATGCTTTTTTGTGCATCATGACCGAACCGACAGAACTGTGCCGCTGATGTCGCCGTCGTCGCGAGACGCGATGGGTGTGAAAGAGGGCATAAAGTACGATCTTAAAACTATTCAATCATTTGGCATCCAATGCATAACCATTGCTGGATGGAACGATTTTGTTATTGGCATCATTAAAATTACTGTCAGTAAGGTTGTGAGTTTTATTGCGCGAAAGGAGTTTTGATGAGCTAGAGGGCAAACGTACTTAAGGTGCAAGTGGACGTGGAACATTTTCAATCATTTGTATGCAGTTTTTTTTATTCAAAACTGAAATTCTGCTCACGAAAATGTATTCACTGTGTTTGGCTTATATAAAAAGACACTCCAGGAATATGTACCGTGTTATAAAAAAAGTACCAAGATTTTGATTTTTCAAATGCTAAAATTAAAAAAAAATAAGATTTCGATGTCAATCGTAATTACAGCATGACTTTTTGAAAGGATCGTAAAGTAAGACAATTACTCATGGAAATTGGCAAAATTTTCAACGAAAAATGTTTTAATTTGCGTTGTGAAAAATCCTTATTCATCAAACGGTTTGGTTGACGTTTCCTCTAGAACTCGCGCCCTCTACATTGGGTGTGTATTGAATAAGCCAATTAGTACAAATTTAGAACTCTTTTTTTTTCACAAATTTCTGTTTTAAATAAATTTTTTAGTAGAGAAAATCATTTCACACAATCAAATATGGATGGATTCATTCCTTCAAATGTCTCTACTGATACTGAGATGAACTTTACAGAAGCAATGTTTGCCAACGGCTTGAGGCAGATTAACAGTTTCGTCAATACAAATGGCAGACTGCTGGACCTTGTATTTACCAATTTACCGGAATATCTTGACCTGATTGCACCGTCTTCTCCGCTGTTACCTGTAGATAACCATCGCACACCAGTCATTTTACTACTTGACAAGAGTGACGCACCAATACTACTTGACGATCATGATCAATGTTTCAAATTTGACTATTCGACATGCGACTTTGACTTGTTGAACTGTATTTTTTATGGATATTGAGTGGGAACGATTATGAAATAATGGTACGGTAGATCAGATGCTATTAGCTTTTTATCAATCTCTCTCAAAAGTTATTAACCGTCATGTACTTCGAAAACTACAAAAAACGATATCTGTTTTCAACCAACTGGACTCCTGGGCTACGTAACCTTCGTAACAATGTACGTAAGATGCGCAACCGATATTTCCTTACAAAAATGGGTCCGACAAAGCTAGACTCCGTGAGCTTGAGTTGGAGTACATAGTCATTCTTTCTCCAACACATGAAAACTATTTGCTCAGTATTCAGTCAACCGTCAAGCAAAATCCTTCACGCTTCTGGGAATTCATCATGAAACGGAAAGCCGTAAACGGAATCCCTGGCTCGCACAGTGGTGGAAAAGTCCATTTTGACGCTCTTAATTAATAGCACCATGGAGAGCGGATTTAGAGTAAGGATGTCTTCAACAAAGTTGATGAGTATGACATGCTTCATATTTTGAAGGCATGGGTTTTGTGATTAATCCCCCTAAAAGTGAAATGAAAAATTTATTTTTTCACAATGTCGAGATAAATGGTTGACGTCTTTAGCAAAGTTGTAGCAAAAATGATTACAAACAACTTTGCTCAAGACATAAAAGTCCTAAATTTCACTCAAATCGAGATAGAGAGCGTTGTTTGAGGACGGACCCCCATAAACACATATTTTCTTTAATTTTAGGTCCTCATTATGTTCAACAAAGTTGATTGGTATACTAAAATACACATCGTTCTTGAACTTACTATACCTGCATCATTTTAATAGGATGAGGTATTGATAAATTTTCTTCTATTTTCCTCATACTTTGGACTTGCATATCTTTCTTAGGTGCGAAAAGGTGCAGATGAAATCAAATGCATCTAAAACTACATTAAAAGAGCTTTCAAATGGTGGTAAACTTGTCCGTCCACGACCGTCTGCTGGAGAGTTATGATCAAAACAAACACCCCTTGATAGGCTTTATAGAAGTCATGTCAACAACAAGGGGATAGTGTGTTTTATACCGCGTAATAAATTCGTTTCCATAGTAACCGACTCAATAAACAAATTTCCCACTTCTCAAAATTGCCCAGAAGGCAAAACTGAAGCATCAAGAATGAAAAAAAAATCTGTCAAATTCAGTTAAACTTGTGAGTCGATAAGTGTTTTTCCATAGTGCGCATCACTGTTTTTCATCAAGCGTGAAGCAATTCTAGATAAACATTTCAAAAGCTCTTATCTGTATTAATTGTTTCGCTTCATCGACTTTCTCTTCCGTTATTAACTCAGCTTCAAAACCTTTCGCTATTGTATTTCACGTTTTGGATGCTAGATAAGAATCTCCTTTATCAAACTATGTTGAATAATTAGCGCGAAATCTGTTTGCATAGCAGTGGTTATCAATAGAGAAAGTCGATGAAGAGAATCGATCAAAGCAGATAGGACCATTTGAAATGTTTGTCGAGAATTGTGAAAGTATATAAAGGCATGTAAGCATGTAAGAAGAACTGCGGAAGCCAAGCGAAGGAGAGAGAGAGACTAATTCTGTCAAAGAAACCGGACAGCAGAGGAAGCTACGAGATCAGGGCTTTGAAGTAAAATGACATTATCTGGAAGGGCTTAATTTCCTTTAAATTTTTCAATTCATCGTTAGATCACAACTTCACATCAAGTGCCAGTGATCTTTTTTTTTTTTCTTGATTCAATTTAAGTTGAAATTGATAAGCGTGATCTCTTATCACTCTGGTCAAAAACGAGTGGAGGCCGATCATCAAAATTCAACTGCGTTTATAAGAAGGTACTCCAGTGTTATGCCATAAATGTGAATATTATGCCGGATGTGGCTGCACATGTCGGAAAACCCGTGAAAACGATGTGCGACTTTTTTTGAAAAGCTCTGGACCATTGCATGGTTGTCAAGTGTCACGCCGAGTATGTCAGTAAGCCGTTTACGCTTCCTGAAAACGTTTTAAACTTGCTTCCGTCTACTTCTGAAAATGCAAAAAGTGTGGCAGGACGGAAGGTTGTTCCTTTCGAAGAATGTGGTGAAACAACGTATGGTACATACGTACCATCTTAATGAGCTAGCATTTGCGACACAAATGAAGATGAGAGAATCAGGTGAGAAAGAGGTGACGGATATCCTGAAAACCGTTTCTCACGCAAGTCCTGCAGATGAAAATAAGTTGGTACATTCTTTGAAGAAGTCCTTGAGCAATCCTATACCCGAATAGACAGATCTACAAGCTTTGGCTTTGTTAATCAACATCAACCTATCGAACCTGGTATTACTTGCCAGCTAGTATTCATTAAGTATTGATACATGGATCAGCCGTGATTGAACATTTCCTTGTTCTAATCGGTCAGCTTTCTGAGGAAGCACAGGAGGCAAGGAACAAGGATTGGAAGAGGTACATGTATTTAACCAAAATAATAACGAATAAATTAATAAAACTTTTATTTAACAGATACCAAGAGTTCCCCGCAAGCAATCAAGATCGCTTACAAATCGTGATCTATTGAACTGGCTCCTAGTATTATCAGATCCATTGATTGCATTCGTGGATGTCCTAAAAAGCACGAGAAGCCATTGTCGAGCTATGCTAAACAGCTGCTAGCAGAAGAAGCTGAAGGAAACGATAATGATTATATTAATGGTTATGATTATGATAATAATGATGATAATTGAATACAATACAAAATATTGACAACAAAAATGCAAAACCAATCGAACAAAAAGAATTTAATCAAGAAAAATATGTGGATATATTGAAGTTGATTATCTTTTTTATACTGGTTATACCATAAAACAGAGTAAAGATATAGATACTTGTTTTGATCACAACTCCCCAGCAGACGGTCGTGGACGGACAATTTTACCACCATTTGAAAGCTCTTTTAATTTAATTTTAGATGCATTTAATTTCATCTGCACCTTCCTGCACCTAAGAAAGATACGCAAGGCCAAAATATGAGGAAAATAGAAGAAAATTTATCAATAACTCATCCTATTAAAATGATGCAGGTATAGTATGTTCAAGAACGATGTGTATTTTAGTATACCAATCAACTTTGTTGAACATAATGAGGACTTATAATTAAAGAAAATATGTACCTTTTGGAGTCCGTCCTCAAACAACGCTCTCTATCTCGATTTGAGTGAAATTTAGGACTTTTATGTCTTGAGCAAAGTTGTTTGTAATCATTTTTGCTACAACTTTGCTAAAGACGTCAACCATTTATCTCGACATTTTGGAAAAATAAATTTTTCATTTCACTCACAAAACCCATGCCTTTAAAATATGAAGTATGTCATACTCATCAACTTTGTTGAAGACGTCATTTCTCTAAATCCGCTCTCCATGGTGCTATTAATTAAGAACGTCAAAATGGACTTTTCAACCACTGTGGCTCGGTCAACTTCGATGGAACAAATTCTCGTTCAAGCTCAGAAGCAGCCAATTTCTTTGCAACTTTCTTCGAGAACGTGTTTATTAAAACATCACCCGTACAACGTCGAAACTGTTTTGAGCAGATAACGTCCCATAACATTAATCTACCGTGTATACAGTTTTCTCCAGACGAAGTTCAGAAAGCCCTCGATGAGCTTGATTCAACGAAAGGATGCGGAATAGACAGCTTCCCTCCTGTGTTTTTGAAGAACTGTGCCGCTACGCTGACGACGCCCATCGCTGCTTTTTTTCGCTCCAAGACAGAACGTTCCCAAATGCATGGAAAACGGCGTCTATAGTACCTATTCATAAATCCGGAAGCTACAAGTGTGTCACCAATTATCGAGGTGTATCCATACTTTGTAGTCTCAGTAAGGTATTTGAAAAACTGATCCAAACATGGTCTTTATGACATGCTCTCATCATCCAAATTTTTCTTTTGCCGATGATCTAAAATGTTTCCGTGCGATTGTTTCTCCCACTTACTGTGACGCAGTGCAAGAAGATATACATAGTGTGATAGTCTGGTTTGGTCTCCATTTTACGTTACGCGTATCCTTGCGGCTGAAAGAATTCAGAAAAGTTTTATAAGGTTTGCCTTGCGTCAGCTCCCATGGAATGATCCAATCAATCTTCCAAGTTATCCCGACCGATGCAAGCTGATTGATTTGGAATCCCTCTCTGCCAGGCGTCTTAAATTGCAACGACTGTTTATCTTCGACCTCATAACAGGCAACGTGGACTGTCCCGAACTCCTGGAACTGATTCCGTGGTATCGACTATTCCGTAATTCCCCGTTGTTTGCAATTCCATTTAACAGAACGAATTTTGGATTCAATAGTTGTTTTAATTCTTGTTTGCGTTCCTTTAGAGATGTTTGTAGCGAGTTTGATGTTATTTTGACCTAATATGTGTTTAGTGCTAGAATAAAGGGTTTAGATTGAATTAGGTTTTAAGTAATCAGTCTGTACGACTTAGTCGAAGATGGTGATTAAATAAATAAATAAATAAATAATTAAACAAATAAATAAATATTTTGAGAATAAAACTGAATAATTTTACTAAAAGTTTATTTTTACGCATTTGGTAAATTTTGAAGTGATCATTGTGTCCATTTAAGAAAATTTGTGATTTTTTTTTTCTGAAAAAGCTATCCAGTTTCCTTCAACTTTAACTTAGACGTCATTTCGATTAGATGAGCCATTTTCGTGCTGTTATTGTGATTGAAAAATATCGATTACGCCATTTTGACAAATTGTAGCGAGTCAAAATGGTCGAATTCCGGCACAAACTTGGTTCATTGCCCCTAGTGAACAATTATTCGAAGTTACATGGAGTTCTGACGAGAAAATCTAAAGAATGTGTTTTTTTTTTATTTGACCTGGAACTGCTAACTGTGCAAAAAGTTGAAATCTGCATCAAAATTTTGGAATCCGACGTGGTCAGCCTCAAAAATCGAGAAAACGTTAAGGTGAACCTAGGAGCATCCCACTCTAAACTTTACACTGAGGTCTTTTTTTACACGGGGGATATGTACCTTGTAAAAAAAAACCTACCATGATTTTGATTTTTACATGCTAAAATATTTTTCAAACATTTGATTTTGATTCCAATCGTTATTGGCCCTTATGACCGATGTCACTTCACGGTGAAGTGACAACGTATTACTCACGGTGAAGTGGTTCCCATTTGATTTACATGGCAATCACTTCACCGTGAGTGATAAGTGGTGATTTCACTTTGAAGTGACACCCGTAATAAGGCCCATTATAGCAGTTGTTGAATGAACGACCTGTTCTCCGTGTCATTATTAGGCACTGAGCCACCAAACATTTCGGTCAGGAAATCATCAAATTCGTGACTTGTGTTCATCACCTGTTCGATCGATTTCTCGATCGGCTCGGGTTGATTCAGTTGGCAGATTCTTGACCAAGTATCCAGAATGTATCCCTGAAAGACGAAAATAAATTATTCTTAACAAAAAGAAAGACAGTACAATCAATTCACTTATGATAAATTCAAACATAAAAACGTTAAATGAATAGGTGAATCAGAATTAAGTTGTATTGTGTTAAACATGAAGTTATTACCTGTATTTGATCCTTCTCCTCGGCATTAAATATTTTGCTGTTGAGGTATGTAAATCTAGGATCGAGATAAAGAGACATTTTAAATGCTCGAGATTCTCTTAATCCGGTCAACCTTTTAGTCAACGATTGTGTTAATTCGTGTATGAATGGGTTCGAGACTTGTCTTTTTATATCACTAATGACCTTTAGCCATCGGATATAAAATTCCGACAGTGACATATGGGCAGCTTGCAAGTCTTTTGTGCAAACGTACAGAGGCCCAAAAGCTGCGTGGTAATCGTTGATGAATATCCAATTATTTGAGATATCTGTAATAATATAAATAAAAAAAAAATCAGTTTCTGCTTATCTAATACATTTAAGGAATCCTACCCAACTTAGGGAACTCTTCAGCCAAGTTTTTGAAGAAAATTTCTTGATTTTTAATACTGTCAATCATTTTATAGATGCCAGCCCAACGAGTTTGACTCCAGATGGGTGAAAATGCGGCACCGTGAAATTCAAAAGAGATTTTATATTTGATGTTCTTGCAGCGCTTAGCGATCTCAGTGATTTCTTTCACGTTCTTGTCCGATTTGTTCACAACATCATGTATGGCGAGCTGCAATGTATGGGCTGCACATCTGACTAGATTTATCTGGTTTTGGAATTCCTCTGATAGGTCATGAGTCAGCTTTTGCTCGGTCACATAATGGTCCTCATCATCTTCGGTCTCACCAGTTATAAAAATTTTCTCCAACTCCTTTTTCATTTTCTTAACCGCTGAAACCATATTCGCTCCGTTATCCACGGTTATTGCAAATATTTGGTCAAGGGTTAACCCGTAACTGCTTATGACCTCCAGAATTTTTCCCTTCAGCATTTTCGCCGTCTGTCGTTGATTAACTTCCAGCATGCCTGATTATGAAGAAAAGAACAGATGACAAATACGAATTTTAAACACTTTTTTTTTTAATTCATACGTACCAAGAGTGCGGATGACAACCTTCCCGTCCAATTCATACTGCGAATTTATCCCCAAAACCTTCTGATTGAACCTTGAGGCGGAATCAACCTTTAGACAAATTAATCTTCCTCGCATTTCCTCAGTCAAGAAGAGTCGAATTTTGTCCGCAACACTTTTCAATAAGGCCCATTATAGCATGCTATGGTCCATATGAAGGGTGGAACGGTCAAAAATTGGTCAATCATGATTAAGTGTACACTGATTATGTTATTGTCGAAGTGATTAAACTTTATTTATTTTTGAAGTTCAATGACTACAAAATACAGGAAAATTATTTCATCAGGCTTCCGCTTTTCCAAATGCAAACTGTCGGGGTTTCCGTTTCACACCTTCCATCAGATTTTGTACCGCAGTTGTATCAACCTTATTTGATGCTGAACGTCAATTTGCTTTGAACTGTTTCTCATTTCCAACTGTTTTCTAAGTTTTCTTGAGCTTCCGCTTAACGATTGCCCAATATTTTTCAATTGGGTTCAGCTCCGGCAAGTTTGGAAAGTTTTTGTCCTTGGGTATGGCTTGCACGTTGTTGGCGGTATACCGTTCCTGAGCCATTTTCACCTAGTGACAGGAAGAGAGGTCGGGCCAATACAGCACGGAACAATTGTGTTTCTTAAAAAAAAGCAACAATCATTTTTGCAAACATTCCTTTTCTTAAATATCTTGGTTGACAATGTCAGTTGTCACGTAAATTTCGCTTTTCAGTCCACAGGTGCAAATCGCCTGCCAAACCAAGTATTTTTCGGGAACTGCTTGAAATCCACCTTGACGTATATTTCATCGTTCATTATAACGCAATCAAATTTCTAACGCAATCAATCTGTGTGGAAATAATTTGGATATGTCTTATGCGCGAACAAAATTTTGATACGCTGCTCCAATTTTTGACCGTTCCACCCTTTAGACATATTAGAAAAATTTCTGTGTTTACACCAAAAAGTCTGATTTTTTTAAGTATGCCATTCGATTACCTATGGCTTAAAACGGATAATGTGATTCAAATCAAGTCGATTGGTTGATAGTTATCGAGAAATAGTTAAAATCGTACCATATAAAGTGCGGCTTAGTTTAAAAAATGCCGTTTTAAAAAACCGCGTTAACAAAGACTTGATTGACCGCCTTCATGAACATAATTCTGGTTTTGATAAAAAAAATGATTTTATTGCCAAATTTCCTCCTTTAATCTCTTAAAGACACAGACAAACAGACATAAATCTTAGAAAAAATCCTTCAGAAAATGTCGTCAAGCGAATTTTGCATGCTCTATCAGGCACATTCGCAAGCATTGATTTGCAACCGGAGCATCATTCGTTCATGCATTTTTTGACGTAGGACTACGTCTGTGATTTCTATATGGGGGTACACTTAGTGAAAACCGAAAATGAAATATGTAACAACATTATGAAAGATTTTGAACGCTAATAACTCAGCTGCCCCTGGACCAAATTCTATAATTTTATCACCAATCGATCATATATATTTCTACGCATCTGTTATATTTAAGACATTATTATTTTTCAAAAAGTCATTATTGAAAATTGCATGAATGTGCAACTGTTGCTTTGATAATTAAAATTATCACCGATTGCCTGTGCGAAGCGATTTCCCTTACACAGATTTCAAAATTGAATTCCATCTGGTCTCACCAAACGGTGTTTATTCAATCATCGAGTGGTGAGTGGAGGTGTTCTCCAGTACACAACGAAAGGCTCAACCGGTGATCGAATTCAGTTCCAATCACCATGTGTGGTGGTGTCCGGTAGTCTGCATCAGCTGCAGCAGCAGCAGTGCTTTTGGCGCGTGGCGTTGAACATTGTTCTCTAGTACACAACGAAAGGCAGTCTGCAAGCAGTGAGCTGCAGCCCACATGAGCATCCATAAAAGAAGGAAGAAGCCGCACCGCTATTGATCGGAATCAGTACCTTTTCGTGAGTTGATGTGGGCCATCTATGTCAAGCGCGTCATACTGAAGAGTATAAACAGAGAGAACCCCGCTCAAATTCCTATTCCTACAAAAAACACAAGCTCCTGCTGCAGTAACAAATAAGATTTATTATATAAGACCACGTAGTCTTCCGTCACTTATTGCGTACAACCCCATAAGGCTGTCCCTTGTAGTTTTTTTTTTTCATTAGTTGCTTTTCCCTCGTTCTGTGAAAACGTCAGCTGTGTTGGATAAAAACAAAACAGATGCAAGTCAGTGATGTCAGTTCTACGAAATTGTGCTTTCTACCACCGCAAACCACTTTAATGTATGCACAGCATACAAACATAACATGTATCAATCAATGTTATTCATGATGATGTATTGAACATCAATGTAAAAGTGAATACAATATTACACTCATCAAAATGATTTGTTCACAAATTCTGTATACATCGTATAGCCTAATATTACACAACATGCGGAATGTCCAATGTGTAGCTCCAATGTAATATCAAACTTTTTTTGCTGTATTCGTCAGATTAGTATGTGATATGTGTCTCAAGTGGAATGCCTTGACCCCTTTTAAATTGGTAGAGCTGACATCTACTAAATTGAACTGAAAAGAACTGGTATCTCTGAAAAGTTCGCATTATGGTGGCTTGCTATACGCTTCAATGGTGACACCATGACAAATGCGAACATATTCCCAACTATATTTTAATTGACTCTTAGAGCATGCAAAGAATGTGATTGTGAGAGTTATGTCTGTTTATCTGTGGTTTTACGGTATATGCATCTCCCTTTACTTTCAAAATTTACGAATGCAAAATGCAATTTGTCAGCGCTTACTACCAACCGATGGTGATGAATTGACTATTTCAGCGCTGCCAACGAAGTAAACAAAAATCTCTCCAAATCACCCAGGTTAAAATAAGGAGCAAGAGGGCGCAAAGATTAGAGTTCGCCACCTAAAAAAATATGCTGAGTACGGTGTCATAATACACATTAGGCTGGGTCACCGATATATGGAAAAATGATAACTTTACTTCACCAATCGAGAACAATCCTTTTTTTGGTTCCCTCGTTTGTCCCAAACAACTGCCCAGACAACCAGAAGTCGTATAACAATGTGCAGACAGTATCGTAAATTGCTACAGTTTAAGTCAAAATCGCATATAAGAATGGCATGCATCGCATTATATTTATGTTAAATCGTATATAATGCAAATTTCCGACCTATTTGCGATGACTCATTTTTCCGTCGTACTGTATCACGAATCAAATCGGATTACATCGTAAGACTTTTCAAAGTGAATTTGTTATTACAGACTAAATCGTATATGATGTTAAATCAACTCGTTTAAAATTAAATTAAAATTTTCACGTATATGGCCTCCACTTTTGTACGTAAAAGCCATTTCTTTGCATTCTATACGATTTGTTTGTTTGTATATATGTTTGTATATCACGAAAACAACTTTGAATATACGTGTATTCTGGTTGTCTGGGTGTCCAAAATTTATATGTTTATAAACAAGCATAATTTGATTTCAGTCCATCGGCCATGCGTCTTCCCTGTTGCCGCATTGCCGTTCCAATAAAGTATTTGAGATGAAATTTTGAAAAAATAGTAAGCAACTTTTAAGATTTAATTTGCATTACATTGCTGATGTATGAAGGCAATAATATGAACTTGAAATACGGTGAAGATAATCATATAATATCCACTATTTGGCATATATAGAACGTACAATTTTTAAGGTGACACTCTTGTCCCATCTACCTATTTGAGTTCAAATCTCACCCCGGACAAGTCACGAATAACCTAACATGTGTTAAACAAAACAAATAAACATTAATCGTTAGTTCAACGGCAGATGATAACTTTAATATCTATTTGCTTTCATTTTGTTAAACGACTTTTCTCGGGAATCCAATCGTTTCTAGCTTTTCAACATAAAGCTACACTGAAAAAAGTTTTCACTAAGTTTCCATTCTGGACTACAATTTCAACATTTATAAAAAAAAAAATCTACATTTGCCAGCAACACTGGCTGGTGTATCATATGGCTTACCTTCCCTACTTACATAATTCCTAAATTCCCGAGACATTTATGAGGGGTCGTAGAGTTCTCTGGATTTCTTTTAAGTAAATGTTAGACTAACATATCTTTCCTATCCCTACCAGTTGTAAGGACGTGGCCAGGACAATCCTTAACTGTTGGAGCAGGATATGTCTTTATCTGAGAGATAGTAATTACTTCCTACTTACTATCTGTCCAGTAATAGATATCAGTCTTGCTCTTAATAGTTTTGAATTCGTACCACCTACAATATTGTGCAACTTTTTCGATGCTAATGCTAATGCTAATGCTAATGCTAACAACTGTCCAAAATTGTGGGACGATTGGTTGTAGCCCAGCTTTCCACATTTCGTTTGATTATTGAATGGAAAGAGTTGATGGGTCAATAGGTAGGGTCCAGGTGTGGGAGCTGCCTTCCTGGCACGTCGGTAACATTGGTGCTCAGCACGGAAAACAAGATCGACGGTAAAAACAAACCAAAGGAAAAAAAAAATGAATTATTCAAAAGCAATTGCTCAATCTTATAAGCGTTGTTAGAGAAGTGGAGGGGGCTTACTATACGCAGTTTTTTAATCAAAAATTGTTGTACTGTAAATATTTAATATCCACTCGTCCGTACAGTTGCTAGTAAAGTAGTAAGATGAGGTTTTTTATTTAAATTATAGTTATTTTAACGCTCTTGGGTCATTCGTGACTTGTCCGAAGATGAGATTTGAACTCATTACTTTGGCGTGAGAGGTACAGTGGGTGCAAAAAGTATTCGTCTAGCCTGCATATTTCTTAGAACTGGGTTCGTTTTCAGTGTTTAGGGGACAAGGAAAAACATTAGTGTTGACATATAATAGAAAATGAACCAATAAATCTTAATTATTAAAAATTAATAACGGAAGTCTATTCTTGGTGACAAGAATACGATTACTGAATAATTCTTACCGTTTTGTATGCTCAAAAAGTATTCGTCCACATTAAGAGTATTCGTTGCATTGAAATGTAAAACTGTCAATACCTCTTTTAACGCGTTTTGTAGTACTTCGGCGTAGAGTGCTAAATGACAGGAAACTGCGTAATGTTATTTTGAAAGCTATCTGAGGAAGGTATAGTCACTGTAGTAGAAAAGCTAGAAACATGGGTCGGAAAGGAAAGGAGACGACCCAGAGCGAACGGAGACTTATTCTGCGTCTTCATAACGAGTGCAAGTCAGCGTACGTGATATTCAGGCTTATAGGTAGACCCCGTTCGACCGTTCAATCGATTATTGATCGCTTCTGCACAACAAAAACCTTCCAAAATATACCACGGAGCGGTCGTCTTCGGGCGTTGACCGACAAGGACGAGCGATTTATTGTAAGGGAAATCAAGAAAAATCCTAAAACCAGTGCACCCAAGCTTGCTAGTGAGTTAGAACGAAGAGGAATCAAGGTATGTACCAGTACAGTTAAAAATACCTGCAAAAAATATGGGTACCATGGCCGAGTAGCTCGCAAGAAATTTTGGGTGAATGAAGCAAACCGTAAGAAACGACTTGATTTTGCCAAGGAACACCGCCAAGGAAAACTTCAAGGATGAAGTTTTTTGGAATCGTGTCATATTTTCGGATGAAAGTAAATATAACATATTTGGTTCAGATGGCCGACGCACGGTATGGCGGAAAAATAATGCTGAGATGCAGCCGCAGAACCTTGTTCCAACTGTGAAACATGATGGAGGTTCTGTTATGGTGTGGGGGTGTATGAGTGCTGCAGGTGTGGGAAAATTACATTTTATTGAAGGTATTATGGATCATAAGATGTATATCAGCATTTTGAAAGAACATTTGAATGCCAGTGCTGAACAATTGGGCTTACAAGGAACCTACATCTTTCAACAGGACAATGATCCAAAGCACACAGCTCATAATACTAAGCTGTGGCTGCTATATAATACTCCAAAACAACTTAAAACGCCCCCACAGAGCCCAGACATCAACCCAATTGAACATCTTTGGAAGATACTGGATGATGAAATCAGGAAAAGGCATATTTCAAATAAAAATGAATTGAAACAAGCTTTGAAAGAAGAATGGGATAAAATTCCATCCTCCGTCACAACCAATTTGGTCAGATCCATGCCGCGAAGGTTGCAAGCAGTTATAGATTCAAAGGGAAACCCAACCAAGTATTAATATTCACTGTTTGCTTTTATTCTCAAGACTGCATTGAATAAAAACGTATGTAGACGAATACTTTATGCGCTAGACTGCCAGTTAAATATAATTATATATTTCTTGTGTTATCGAAAAGCGATGTATTTCTGTTGATTTTAAATAAAACAGCTTTTTGAAATAATTTTCTATCAGATTTGAGCACTAGTTTTATTTGTTTTGCCCCTAACATGATTTTAAAAGCCATTTTGTAAAAAGCATGCAGCTAGACGAATACTTTTTGCATCCACTGTATGGATGCTAACCGGAGTCACCCCCAGGTGACGTTGTTTGAATTATTAGCTGTCGGAAGACTTTAAATTTCAATACAAACCTTTAATCTAATCTAAGTTTAATATTTCAAAACTGCCATTTGGGCCACCCTTATATTGAAAACACAAAAACAGAGCGTAAAATTATTGACTGCTTAGGCTGAGTGTGAAAGCACTGCACTATTCAATCCATTGCTCTGTGCATACCGTTTGTACCAAACGGTAAAGGACGAGGCAATGAAAGAGCCAACAAAAACATTCAGTCACTCACGAACAGGCGACTTACACCGCTTGCCTTTGCTCACACATCATGTAATTGAGGCATTTTTCCGACATAGAAAATGTCCGCTCAGTCATTCAAAACAAGGATTTGGTACCATCACTGAAAAATAAACGTGCTGACTGAGCTACTGACTGAGTGCTCGGCTGTCAGTGACTCGTTTACCTCTCAACCATTCAGACTCTCACGAGGCAGTGAATGATGAGGCAGATGGCAGTTCATATTCATATGAAAATGACTCATTGAACCTGACTGTTTTGCACGCTGCACAAAAGTAGTCCTACGTCAAAAACCAACAAGAACAAGAAAACTGTCTTCACGAGTTTCGTCTCAGACACAGGTACAGTCGAACTTCATTCGTTGGGTTATCTTTAAGTCAGCTCTCACTAGTTGGGCTGTAGCCCACCTAAATCAAAGTTAAACTTCATTTCTGAAAGTGCTGATTCCTTTTCGAAATTTCGACCGACTTCATGCGAAAACCGGCAAACGAGTGGAGTAATGATACCGATTATTTCAATGCGAAACAACGAGTGGCTTCCTTGATGGTTGTCAACGACGTGGCTGAACGAGGGGTGAAGCTAATTTCTGACTTTATCAAGAAATCCACCCGAGACCCAGTCCAACAGCAATATTTGCTTCAGGTGATAGAACAGTATAGAAAAAAGTACCCTGAGAAATCGTAGAATATATTAAACTGAAATATAATCATTACAATCCAATGACATTTGTTTGAATACGTCTGACATTGTATATTATACCAAAAGAGGGGTGAGAATATTCGCTTTCAAACTGCTCTTATGAGATTGAGCAAATATTTTTGAATAATCCAACCGAAAACTTGAGAAATGGGAAACTCCAAAGTTATTTCAGTCTTTATCTTTACTTTCATTGATATAAGTGAGAGGACGGAAGGGATACAGTAAGCCCACCTTTCTTAACCAACTACGCCTATTAAATGGAGCAATGTTTGGAATACATCTGAACATACCAACTTGACAAGATTAGAAGCACCAAAGTTATTTCAGTTTTAAGCTTTCTTCCATTTATATGAGTAATAGTAATAGTATGAGCATAGTAATCCCCCCCCCCCCCACCCCGCACCACTCGAACTTTGCCTATGAGATTAAGAAATTGATTTTGAATAATTCATCTGAACATACCAAATCAATAAGATAAGAAACTCTTAAGTTATTTCAGTTTGAAACTTTACTTCTATTGATATGAATGAGAAGCGCGTAGGAAGGTGTAGTAAGCCCAACTACGCATATGAGATATATCTATTATTGTTGAATAATTCATCTGAAAATTCTAAATCGATAAGATAATCAACCCACAAATTATTTCAGTAGGTAGGAAAAGTGGTTTAGCATTTAAATGGAAACGTCAATTTTTGAACAGCTATAACTTTTTTTTAGAGGCATTCTAACCCCATACATCCTTCGGCAAAGTTGCAAGGCACTTTCTGGACTATGTTTGTACCTGATAAGATGCATGGTTTAAGCAAAATTGTGGATCCTAGGAATGAGAATGCAAAAAAGTTGGTTTTACCATCCTAATTCCGGGAAATCCGGGTTACAACCAATCATCCCCAAATTCCCCACAGTTTGGGACCCCAAATGGAACCAAAAAATCATTGTTCTGAAAAAAATGGTCATGATGACCCTCCCTTATACATATGGATATTTTTGTTCGCTAGTGAAAAATTGTCAAAAAATGATTTCCATCGAATTTTTTTTATTTGCTCAATATTAGGGACACTTAGGTCGATATTGGAGATACCAATCCTATATATATATTTTTAAGAAAATCGTCACTGCAGCCCCGTTACCTTGCACAGCAACGTCGGTGCAAACGCGACGGTACAACATTTTGGCACCAGCAGTTCAAGCTCACCTCAATCAAAAATAAATCGAGGAGTGTTCTATTCATATTCATAACTTCATTCTTAGTCAGCGGTGAAATATGTCATCAATAACTCTCGTACCCTCCCTCGTAAAGTGGGCTCTCCAAACGGTGTCACTTGGGTCCATTAATCAACAGCACAGTGCCAGATCTAATCACACATTCAAAAATGTGCCTAGAAGGCAAACCGATGCCTGTGTATGTTTGTGTGCTTACGCATTCCACCAAACCACTCAGAACCTCCAAATGAGCAGTTGTCATATGAAATCGATCACCTTGTTGAACCGTTCATCGAGACACCTTCAACGGGCTCCACTCCGTACTGGGCTAATCGAATTTTTTCAACAACCGTTTAATTGAACGAACGACAACACAATCCCCCTCCCGAGAGCAATGATGTTGTCAGGTCGATAAAGATCGTTCCCAGCACCTCGCATAAATGGTGTATATTGGGTGTATTAAAATTAGGCTTTGTTCGCGATTTATTGGCTGGGGAGGTATGTAGACATTTGAATGCCGTGTGCACGCTCGCGTTACCTTCGTATGTCGTGTCGTGCCCGCTCGAAGGAAGAGGCGAACAGCGGCCTTTTTCGGGGAGTCTCTCGTCCATTTTGAAGCTCGAAGCTGTTCACGCCTTACCAATTTTCACGCTCTGTCTAATCTGCTGGCTAGTCGCGGGCAATTTCATAAATCATAATCGCAAATTGAATTTGATACCATCCAGTTCACCAGCAGCAGCAGCAGCGCCAGCAAAAAAAGTCGTGCATTCTACAGACGGAGACCTCGCGACATTGATTGCTTTCTGACAGTTGGGGTTTGGGGTGGCAAGAGTGGCGCTATTTTGACTGGAATGCGTGGCATACAACATTGTATATGACGTGTGGATGATGATGACTATGAGGATTAAGTAAGGGGCAGTGGTGGAAGTAAGTGACCCTATGGGCGGTGGCTGTTGGCCAATCAGCCGTATGCAAAAAAAAATGACATGCCATCCGAGCGATTGACTGCTTTATTGTATTGAATGCGTTGTTTTGGGGTGGAGTTGACCACTTTGGTGTGGTGGAAATTGACGAATATTTTATTTTGCATTCGTGAGTTTATGATAATGGGTACTGTCAATTGCTTGATCTTATAGTGAAGCATCAATACTAATAGCATAAAATTTGTATTGAGAAGTACAAGGTTAATACTAATTCATCATAAATGGAAATCCGCTTTTTAATCGATGTTGAGAATAAGCAAGCTACAAATTTACTGAAAATGTGTGAAATGTGGTTACATAACATATAACATTCAAGAGGATTTACAGTAAAACGGATCGTCATTGTGTACTGTTAACAAAATTGTGAAATATCTACTAGTCATAACAATATCGGGCCATAAGACTGTTTTTATCCATCAATGACCTTTTTTTTTATAAATTTTCACAAGCCGGGTTTCGAGCCTAGTCAGTAAAGGCACGGTATTACCAAGCCGGAGGCGGCGCGTTCGATTCTCGGGCTGGTCGAGGGAATCTTTCGGGTTGGAAATTTTCTCGACTTTCCTGGGCATAGAGTATCATTGTGCCACACAATATACAAATTCATGCATTGGTATTGGCATCGAAAGCTCTCAATTAATAACTGTGGAAGTGCATTTAGAACACTAAGTTTAGAGCACGCAATAAGCTAATATGCGCTGAGCAATAAGCTTGAAATGAGAATAAGAAAAAGAAGAAGCCGGGTTTCGACAAAACATTCTGACCACTTTTCCGGAAGTACCCGAATCGTGTCGAAGTGTGGCCAATGTGGTTCTAGGCACTCAATATGAACATACATGAACTTGTTATTGATTTTCTGATCACGCCTTCGTTCGGAAGAGGAATAAAGCCGTTGGCCCCGGCCCATGTCCTGATGAATTCGATACCTAGGCTACCGACGAGAAATAAGCAAGACAAAAAATGGTTTTAGTAAACACACTTTCAAGATTTTGTATTCCAAAAGATGAAGAAATTTAAATTTTCTAAATATTAGCTAGCTCTGAAACATAGAAAACTTCCAGGCCTGAACGATGTGCAGCATATCAATTCTTGTATACCTTTATAAATAATCGAAACAGAAAAATGTTCTGATTGATGCACAAATAGCATTGTAGCAATATCAAACAACCCTTAATAAAAACGGAAAAAATACGGGTACCAGCAAACGGGGTTACATTGATAGTTTTTTTTTTTTTTATTTATTCTAAATATTTTTTATAGCAATGAAATTTTTTCAAATTCTATTTTTGTTAAACAAGTACTGAGGATACTAGGTAGAGTTAATTCGTTAGTAAATATGTTTAACGCAAATCATTGCATTTGTGCTATTTTTTTTATAAAGTTTTGTGACCGAAGATCAGTGTTTTGATTTGGGGTTACTTTGATTATGCTCGATGAATATAGAAAAATATGCATGATACTCAACAAATTTAGTTCAAGAAATATGAAGCATTGGCAAAACATCAAAAGCAATAAGAAGACAACATTGAATTTGTGATGGCTATATTGGAGATATATTTAATAAGTGATTGTTTGAGAGCCTTTCAAACAGATGAAAAACTTGAAAATTGTTATATAATATAGTTGGAAATATTTAACACATGCTATTTAAAAACCCTATATGATATTAAGGACAATACTCTAGGCTACAATATGGAACCAATGTTTCCTAATTCGTAAAAAGTACAGAGAGTAAATTTAATCATTATATTCTATATTCAAGACTACCCGCACTATCAAAGATACTTCATTTTACGGTATATCTCAAGAAATTGACTTACAGTTCCATCACTGACAAACAGACATATCACTCGCATGTTGTTCATCAATCACGCATTTAACGCCAATTTAAGATTTTCTTAGTTGGTAGTACCGCCGCCAGTGGCGCGCATTGTCAAATCTCTTGCGTTTGACGTTTACGATCTATCATCATCTGTTGAGCGTACTGCCTATCCCAGTGTACTCAACAGATGGGGGTAGTGTTTTAGCGACGATGTTTTATAGTAAATAATATTCAATGTGTTATGTATGTTTATCTGTGAATCCATGTTCAGAACTTCCAATCGGTAGTCCATTTTCATTGCCAGGGTCTATGCCGATTTGTCCGATTCCTTCCAAGGGGTCGGTCACTCCGCACAGTGTGCCAAAAATAGTTTAGTACATGCACCTGAGCACAGTCATTGGCACAGTTTGGCACCGATGGTTAGAATCTTTCATAATCTTTGAAGCTACTGGCAACACTGGTATTCCCGAGGATTTGCCAACTAATTAACACATTTATAATTCGAAATTTCCAATGTGTTATAGTTTTAAAATGTTCAACCATATTACCAATAAACGACGGTGTGCTTAAGAAAGTTATTTACGATATGGTCAAAAATGTCCGAAATAATAGACTTTGGAAATTTCGAAATATACAGTTGCTCCAACATAACTAGTCCGAATGCCACTAGCCCGAATGTAACACAAGCCCGAATCGTTTTAAAATTGTCTGATTTTGAACCCAGTATTTTTCACTTTGTATAAAACTGATTAAATTTCTGAAATGTCGAATATTCAGATTTTAGGGTAAGGTTTCCCATCAATCATTAAAATACTAGAATTCAGACATATCTCGAAAGAACTGGCCATGTTCAAAAGAAGGAAGAATTTTCTCTAAAATATTAGATTCTGACTGACTGACTTTTAAATCCTAGAATTCACAATTTTTCCATTTTAAAATCTCATATTAAGAGTTCATTCGCAGTGCAGTACAAGTCGAATGAACTTCTCATGTTTAAAAAAAGAAAACTCTCCTAAAATTATTATTTTTGGGCTAGTTGAATTCTGGAAAGTGTTTCATTCGGGCTAAAGACATTCGGGATAGTGGTATTGACGCTAGTGCCATTCGGACTAGTGTTATAAAACCCTCTCATCCATCTCGTTTTAGAGTATTTTTTTTTCTTCAGAATTTGCATAGGGTGTTCCTGAAAACAAAAAAAAAAGGTTTTTAGCTCTAAATATTTGGTATAATTTTTTTCGTGAAATTCGTTCCCGTTTACAACGTTTATAACCTAATAACACTAGTTTACAGCATTTTTGAACTCGGTAAGGTGATGATCATTTCCAATGCAAAATCCTACGCTGAATTCAATGCCGTGGTCAGAAAAAATTAAAGTAGAGCCATTTTTGAGATATACAAAAATTTTGATTTTTTGAATTTTGGACAAAAGTACGATTACTAAAATGACAATATCTTTGGAATTAGTGCACCAATTTTAAATTTTTTTTTATGAAAATGAAGCTAAATAAATTTGCTATCGTTCACTAGAATATTATGTCTTAATTAAAAATTTAATTTTGAAGTCATTTAAAAATTTACAGCATTTTTTTTTATTTTTCCTGCGAATTTTCCATAAAAATCTTGTTTTAATCAACATTTTTAATGGGATAAAAATATTCAAAAAATCATTCCATAATTTATTCTTAAAGTCCATTCAAAACCGGAGAAAATGAGCCTTTAATGGATGAAATCGGTTGGAAATTGTCGAAGTCATGAGCATTTTTGTAAAACACTTAAAAATGATGCTGAAATACAACAGCTTTAGAGTTCCTTTTCTAGGTGTCGTTGTAAGCATCCAAATCGCATGTAAAGTTTTCATGGGAGATTCTTTTCTCTACATATCAATTTGATTAAGGATTTAAAACCGAGTTGATACAAAAGAAATTTATTTAGGTTTTATTAAAAATGATTGAGAATCAAATGACTTTGTCTTCGATGTTTTGAACTTGTTTCTCGAATCAGAAACCAACAATAGTCACCCATCATTGCTTCATCCCAAAACCCTTGGTAACGACGTTCCATCATCTTCATTTGTTGGTGAAAACGTTCGCCGTGCTCATCACTCTCGTCACCAAGATTATCCGGGAAAAATCCATGTGAGAATGTAGGAAATGTATCTTCAAAGACATATTCACGCCTGTGTTCAGTGAAATAAAAGGATTTGAAATTAATTATATGTAACAAACACAATAGTTTTGATTTATACTTATTTTCTCATAATTTTTGAGCAATTCATCGACGGCTTCCTCATAATCTGGGCTTCTGAAATTTCCTAAAAAGGATGTGACAACACGCTGTAACGATTTCCACGCTTCTTCCTCATCTGGTGTCAAAACTGTATTGAATGCGGAATCATTGAGCAGTTTTTTGATCTGTGGGCCAACAAATACACCTTCCTTTATCTTTGCGTCAGATAAATTTGGAAATACTGATTTCAAGTACTGGAATGCCGGCCCTTCTTTTTGCAACGCTTTGACGAAATTTTTGAATAGCCCAAGTTTTATATGTAGTGGTGGAAGTATTATGCGTTCTTTTACCACAAGAGGATCATTTTTAACGTTGTCTTTACCAATTGTGAAATTATCCCGTTTTAGCCAATCTTTTCGGACGTAGTGTTCCTTACAAGCTCGACTGTCCCATTTACACAAAAAACACATATATTTTGTGTATCCCTGTTGCAATCCAGTCAACATGGCAACCACTTTAAAATCGGAACAAATTTTCCAATTGTGTTTATTGTAATTTATCAAATTGAGCAATAGAGCCATTGATTCATACGTTTCCTTCATATTAACGGCATGAGCTAATGGAATAGAAAGTTTCTCATTCCCTTGATGCAGTAAAACGGCTTCCAAGCTCAACTTGCTGCTATCGATGAATAAACGCCATTCAGCTGGATCATATGGCTCACCAAACTCTTCAAACAAGCCGTTACGTCATGGCAAAAACATGCCTTGTCCTTTGTAGAATAATATTTGTCAAATTTCTTGTGACGATTCCTGTGACAAGAAATTTTGACCTCCTTGCTCAGCATGTTGTGTTCTTTCAAGCGTGATGCCAGCAATTCGGATTTCTCCTTCGATAAGTCGAGATCTCGCACCAAATCATTAAATTCGGATTGTGTAAACAGTTTTGGGTTTCTTTCTAATTCCACCTCGAAATCTTCCTCGCATTCCTCCTTGAATTCCTCCTCACTTTTTGTAACGGTCGATTCAACAGAGGGCGCTCGTTTCCACTTTGGATAAACAGGATACGGGACCGAACTTGAATGTGGAACAGGTTTTGTCATAGAAGCCACTTGTGGATACTCAACTGTTTTGTGACGTCCTTGTTGCTTAACTTTTGTCAAGCAGAAATAACAATCCGTTGCATGACAAAACGGTCGACGCCATATGGTGGGCATGTCAAAGGACAAATAGCGACTGACAGATAACAAATAAGTGAGTTAGTAAGTAAGGCATTAACATTTATCAAAAATAGATGAAGTAAGATAATGTCGATCAGGAAAGAACAAAGCACTACCATGCTGTACATAAATTGTTGATATGAAAGTTATTCAAAAAATCAATTTACCTTGCGCCTGACATCCACCTAGCCAAGCACGTTTTGCACGAACTACATAATACTTTTGGAATCCACGGTTCGTCAAAGTCTCCAGGATCAATTTTAAAATAAAGCCTGTATGCAGTTTGCAACGAAGCAGTGAAATTGACCGATTTTGTAAATATATAGTTGTCACACGCGTAACAAAACTTTTGAGGATCATTTTTACACTTGAATTCACGTTTTGTCGTATACATCGTTAAGCAATGTTAAAGAAAGAAAGCTGTCAAATTGAGTTGGTTGCGTTAGGTTCTCGCCGAGCCGTCTCACAAACACTAGCGTAAATTATATTGTTGAAAATATCCCATTTAATTTTGCGTGACAGCTGGTAGTGTTAGTGAAATGCACCATATGCGTACACGTCCGCAGAAAGGCTTACTGGAAGTGGTGCATGAACCTAGGAGCGGGAAACGGCCAATCTTAGAACATTCAATTTCCATGATTTTACAAAAAAATTCATAACTTCGACAATTTCCAACCGATTTCATCCATTAAAGGCTCATTTTCTCCAGTTTTTAATGGACTTTAAGAATTAATTATGGAATGATTTTTTGAAACTTTTAATCCCATAAAAAATGTTGATTAAAACAAGATTTTTATGGAAAATTCGCAGGAAAAAAAAATACTGTAAATTTTTAAATGACTTCAAAATTAAATTTTTAATTAAGACATAATATTCTAGTGAACGATAGCAAATTTATTTAGCTTCACTTTCATAAAAAAAGATTTAAAATTGGTGCACTAGTTCCAAAGATATTGACATTTTAGTAATCGTACTTTTGTCCAAAATTAAAAAAATCATAATTTTTGTATATCTCAAAAATGGCTCTACTTTAATTTTTTCTGACCACGGCATTGAATTCAGCGTAGGATTTTGCATTAGAAACGTTGGTCAACCACTAAAGTTCACACTTTTTATGTTGTTTTGTAAACTAGTGTAATTTGCACATTTTTTGTCGAAGAAAAAAAAAATCGGAAAAAATAATATCGATACCTCAAAAATATCACAAGAAGGAAAGATTTTCTTTTTTTTAAATAAGCTCTTTCCAAATGTCAATTTGAATAGGTGCACTCAGCATTTGGAAAATACAGGGGTATTCTACAGTTTGTAAACTCCCTACATTCAGTGTGAATCCAACAAATGTTATTCCTTTAAATTTGTCGAAACTCTTAACGGAATCCCTTTATGAAGAGCTTTGAGTGGGTTTATTTATTGTTGGTAACAAATGCTGATAACAATGTCGAACGGTCTCATCAATACTTTCCATTTCCGGCATTACTACAAAGCATGAAAAAGTCTTGCTACACTGAACAAAAACATCCGCTATACATCGAATGATTATTGCATTGCTCGAGCCCTTTAACAATATGCTTTTGAATTTCAGATGATTGCCTTATGATTGAGTTCGTCATCAGCTGATGAGCATCCATATGACTGTCATCCAAATAAAGGATGATATTTATTTGAAAATTGGCAGTAAAACATACAGCAACAGAACAATAGTTTAAGAATAGGATGATTTGAAAATGCTTTATACCTTTTTCACATTAAAGCCTATATCACGTAATATAGGCTGTCTTGCAATGAGCACTCATACATAGGATTTCCAGTGAAAACTAGATGTATGAGTGCTCATTGCAAAACAGCGTATATGACGTGATATACGCTGTAATGTGAACGGGGTATTAAATTAGATATTCAATTCAATTGTTTACATTTCCATGTTGAATAGCCAATAACAGACATTCTAACATGAATAAAAAAAATCGTTTGTTGGTAAAGGAAACTTCCTCCCCCACGAAATATGCAATCTTCGGTTTTCACGCTTTACCAGTGTTCGTACTACCTCTGATAGCGATGGCTATGTTTCATTTGAACAGAGGATGATGTTTTGGTACAGTGTAGTTGTTGGATACCTTTGCCATTCTCCGGATGGCATCCATGTTACTGTTCATCAGCGGTTCTCAAGGCGAAATTGTTCACATTTGGCATTTCCATTCATTTGGACTGAACAGTGTTCGCAACGTTTTACATGTCACATATGAGATTTTCGTGATGGAACAGGTCTCGGAACAGTCCCCGATCTACACCGGTGCATTCCGTGTCGACCTGGATGGTACGTGGAACGTACCGCTCGGTTGCAATTCACTATAGTAGATCGTTCCACAGAAAATCACTATTCAGAAAATCCACTTTTCAAAAACTGAACTGGGCATTGTTCTTCATTTATAGCACGTTGGAAGTTAAAAAAGCTTGAAAGCCTACTTTAAAACAACCGTAACCTTTGGTGGTTTGTTAAAATCTGTCTTTATTCAAAATAGTTCTATTTCTTGGGAGTGGGAGAAGCATGGATCAGTTATTAGGTATTAATCGACCAATCCGGTCAAAACAAAAGTATGTATTCTACGCGGCAGCTTTATAGAAAAAGGAAGGGAATAAATTCAACAGTCCCAAGTAACATTGCAGGTTTTCTTGTGGTTTTATAGCACTCTAAACGTCTAAATCATGGTCTACAGAACCCTCATAAAACCAAAATTGTTACTTGGGGTGTATGCATATGTGTGCCTTGCGGGTAATGCGCGATGCACTACGGTAAGCGAGGATGGTTATTGCTTATGTGGAGGATCAGGTTTCATTGGCTGAGGTTAGTTGGCCTGGTTATTTTTCAAGGAAGAGATATTGGTTAATTGTCGTCTCTAATGTGTCGATGACATGAGTTGGGGCTTGGACATGGGTTTTCAATTGAAGTGTGAGCTGATATAGACAAGATTAGGAAAAATGATCTTTAAGCGTGGGATCGGTTGTGTTTTTTGTATTGTTTCGTTTATGGAGCAAAGGTGTATGGCAGGGATTGGTAATAATTAGTTTGGAACTGATTGATTTGCTGGGTCGAGTGGTTACACTTGAGACTTGGGCGTGAGAAATAATTCGCATCGATCAGCTTAGGGGATCTGTTGTTGTGGGGTTCTAGGGTTCAATAATACCGGTACAGTTCACTACTTCCTCAAATTCTCTCGAAGATCACTATCATGAGACATTGTATTTACAAAAAAGTTATAGGTAAAACACGGTGTTCATATGGAAACCTTAACAAAACAAAAATTCTATTCTATAGTTATACAGCGACGGTGATATCTAACCCCTCCTTACTTATTTCAATTCCGATAAAATTGTTGAAGTCTGCATTCAGGAAAAAAAAAATTCTGGTTGATATGTGGGTCTGTTTCTGCTATAGTGTTAACTACCCCGTTTCCGGCCTATTAAGCACAACCCGCACTTAGTCTTTCTTAATCTAGTGCAGTTTAGCACCAAACGGAATGTTATTATTACTGATGGTTTCAAAATTTATTTACCTTTCCGTATGTACCGTAAGATTTGATAAAAAGAAACCAATCGTTGAGATATTTTCAAAAGTCTAACACTGCTTCTTGACGCCAAACTCGGCCTACGGATTCTAAACTCGGCCTAACGCATTGAAACGCCAATGAATTCACATCGGCAAATCGGATGAAGATAAAAATTGATTCGGTCGGAGCGCTTCTTTTGTTTTTGGGAATAATGGGTGCAAACTTTCATATCACGCGTTCTCATTGACATCGTACTGTAGCTTATTAACTAAAGTATCGTACGCATAACGCATAATTTACTTGTCAACTCTGAAATCATGGATATATTTGAATTTTTCTGCTCGATAGGCCCAAAATGGGCGATTAGGCCGAAGTAGTTCTCTAACCTACATTCTGAATGTAACCATTTGAACTTGTTTTTGAATTTTCAAGTTATTTAATATGGCCCCATGCATTAATTATGTCACGCTAAATAGAGCAAAAAATTACCCCCTCCCTCCCTATCGTGACATTTTTCCTATACCTAATGCATTGCTTGTCACAAAATCTTAGACCCCCCCTCCCCCTTTAGAGCGTGACATAATATATGCATCAACCCTATGACACATGATGGGCTTTCTCCATGTTCGAAAATGGTCATTTCCCCTAGGGTACACGAAACAACTATGGATTTTTAAATGGATTTTGAAGTTCGTCGAAGGCACCCGGAACTTCTCCAAATGTGATCCTGGGCACACGATAGCCGTTTCGTGATGGCGAAAATGTTCATAAGATTTTGTTGCCACCATAATTTTGATTGTAAATCAAATTGACAAGATCAACATGTGTACAAGGAATCTGCTGTCTTATATCTACTTGTTAATCAGTTTACAAAATCAAACCACGAGAAGTACGCTGAAGTTGTTTTGAAAACATCACAAAAACAATTGTAAGGGTTCGGCACGAAAGGGATTAACGTGTCACATATCCAGGTGTGGCCAACGTGTGCGCTAAATATAACCACCATTCATCTTGTTTTGGAATTATCCTGTGATTTAAGGTCCTGGTTCTTCTCCTTTTTCGCGTTTCAAGCTTACTGCTTATCGCATATTATCTTATTGCGTGCTTTCAACTTAGTGTTCTAGAGGCACTTACACAGTTATTAATTGAGCGCATTCGATGCTTGTACCATTTATGCATTAGTAGAATAGTGTGGCAAGTACAATCATACTCTATCCCAGGGAAGTCAAGAAATTGTCCGACCGAAAAATTCCTAAACTGGAGCAGGAATCGACGTACCCAGCCATCTCCAGCAATTTTATGCAACTTTTAAAAAAAAATCATGTTTTCTCGAAATCAAGAAAGGTTTTTATTTCGGGTAAGATTTCACAAAGTTTCGTATAAACAGAAGGTAATGTTATGGTGATATTTGCTATGGATTGTAGAACGTATATACTTTGAAAGCAGTTCATATGTTTTCGCTCCCTTTTAGACTTTTTTTAAGCCAGCATTAAAATTCTTAATAACTTTTTTGGATATTCATCAAAATCGTATTAAAAGCTACAGCTGTTAAAGCTGATGAATAAGCAGAATCAATAATAATTTTGAATTTGTGATGTTTCCTTTGGTACCTTACTCAGTTTAGTATGATGTTGAAAACATTAGATTAGACACACTTAATCCTGAGATATCTCATGTAAAATTTGAAAAGGGCCTATCATATTTTGTACACAAAACTTGTATGGCCCTTTTCGCGTGAACCAAAGTACCGAACGTAATCCAAGAACATTATCGGGAAGGGAAGAATTTCCCCTACCCAAAGGTGTTGTTGGTCTGCTTGAGCAAGCTTTGATTCCCGCGAAAGTAGCATTAAAAGATTCGATTGCAAAATATGACAAGCCCTTTTACAATCCTACGCGAGATATGAGTATGAAAAAAATAAAACTCTAATTGAAGAGACCTGATCTCCCAAAATTATCACACATTCGACCAATGTGACTCAATGTGTGTAAAAATTCATATTCAAATGCATATCATAAAAAGAGGATTAAGTCTCCCCTAATAAAAAAATGTTTTTTCTGGCAAATTTCAGTTAAACTTACCTTTAAGAATGTATATTTCATGTCAGAGGCTCAAGAGAATTAAAAATAGATCAAACGAAGGGTATCTGAGTCAACTTGCATGTCATCAAAATGGGATCAAGTCTCCCCCAATTTGTCAAAATTGCGTTGTTGGACATCTTTCAGAAAAAACCGTTTTTATGAGAATGTATAATATTACTTAAGCTACTTCCCTGTGAACCTGTGCAAAAACTGCATCAAGTTTTGATATATATTCAAAATTAAAACAGGGGATCAGGTGCAGGGTTATTAATCGATGACCATCGATAACGTCAGCTTTAACGCTTGCAATGGTGAATTTGCATTACAGACGTTAACGCTGACGTTGTCAAAGGGTTATCGATTAACAACCGGGTTCAAGTGTGTCCTCTACGCATTGCCGCAATGTCCACTACGAACCGTTTACATGTTCACCTATGTACATAATTTGTCGCGACTGTTTTCTGTAGTAATCAGAGATAAGCCACTTCCTCTGTGGCTTTCAAAATATGTTCTGGGGCCATCAATTGACCATTGCCACTCTGGTCTATTGGCATGATATGTCTTTATTTTTAGTTTTTACAATTATTAAATATGATTGTTTTTTTAGGATCTTGAACCAAGTCTTTACTTGATGATGGATTTAGAATTTATATCAAGTGCATGTTAACTGTACCTAGGTATATCTGTTTTGGATTTGTTTTTTCTTCGAGAAAATCGAAGCAAAAACCTCTCTGAACTATGAACATTGACCATTTGCAGTATTGTTGAAGAAATATCTTCAAATTATTTTAAGAATCACTTGATGTTGTCGTTCAGAACTCTCAAAAACAAATATGGCATTTTTAAATACAGTCAGTTTAATTTTCTTTTCCAATACCATCGTTAAGGAAAAAAAATAAGTCAAAAAATAAGTGGATACTTCAACTCAGAAATCTGAATTTGCATGATATTTTTGTAAAAATATACCAAAGAAAGTTTGTATTTATTGAACTTTTTAACGTTTACTAAACACAGCCAAACTGCATCTCAATTCTACCGGTGCACCTATACAATTTACCCATATTAGATTAGTTGGAATGCTTCAAACAGCACAGTTTAACACTGTTTGTATCAACATCTTCCTCTTTGTTTTGAGCTCATCTACCCCTTTCTCCATGCGAGCATGTTCGTTGTGCTCCTTTCGATTTCATTTTATTACCTTTGCCTAATGAAAAACTCCACCAACCCGCGAGCATCCACCTACCCACATACTCCAGCACAGCAGTCATCACTGTGGCGCGCGAGCGATCATCGTTCCACATTCGGTAACAAGTAAAACGATGACAACGAAAATGAGCGCGAAAACGACAACGTGATAGCGCCTCCACTATTATCTCATCCGTACCGCGCGGTCGCCTGTCTTGCGCCACTAAGCATACATACGGATGAAGATGATGGAGTAAAGGTTCGTCGCTTCGCGGATACATACCACCTTCGCTATGCTGCTGCTTGCCACCCGCCGTCTCATAGTGTAGCGTTGAAATCACTTTCGATTTCATTTAGCGCGATCCTCCGCGAGGCAGCTCCGTGAGAGCGATTGCGGGTTCTCCCTCTCTTGCTCCGTCGGTATAGGCGGTAGTAGGTCAGTTCTCGGATGGAAGCAAAACGAAGAAAATGCACTCCTAGCTGGGGGCTGAAGAGGAACCTCGAGAGAAGCCGATCGTGCAGCGTGGTGCCGCGCCGGGTTCGGTTCGATCGGAAGGTGGTCTATGATGATCGCGAGCGGTGTTGAAGAGGCAAAGAGATCGGTGTTCAGGAAAAGAGCTTCAAAACAGTCCCAACGAAAGGGAGAGTGGTGGAGGCTGAAATGACAATGGTTTAAGAAATACACTGCACTGTTAATATGATAACATAAGCTGGAGCCCAAGCAACACATCTTCATGGAATTCACAAAGGTTATATTAACTGTTATAGAACTCGTCTTTTACTTCTGAGGCTTAGCAGAATAGGTAGATTGGAAAACTTTTTTTAGAAATGAAGAAAATGTGTTGACATTTTTTAAAAACTAGTATTTAAAATAATACTTGAACAAGCACCATTGATAAAAATAAGGTGCAAGGAAATTCAAAGCATCCAGTTTAGTATAAAAAACAAATAAACATTCAAAAACGCTAGCAAAAAGCTCACACAATGAATAAAAGGGATAGTAACAACGATAATTTGGTAATCTGTTTAAACATTTGCGACCAACTAAATCTAGCCATTTATATTGCATGTGAGGAACTCTTGCCCAATAAATTTCTTTAAAGGGTGTATTCGATAAAAAATGGCACACACATATTTACTCACCAAAGGTTGATACGGACTTACAATCAAATTTGAGAATCGCGAATGAATTAGATTATCTAACTTCCGTACGTCAAATTAATCTTCTTCTTCATTAGCTTTATTACGTCCCCACTGGGACACACCGGTTCTAAACTAATTGTTTTTTGAGCATTTCTACTGTTGTTACTTGCTAAGCCTGTACGATTTTTCCATTAGTATTATTATTATTATTATTATTTATATGATTTATTTGAACTGAACTTTAACTTATTGTTATTCGGGACGACTGGAGATTTATTACAATAGATTAATTCAGTTAAACATGTTCTACTTCTTTTAGTTTAGGCTGCTCGTTGATTGGGCAGTTTTTATCGAGGCTCGGTAGCTCAGTGGTTACCGTTTCTGCTTACTGAGCAGAAGGTCGGGAGTTCAATCCCAGGCCCGTCCCCTTCCTTGCAATTTTTCACTTTGCCTTATTCTATACCCACTAGATTTTAATGAAAAACAAATTCTTCTTTAACACCGATCGCATCACTTACCACAGTGTGGGTCCTGATCTAAAAATAGAAATTGTGGATGAGTGCGCGCGCGTGTGTGTGTTTGTGTATTATAATCGCTCTACCAAAAAACGATCCCTGCGTGTGCGTGCAACCTTTCCCCACATCCAACATCCCAGTGATTTCTCGTGGAAGCGCAGAGGATTTCTCGATTTCCTTCACAGCGAGTACCACGTCAACACATTCCCTCCCATTCCCTAGTTGACCTGCATTCGGACACGGCCGGCGCTGGTATTGCTAAATATTAGATCTCCAGTTCGTACACATTGAGGATGAATGTTAGTCCCAAACATCATCTGTTGGTTCTCTGTGTAATTGCAGTTGATCTGGTAATAACAGAGCAGCAACCGTGGGCGGCCAAACTGATTTTTTTTGTGATTGGGCAGTTTTTATCCCTTGCTCCGTCCATCGACAGAACCAAACCAATAGTCCTATGTTTCAACATTGCCCTAACACCGTAGAGGATCTAGAGCACAAGTTCACTAATTGTCAACAAATCAGTACTCATATTCAATATTTAGTCAACTTGCATGCAAGGTGATCTCCAAACCAGCAAGTGAATTGTTAAACGCTGAAATATCGTCAAAACTACAAATTGTGCATCCATGGTATGTTCGGATGACAGCTGTATTTAATTGTCCTTTTATTGGGGATAATATTTTTTTTATTAAAATGGTTTTAATTATTTTGGTACCGAATATTTGGAAACTTGCATGTAAATCTTGGTGCAAAGCTTTATTATGTTTTTCGTGCATTCTAGGCATCTACTTTCTCAAAACAAGAAATTCTATCAACCTCTTATACTGTATGAAAAATAGTTTTGAGGAAGCTATATAGTATGTTAAGTGACTTATGAGCGATCAAAGTGAAAAATTAGCCAAAAAGCCATTTATTCTCCAAAAGTGCTTTGTGTCAGGTCATGTGATGAGCAAATGAGCTTATTTTCTGCACAGGGCCTACATAGGCTTGCAGAATGCAAATTATAGGTGGTGAGAAAATAAAAAGAGATCATTGCTGAAAAATGATACAGCTCACTGACTATGATATCAGAGGCACCAACAAATCCAAACCCATTTTAGCTGATTATAAGCTGAAAGAGTTTCTTTTTAGCGTAATTCAGCCCAAAAAAACAATGGATTAGTATCTGTCTGTGAGGACCACCCTAGACATCCTAATTTAGCCGGTAGCTGCTACTGAGGTACATCTGTTGGCTATTGTACTGGCTATCGACCAGCCAGGCAGATTGTTTTGAAGTTGGGTATTGTTACACGCATCGATCGAGCAGCATCCAGACCGATACAACAGCAGCTTCCTTTGACGTCATCGATGGGAGATGGAGATGATGCAGAGAGAGATTCGCCCGGGTTAATCGTGTGACAGAAATTCACCACTAGACTTCGGATATGGGTTTAGTTTTTTATTGCTGACAGAGTCACCAAGACCGGTCATTTGTGTTAGAATTAAGCCAATGTTTGTTAGTGTTAAGAAGAATAAATGTAGTGCTGTGTAGTTAGTGTTTCCATCAAAAAATGGATTGTAATTGTAATTAGCCCAATAAGGGAAAGTGCCAAACTGTCCTGCCGTCATTATCATGCCTTCGAACTAACCGATCGCTTGCTGCACGTACCATCGAGTCGCCGAAGACGATGTAAGAGTGATTCATCGCCATTCCCTCTCCAGAGCTATCCGCGGTTCAGGTAATCCAACAGTATCATTAGGATTAAGATTCTTCAAGTTTCTGTCTTGTTTTCAATTGGATCTAATGTGCATTTTTTTTCGTGTTGACGGATAGCATTTTAGCAGGTGCATTATGAGCTGCCTTCCCCAACATGAAGCGTTTTCTCCATTACCAGATTTTCCGGTTACCATTTCGTGCATTGATCAAATACTGAGCTAGATCACCAACCGGCCATTTCGCGAGACCTCTACTCGCGCTTGTAAGCATACTTCATGGCATGCGCTCGCGGCAAGACCTGTGTGCAACCTCCGAGAGCCACCACTCGGCGACGAGCCCCAAATTGACAAACAATCTCGATTCGTAATTTCCCATGTTGCGCGAACGATGCAGAGCTCTTGTCGAGCACTCTTTTAGTTGCCGTTTACCCACGGTCGGATTCGGTCGGATTTTCAGCAAGCGCAGCGCTTAAAGCCCAGTGTTTGTGGGCTGCAGTGTGTGCCTCAACCAAACCAAACCCCCCACAGCCATTGGTTGGCACATGCACATGGTTGGTGCTGACGGTCCTTCTCGCGATCGTCGTTTTTGTTTGTTTGTTTATTTGTCTGTGAAGTTGCGCGCGCCCGCGTGAGAATTTCGAACATTGCACGTCTCCGCTACCGTTGTAAACACGCGATCGTGTGTGAAAATTTCCAGCTACTGTGCGAAGCGGAGTTTCCCCTTCGGGTGTACTTCATGTTGGATTTTTGTGTTGCCTTATGGAAAAGTCCTCTGTGTCTAAGACCTCCGTATTTGTGGGTGCCCGCGAGTGCAATTAATCGCTTAATTTTGTTTTTCTTCACACGCGCGTGTTTTCACACTCCGTTACCGCTTGATTGATCAATTAATTTCCACACTGATCGATCTCACTTGTGCGGCAGTGAATTTTCAACATACTTCCTTTCTGTGAAGCAACTGCTTGTGTTTGTACTTCATTTAATTTCTGTGTGTTACTTTTCAGCAACAGTCTTGTCCTTGAAAGTGTTTTCAATTGAATATTCATGAATTTGCAGCAAAACAGCAACAGTTGACTGTTTTTTTTTTGCCCAAGTGTTATTTTGCAACAGTGCTAGCGATCGAAAATGGTGAACAAACAATACAACGTCCATAATCCGAAGCTGTACAAGTCCAAGAGTGGACAAAATTCTCCACCGCCAATGCGAAGCTTATCGGAGGTATCCAACCAGCCGAATCCTCCGGATGTGAGCGGCTCGTTGGAGAACAATTTGAACCACAGTACAGAACATCATCACCATCACCTTCACCCCCATCGCCAGCAGAATCAAATTCAGAACAACTTGGATTTGGTGGATGTTCGCCGTCGTACCGGGGGCTCCAATACCCCATCAGAGGAAGATTTTGGTGAAGATGGTGTCTACGGTCGAAACATAACATACTACAGTGAAACCGCCCAGCTTGGTGGTGCCGGTTGTGAAAGCCCAACAGGCGTCGGGCAGAACGAGCGTCTCAATGTGAAGGATTTGACCATCAATGACATTGGCCGATTTCAGTACATTTTACAAATGGATCGAGAAGTGGTAAGTATTCGCTCCTCATGTAGAAAGCTCAGCAACTTTCCTTCCTCCTTTCGATCGTCTGTATAGAGTGATGTGATTCGATTTAATTGAATCAAAAAACGTGGAAACGACACGCGAAGAACAAGAAAAGTGTACCTTGTAGATTTGGTTGATCTTGATTTTACAGCATTGTGGAACGAAGAATTGATCAATTGGGATTGAGAGAGTTGAAGTGATTTTGGGGGTCGTTTCTGATGATGCAATCAAAACCATGCACACCGCAAATCTCATCAAGGCATAACAATTTAAATTTCCTATATTTTAAGGTTTTATAAGGGCCTTCCAAGCTCAGTCTGTAAGGGAGCAGCTACAAAATATAACCATGCGGGAGGCGGTGAGTTCGGTTCTTGAGTTAGTCGAGCAATTTTTCGGCATGCCACACGATATATGAATGCAAAAATAGCACAGATTCAGAGAACCTTCTAGTAAAAACTGACAAAGTGCTCAAATATCTTCATAAAAGCCATGAAGAAGATAAAGAAGATGATGATGTTTGGAAAAATATTTAAGGTAGGAGGAATGCCTATTATCTCAATCAACATTGTTGGCTCAGCAACTTTCCTTCCTCCTTTCGATCGTCTGTACAGAGTGATGTGTTTCGATTTGATTGAATCAAGAAACGTGGAAACGACACGCGAAGAACAAGAAAAGTGTACCTTGTAGATTTGGTTGATCTTGATTTTACAGCATTGCGGAACGAAGAATTGGTCAATTGGGATTGAGAGAATTGAAGTGATTTTGGGGGTCGTTTCTGATGATGCAATCAAAACCATGCACACCGCAAATCTCGTCAAGGCATAACAATTTAAATTTCCTATATTTTAAGGTTTTATAAGGGCCTTCCAAGCTCAGTCTGTAAGGGAGCAGCTACAAAATATAACCTTGCTGGAGGCGGTGAGTTCGGTTCTTGAGTTAGTCGAGGAATTTTTCGGTATAGCACAACTGCAGTTAAGAAAACCTTCTAGTAACAAATGGCAAAGTGCTCAAATATCTCCATAAAAGCCATGACGAAGATAAGAAGATGATGATGTTTTGAAAAATATTAAAGGTTGGAGAAATGCCGGCTTCGGTAATACCTTCACCTATTATCCCAACCAACATTGTTGGTTTTATTATGGCATTTAAGTCCATTCCAGGACCTCCCTTAGCTCAGTCGGTAAAAGCGCAGCTACAAAACAAGACCATGCTGGAGGTGGCTGCGTTCGATTCCCGGTCCGTTCTAGGAATATTTTGGGTTAGAAAATTTCTGAACTTCCGTGGACATAGAGTATGATTGTACTTGTCATTATACTAATGCAAAAATGGTACAAGCATCTAAAGCACTCTATTTATAACTGTGAAAGTGCATCTAGAACAGTTGAGAGCACGCAATAAGCAAATATGCGATTAGCAATAAGCTTGAAATGAGAAGAAGAAGAAGAAAGTTATAGAAATATTAGACCCAATTTTTTATTATTTTGTCATTAGGGTGACCATTTCCATGTTAGGGTGATCAATTTTTTTTTCAAAATGACTTTTTTTTTATTTTTACCTTTTGAACCACTTTTAAAGACTATATATCAAATAAAAGGTTAATAGAAACACTTCTTAGGAACAAATATAGTGAAATTAAATAATTGGGATTTTGTTTTGAAAAACATTGAATGTATTTTTTTATGGATTTCATAGTTTGTAGACAGAGGGCGCAATATGTTTTATATTTTTCCTAGAAAATTTAGGCATTTTTACACAATATATATAAAAAATCAACAACTCTGGAAGTTTTTTTGATGAGGATATAGAAAATTCCTTTATCACCTTGACTACCGCTCATCGCAAGTCGGTCCCATTTGCTTTTTTGTCTAAACTGAGAATTTCAATGGAAATTAATTCTAAACACCCATATTTTCATAATACTTGATAAAATCATTAACTTTGTTCTAGAAAAGTTTGGAAAAACAGCCAAATAGGTTTTCCCATCTCATAAGAAGTAATGGTACGAAGAAACATAAAATGCGTTTTTCTCAGCTTACTGTTTTGTGCTATGGGACGGACTTGCGGCAGTGGAGCTTTCATATTTTGAAACTTTTTTGTATTTAGATCTTACTTTTTCTCAATCAGTCCTCCAGGAATCATCAAAAATATTTTCCCCAGAGAAAATCCCAAGCAACCTGATTCTTAATAGGAATAAATAGTATGACCCAAAATGAAACAATGGGAACTCTCGTGCATACCAAATTTCTGAGCTATATTCAATCACTGGGATTTTAAGGTCTTTTCATAAAATTTATGAGCTCGGGTTTGAGGGTTTGGAACTCGGGTCTAATTTCGAAACATTATTTTCAGAAAAAGATTATCCTCAGGGCAGAGAATCGCTTTTAAATTTGCTTTTGCAAATCTCTCCAAATAATTTTTATGGCAGGATCACGTGTTCTTTGATATTGCCGCGTACGAACATTTTTCAGACGGATCAAGAGCTGATGATCGTCGTCTATTATAATTGAATCGAATTTATCCTCGCATTTCTGAACTTTTGAAACTCTTGCATCAACTATACTGCCTTTATACGCATAACTGTCTCATGTTCTATGCAATCTTTATGCACCGTGGGATTCTTATGCGTATAACGGCAGTAAGACCCAAACTGATATTATGGGAACTCTCGAATTGGTTAGCAAGTTTCTGAGCTTTTTCAAAATTTGTGATTAAAATTTCACCACCTTCTTTAAGCGCTAGAATAGGCTTTTGAGGGTTTTTTTTCAAATTTTTTGTGAGTTTCCAAAAGGGTTTGGAACACGGGTATAATTTCAAAACATTAATTTCAAAATTTTTGTTCCAAAACCCGCCAGATAACTTTCATGGCAGGATCGCGTGTTCTTTGATATTGTCTCCTACGGACATTTTTAAGACGGATCAAGAGCTGAAGATTGCCGTCTATTATAATTGAATCGAATTTAAACTCGCATTTTGGTACTGAGGCAGCTCTTGCTTCAACTATAGAAGTAGTCAGAGATTCAAGAGCATAATTAATTTCATATTTGGTTTGCAAAGGAATATTTGGATCAAAGTCATATTCCATAAATGTTGGGATTAGAAATTATTTCTTGGGATATTTCAAAAAGTTAGAGCCGAAGTCAGCAATTGCCTATTAATTCGACATGAGTCAGTTAAGCTCAAATCAACAGTTGAGGGGTTTTATGATGAAGAAAATCATGTTGGGCTGTTTGGATATTGAATAGTGTAATAACCTGCAGAGCAATCATCAAATAATATATTGCAATTGGAATTGCATTGAGCATTATTCCATGAGCAATGTTTTGCTTTAAAATCACCAATAATGAAGAATTTATACCTATGACGGGTAAGTTTCTGGAGGTCATTCTTGATAAAAAATCTTTTGCTTGCCTACGCATTGGAAAGGCAAATAGGCAGCTATAAACGTAAGTTCTCCAAATTTGGATTCGATGGAAACTCACTAAGTTTCAAAAACTTTGGTTTCTAATAAACAAAGAATTTGATGCTCGATACGTCTAGGAACAATGATGGAAACGCCGCCACCAGCTCCATTAAGACGATCATTTAAATAATTGAAATAATTTGCGTCCCTTTTAATCTTATGGTTAGGTTTAAGGAACGTTTAAGTTATAACGGCAATATGCACGTTATAAACTCTCAAAAAGTTAACTAGCTTGACCTCATTATCTTTGAGATCGAGCATTTCAATACAAAATATTTAATGATTTAAAATCCATTGCTGAATTTCAAAGTCATGACTATAATTTTGACAAATTTCACTCCAGTTTGAATAGCATGAAACATGGAGTTAGTTTTTAGCATATAAGTAATCATGTCGATTAATGATTACGGCGATTATCCATTTTAGGAGCAGTAAGTCAAAATCATCCAAATTTACGTTAGTATTATGTGGGCTAGAATTTGGAATTCGATTTTTACCACCTGCAATAGTACAATAAAATAGGTAGTTCCACTTACTTGCTAAACATTGTTAGCAGCAGGTTTCGATGAAGAAAATGAAGCAACTGAGCTGTTTGTATCTACGGGTACGAATGTAGAATTTGTTTCCCGCTGACCGTTGTTAACAGAAGAGTAGTAAGTATTTTTTGACAATCCATTTTTGAATCTGATCCAGGGATTCACCACTGGACTCACAACACAATCTTGAACATACGTTCAGTTTTGGTGTCGTAGGTGAAAATTTGGTGTTGCTTCTCAGTAAGATACTTGAGAAGACGTTTGAATCCTGCCAAGGTTTCAGCCAATACATAGCATTCACCCTGACTGCTAATTTGCAGTGAAAACTTGAACTTTTGAACTTCGTTAGAAGTTCAAAAGTTCCGTGCGAAGAGCATGGAAATTGAAAGTGGTTATCACAATAGGGAGGACCTTTTTCTTCTTGGGACTAAGATGGGAATGTTTAATCTTTAATAGAATTTCATATCATAGCATATCAAATTGATTGCTCAAATAAATTTCATCAGAAGGGGGATCAAGATATTGCCATTTTCTTTTGCGTTTAGGCCCCATAGCGGCCCATTATCCAAATCGACATCCAGAGGAATTTTCCAAATCGATATCCAAGTAGGATTACCTCGGGTAGGGTCTTTCAGGAAAAGGTAAATAGATCCGCCATAGAGCACGATGCGGATTGGAAAATTGTTATGGTTATGTTGGCGTATTCAAGATTATTTTGAGAGTTTACATGACGTTTTGAAAAGTAATTTCAGTGCTTTGAGACCATTGTTGTGATGTTGTGCAATTTACCATTTTGTCAAGCTTCTGCATTAATTTCCCATCAGATGTCACTGCTGTTGTTTCTGGTGACATCTCTTGGAATCAACGCTTATTCTGTTTTCCGTTAATTGTTTACAGATGACAGTGCAATGCAAAACATGTCTGGTACCTCTATATATGAATTAAGATTAACACCCGAAGTCCCTCCTTTTTTACATATTCTGCACAAAATATTCTTTCTAGGCCCCGGCCCTGATAGGATTTAATATCGTTTTTTTTTATGAATGGGGTGAAGCAGAAAGTATCTTTTGTACAGAATATGTAAAAAAGGAGGAACTTTGGATATCAATCTAAATGCATATGACATGTTTTGCAGTGTGATGTACTCTATATTGTAATCTGTGAGAGGGAAATCACAAATCGAGTGTCATCAAAATTCATGGCATGTTGAGAGATTGAGCTCGTGAGAGAGAATTTTTTACCCAGATTTTAGTTCTTTAGGGGTAAAAATGTATGGGAAAAAAGCTTGTTCGTTCAATTGCATCTTGTTTAAAAATATTTTGTGGAAAAAAAAGTGATCGACAAAGTCCATGAATGATTTCTTAAGCTTGTCGTCTACTTTTTACCTGAATATGCATCAAAAGAGTATTATTTGCACTTTCCCAAATATCTATATGGGGATTTTTATTACGTACTACCTGGGATGGGGAAGGAGATAGCATTGCATACTTGTTCTTCTTGTCATGACATTTTTTGCCATTAAAATCAAATCAAAATAGGCGTAGCAAAATAGCCTTTGCTTTGAGCGTGTAGTGATTGTTTGAGATTGTTCTGTGTGCAGTGAGGAATTTTACTTTTCTGTTTGGTTTATTATGCCTCTAGATTTTTTGACAAACCGTTGATTAATGGCATCTTTCAATATTGCATTAAATGTGTTTTGAATGAATTAAAAATAACCGGTGTTCCATTGAATGAAATAGCTGGAAACGACAGTTTGTGATAAATTGATTTACGCAAGTTTTCAATACCGCCTTGTGTATTCTTTTTCAACTGTAAGGAAAGCATCATCAAACTGCATGGCTCCCAATGACAGTCTGCGACAGCTTGGTTCTGGCTCCTTTTGATATTCATATTTTTTTAGTCTGCTTCTCCCTACCATCTTACTTTTTTATCCTTAATAAAGATATAAAAAAATCTTACTACCAATGCAACAACACCATCTATGTGAAAAATAACCGTTCATTGTTTTTAGCGTTCTTAATGCGTTTTTAAAGTTGCAAGTTAGCCCGTTTTGATTATAGTCGCTATATTCATAGTCTGGTGGATAGAATTTCGATCTATCAAAAAGCGGAACCAATTCATTATATCTTAGACCAACAATTGAAAAGTTACTATCAACTTTTATAAACAAAACGTTCATTATTCTTTCCTCGCCAATCGAACGCAAATTACCGGCATCATCGGATAGGGAAAACTCTCCCCAACCCAAAGATGGTGTTAATTTGCGTAGGCGAGCCTTGAGTCACGAGAAAAGGGTTTCCGAATATGTGTTCGCAATGGCTGATGTGCTGTTTTCTGTTGTTGGTCGTGATTTGCTCGATTGGTTCCGCTATTTGACAGCTCAATTGGTTCCCGAGATCCTATCCACCAGACTATGAATATTGTGACTATAGTTTTGATGTGCTTTGCTTTACTTTTAATATTATTTTGTCGTATTTTTTTTCTTTATTATCATGATTTTTAGCCGTATTTGTCTTTTGATATTTCTCATGCGTTACCTTTTTAAGAGTTTTCAGAATCGATTCGCTCATTAAAGGCTGATTTTGTAATTATTTGGATTTTTAGCGCAATTTTGTCATTTACAGCCATTTTTTCAGACATGATTTTGATGATATTTTGGCTGTACAACATCTGTATTTAATATTGGTCAGTCGCGAGTTTGAGAACTGCTTTGCTATATCATACACTATTAAAATTCCACACATTTTTATTGACGAATTTCCATGTGAAATTCCACATGATTTTCATGTGACCACACATAAACAGACTCCACCCAGAAACACACATGAAGTTTATGAGTCAATTGAATAGTATGTGTAGTTACACATGGCTTTTATGTGTACACATATTAAGTATGTCTCCGACACATAAATATCATTTGTTAATCAAATTGTAAAAATTCATGTGTGGGACACATAAAAACAATCTTTGAAATTTTATCAGTGTTCAAATATTTTCGTATGGGTCCGATTTTGGCAGCACGTCCGCAATGTTTTTTATTTTCTTTTACTCAGCACTTATTTCATATTTTCCTAAGACATTCCAGATAAACGCAATGCTCTAAACATGATCAAATACTCAGTTTATTTTCCCTTGATTTGTTTTCCGTCGATCTTATTTTCCGTGCTGAGCATCACTGCTACCGACGCCAGGGATACAGCTTCAACACCTGGAACCTACCCATCGACCCATCAACGCATGAACCGGGGACCAACGGCTTTACGTGATCAGAAATGTTATGCATCAGAACATCCCGGTGGCGCCGACTGGGATTGAATCCAGGCCTGCTGGCGTGAGAGGTAACCACGTTTACCACTACACCACCGGCGCCGCTTAAATACTCAGTTTTTCAGGTATCCAAAATTATGGAAACCTTCAAAGTAAATAAATATGCATTGCCAAAATTTTACCTTTACTGGATTGCAAAAAAGGCAATTGAAATCAATACAAGAGCATATTCAAACAAAAATATGCTAATTCAGCTTATAATAGCTAATTCAGCCTTTAATCAGCAAAGCTTGTTGGTTTACTTGCTAAAATCAGCAATATTTGAAATTTTGTTCATGGCAACCCATTATGATAATTTCTATAAACTAGTGACCCACCAATACTGTAGGCGCATAATTTACTAGAAATTAAAATGGTCATAAAACGCCAAAAAGCATTTAACGTGGCTCTAAACTAAAAAGCTTTAAATCTTCGCATTTTTGATAATTGCTTAAAATCGGTTCCACAACTTATTATTATATTTCACTTGCTGAGTGTGTCCAGCCTCGCTCGGGATTCAATGTTAGTTTGAGCTTATGCGCCGATTAAAAAAAATCATGCAATTGTGCGTAGCCCCACCCGCTCTTTTATCTAAGGGGATACCCCCTATAACCTCCACATGCCAAATTTGGTTCCATTGGCTTGATTAGTTCTCGAGTTATGCAGAAATTTCTGTTTCATTTGTATGGGAGCCCCCCCTAACAGAGGAGGAGGGGATTCGAACCATCATAAGAACCTTTCTCGGCCCCAAAAACCCCTGCATACAAATTTTCACGCCGAACGGTTCAGTAGTTTCCGAGTCTATAAGGGTCAGACAGACAGGCAGAAATTCAACCATTCTATAGCAAAACGATATAGTGGTTCTCAGAAATTCGTAGCAATTGGTAGTTTTGTTCCTTATCGAAAAATATTAGACCCGTTTTTTTTTTTTTTTTCTCATTAGGGTGACCATTTCCATGTTAGGGTGGTTTACAAAAACGTTTTTTTCTAATTTTTTTTTAAAAAGGCATTTTTTTAAAAATCATAAATTTTGAACCACTGAGCCGATTTGAATGATCAAAATATCAAATGAAAGGTTATTAAAATCAGAAAAAAAATATTAAAAAGTTTTAAAAATGTATTTGTAAACAATGGGCATAACACGTTTTTATATTTTTCTTTGAAAATTTAGGCTTTTCTACAAAACATTTAAAAAATCAAAGATGTATTTTTCTTCGTTTTAGTATTACGATTTTTTGAAAACATCATGTTTCGAAATTTCGCTCATTATTCTGATACGACTAGACAACCTTGCGTCTCCATTTAGTTGGAAACTCAAGAGTTTATAGACATGTTTTTGGAAAAGTTATCCAATGTATCACCACATAATTTCATAGCTGAACATCAAGGTAAATACTTGAAATATGTCAAAGGTAACTTGAAAGTAACGTATTGTACAATAATATGTGATCTTTCAAAAACTGTTCATTTGTTTTACAAGACGCTGTGCAAGGATTTCATTGGGCAAAGGCACAGTGCACTATACATGCATTTGCTATCTATTATAGAGATGATCATACCAAAGATTTGTTTGTCTGTGATTTAATGTTTACTAGTTTCAGTACAATCGCGGAGTTTATCAAGCACAACCATTTTTCAGATCGATAATTCGTAGTTAATTCTATAAATTTCACCAAGAGTAAGATACCCAGCCTTAAGAAAGTTCACTTTTTCTCAGATGGACCAGGCAGTCAGTACAAAAATAAGATGCTAGCCTTTAATTTGTGCCACATGAAAAAGGATTTTGGATAAAGATGCGGAGTGGAACACGGTAAAGGTCCATGTGATGCTTTGGGAGGAGTCTTGAAACGAAATGCTGCTTGCAGGGGCATCACATTACAATTGCTTAAGAGCTTTATACATGGACAATTTCAAAAATGCACTATGGCCTTTTTTCAGATGCAGATCATAAAGGGATGGAAAACTCAAAACCCGTTATAATCGTGTCAAACAAAATTCCGGAACACAGTCATATCATAATTTTAGGCCAGAAAATGAAAATTATATTATTGTGATTCTCGTTCCAATATTCCTTCTCGTCTTCAACTGTTAAAACATTTTATATTTTTTCTGATTTTAATAACCTTTCATTCGATATTTAGATCATTCAAATCGACTCAGTGGTTCAAAACTTATGATTAAAAAAAAGGGTCATTTTTGGAAAAAATAAGAAAAATTGATTTTTTGGACCACCCTTACATGGAAATGGTCACCCTAACGAGAAAATAAAAAAATACGGGTCTGATATTTTTCGATAAGGAACAAAACTACCAATTGTTACGAAATTCTGCCAACCACCAAATCGTTTTGCTATGGAATGGCTGTATAGATAGATTAATAAATTTCTTACACAACACAATCTTTTGATAAAAAAGTTTTATATGGGTATTTAAATTCCCACTGTGAAAGTTAAAAGTACATCATTGAACAAGTATAGGTGTATCAGTGTAGAAATATGCGCTTTTAATATGATGTGTTCCGATTTTTTTATATAATGCGTTTATTTTTCCAAGCTTATTTGCCGTAGCTTTGCGTTTGGGTTACAAAATTACTTAAAACTAACGTTTGTAAAGCGGGGGCCGATTACTCGCGTCTATCTCGAGGTTAGGGGTAACAAATTGTAACAAACGGATGTGTTCCAATTATGGCCTATGGGATTTATATAGGCCATAATTGGAATACGCCCTAATAGGAACGTATAACTGATACACAGCAAAACAAATAATTTTGATATCACGTCAAAGTGGATGCACTACAATCATGTCGAAAATATGGTGTAATATTACTTGCTAAAAGGGACAAAATTATCATTAATACAATGCATGAGCTGACATTACGCTGCTTTTACTGCATTTGTTTATTTATGTGGTCATAAAAATTACATGAAATTTTCGACATGATTGTAGTGCATCCACTTTGATGTGATATCAAAATTATTTTTTTGCTGTGTACACCTACCCTGCATATTATGTAAAAGTCATGCTAATGTTTACTAAAATAGCCGTATAGTTCCACAACACTTCTATAAACATTACTTGGGCATAGTGTGGACCCAAATTTATATAAAATACATCTTTGACCTTCTCTGATGCTGCATGAGACCTCGAAGGAGCAACCACAAGTAAGTAATGCGCAGAACACCTAAGCATACAGGTGGCCGATTGTTTATTTATGGTTTTTCATGAATCAGGATTTAGGAATGAAATCACTGTCTTGCAAAGTAGCTTTGGTTTCCAAGGGGCGTCCCATGCAATGGATAATTTTTTAAATTTTAAAACGGAAGCATTGTAATATAACACTATATTTTCGACACGATTGAAGTGCATCCACTTTGATGTGATATCAAAATTATTTTTTGCTGTGTTATGCATTGTGATTGGATTTGACACCCTGTAGAAACTCATTCAGAATTCACTAAGTCATTTTCCTGCAATTTTCTTTAAATTACAGCACATTTGTACCTCAATTTCATAAACAAAGTGAATACACAGAAAATGCAAAAGATTGGTTTTCATGACTTACAAATGTGAAAACATAAAAACCTACAGTGAATCACATCCAAATTGTGCGCGAAATTAAGTATTCAATTAAGTATGTATACCATGCATTTGCTATTCTAGACGAAATCAAAATTATGTAAAATAGAAATCACTGCGACCACTGGGTAGTGAACCTCTGATTGAGAGTCCGAATGCTGATGCATCACCGTAGTTGCTGTAATAATAAACTCTTTCTGAATTTTAATTGTATTTTAAACAGTAATTTGTTTTATCAGATCCTCTCAGTTTTCCCAGTATCAATAGATGCGTATCTTTTCCAACCTGCTTCAACTCTTCTGTTATTACTATTGTTTTGTTTTCATTTCGTAAAGCCACAAATTCTGTTGTTTATCTGATGGCATTCAAACAAAAAAAACAAAATTCTGGTAGCAGGGAGAGAACGGCTGCTTATCAGATGAACCTCAAACGAGATTGCGGTCAAATCTACTCAATTGGCTCACGGTGCAAGAAGACAAAAAACGGTGCAGCCGATGCGCGAAATACGCGCCGTTTGCGACTCAATTGGCACAAATTGAGCAATGACGCCATGTACCTATCTACTGCGCAGTGCCAGAGAGTCGTGCGTGACGGTGGTCCATTCACCGGACATCGGCGCTCGATGGCAGTTACAGCGTGGTGTTCGTGCACCGCGGGAACTGAATAATAACTGGTCAAGATTTGTAAACCGAGAGGCGCTCAGGCGACCAGCGTCAGTCAGCGTTTGGCACGATCTCATAACGATGATTGTTCTTAGTTCTGGCCACGGGGTTTCTTGAGCAGCTGTTATGCGTAACATTGTACCCATCGCAGAGGCGGCAGATCACGAGTGGCCTAAATGATTCTTGAAAAATAATGTGTGTACAGATGTGAGTGCGTTTCCTGGATTCCATCATCTGCTTGGAACTATTCACACGAGCGCCCGCTCTTACCGGATCATGTGCTCTTTGGCAGCCGACGGCATTGAATTGTTGCAAAATTAATTACAACGTATGCTTATGTGAAGGAAATCACCTTTTAGGTCGTGATGCTGTCTGGTCGTTGATTGGCCGATGTTTATATGCCAGTATATGAGTTTAATTTTGGTTGTTTTGCTCAATTGCGCGTGGTCCGTCAATTTGGAAGGGTATTCATTAGCCGATGGTGACGAAAATTGAACTTTGATTGCTTCAAAATTGCTATGAATTATGCCAGCGACTGAATTTCCGGCCAGCGGAGGTATTGTTTGCCCAGAGAAAACTGATGGTGTGAAAAGGTACTCAGGCGTATTAAGAAACTTTTTTGTTTTTAAATGCTAAGATTTAAATACTGAAACGAATGGCTCATTAGTTTTGCCAGGATGCTCATTTGATAATTACGCTGACGATGAATTTGTGGATGGTTCTTGTATTAAAACCATTTCGTACAGAATCTAAGCAAGCATTAGCAGAGCTAATAACGGGGCACCATAGCACTGTTAGGGTCCACTATTTTGCCTTTTTAGCCTTATATCAGTGCATCACAAATCATTCTTTCATATGCGATTGTTGGTTGCGCTACGTCGAATAGCCCGTCGGACCCGATGCGCCTCGATAGTAACGGTGCTGAACATCCCACGTCAACAGCGACCCGGACGAAAATGAACCTAGTGAAGAAACAACAAAAACAAACATCAAGGGAACAATAGACGTAAAGGATAAAAGGTGGACTGAGTGAAAAAATTACTAGACGGGACGAACGGTGTGCTAAAATTTATCCTGCTATTTACACATTATTAAACTATCTTAATATTAAACTTTCTTATATTTGAACTTATCTACTTACGAACGATCGGCTTATATAAAAATTCATTAGGTACTAGTTGTAAAAGTGAATTCTTAACAATAAAAGTAAATCATGGATTCTAACCTAAAAACTTTTATTACAGCTAAACCGTTTTGCTAGATAAATTTGGTGAACTTAGTCTACTTAACTTAATTATCTATTTAAAACTTAGTTACCTAAAAAGGTGAGAAGAATTGAACTATGTGCACCTCATAAACCTAATCGATCATTCTTACATCTAGCCAAATTATCTACGGATTGAGTTATACAGAACAAAGACACTGGATATTACCAACAATCAATACGAAACTATCGATTTTAAATTGGCTCACTACTTGACTAGCCTATTGGTCCCAAGCAAATCGATTAACGTACCCCATTATAGTCGAAATTCTAGTACTACACAATGTTTGTTTTGATTTGCCATGAAAGTTGGACAGATAAAATGAGGGGTTCGTGGATTTTCCTATGTTTCGAGGGGTGTATCGATTAGCTTGGGACCGAAGATAGTACCAGAGGTGAGCCAAAAAGTTGAGCACTTTTCTTCGGGACTTTCTGGTCTTAGAGTTACCTCTATGATATTACTCTGTCAACGGCGCTGATGGTGTAGTGGTAAGCGTGATTACCTCTCACCCCAGCAGGCCTGGGTTCAATCCCAGTCGGCGCCGCCGGGATGTTCCGAGGCATAACATCTCTGATCACGCCTTCCTTCGGATGGGAAGTAAAGCCGTTGGTCCCCGGCTCATGAGTTGATGGGTCGATAGGTAGGGTCCAGGTGTGGGAGCTGCCTTCCTGGCACGTCGGTAGCATTGGTGCTCAGCACGGAAAACAAGATCGAAGGAAAAAACAAACCAAAGGAAAAAAAAAAAAGATATTACTCTGTATCATAACAGTAGAGGCTCGAGTAGATACAAATATTAGATGTACGGCACGGTGCCAACGAACAAGTTATCAAGTTTGAGTGGTAGTGAACACTAAAGTAAGAAATTAAAATCTATCATAAATTTAGTCTTAAAACTAATACGTTGAAATTTCGACAGGAATTTTGTAATTTACCAATAAACCGGAACTCGGAACGGAATCTTTACAAATATGCTCAACTATCACCCAACAGCGATCATAGAGCAGAGTTAAACAACCACGTTTCAATGTTTATCAGCTACTGGGTGGGACTTATTACTCGTATTACTCCATCGCTATTGAGAAATGATGAAGTATTCGGTTTTGATACAGTTGTCATTCTTGCCTTCATCGAAAGGAATCGATTCTAATTGAAAGGTCCCGCTATTTATACCCTTAGGAGTGTTTATTTTTTTGTTTCAATGATTCATCTGACATATGGTTGCTTAATGAATTAAAAAAGTATAATTAAAACAAAAACAGGACACGTTCTCATTCAGGGCAGTCTTCTTATAAAAACACTTAACGGCACATTAAAGTCAAACAATCCAAAGACGTCATAAAACGCAGCGACCCATTATGCCGATTACGAGCTGCGAGATGTACAAAATTACACAGTTCGAAAAAGTAGTGTAAATTTCTGTTCAATATGATGCACATAAATGGAGCGTCAAATATCATATACGTTTACATTATATATCATGTAAAGTTCTTATACATTTCATGCAATGTAGCAAATATTGTATACAAAAGCCCATCTTCGTAAACAACATTGTTTGCAAGTTGCTCGGTTGCGTGAAATGAAATACAAGTTTACGTGAATGAATGTTTACATCACAATTAAAATTCAGAATTTTTATCTGTGTACGCTGTCTAATCACTCTCTCAGGTGCGTAAAAGAAAAGCTGCCCGAGTAAAGGATTATAACATATTGATAACAAGTTCTCATACCCGGTTATCAATATTTGATAACTGAACTTGTTATATTTGTGGTTGAATAAACAGCAAACATAACAAAAATTATAACAAAATAATACTACTGGGATATCAAAAATATAACTGATTTAGTTATAATTGAAAACATCTTGATAACAAATCCTGTGATTCGTGCCAATTTTATCAACAAAATTCCAAATTATTTTATCGATTTGGTATTAAAGCCTTACGCTGATAACTGAAATATAACTGGTAGTGTTTTTTTTTTGTCTGACCATGTGGATAATATTTGAAGTTTTAAACTAACCTTGCATCATTTCATATTCTTTCATGATACCAACTGATAACAAAACAAGTTGAAGTTGATAACTAAATTAGTTATGCGATAACAACTCAAAACAAAATGATATTTGGAATAACAAGACTTGTTTTCAATATGATATCAGGTTGTTATTTTACTTTGCTCGGGTGTCGAAGTACTTCGGAGGAATCAATCTTGCTGGTAATGATCTTAGCAGCAAACACAGCTTGAGTGTCGTCTACACAGCTAAAAAAAAGTAGTGTAAATTTACGTCACTATGATGCACATAAATGGAGCGTCATATATCATACAAGTTTAGATTATAGATCGTGTAAATTTATGCGGCATGTCCTGCAATATTCCATATATTGTATGCAACTGTCCTCTTTTGTTTGCAACATTTCTTGCAAGCTGCTAGTTTACGTGAAAAGGAAGTTTACATGTATGAATGTTTGCATGCATGGATGTTTACATCGCCAGTAAAATTCAGAATTTTTTGGTGTGTACTTTGTTCCAAGGTATCAATTCCAAGCAGACGACAGCGATCCACGTAAGACGGCAAGTTAGCCGTGTCACACCAAGGCAGATGACGAAGCGCGTAGCGATCTAACTTTCTCTGTACACTCTCAAATCTGGCTATCCAGCATGCTTGGTATGGGCACCAGACGACCGCACGTACTAACGAACAATACAGCGCCCGCAGGCAAAGCGGATCGCGAAAGTCTTCAGATATATTGAACATAAAGCCAAGCTGCCTGTTAGCTTTAGTCAGGATGTCATTGTAGTGCAGTTTCAAGGTCGATTCACAGTCGAGTGTTGCTCCCAAATTTTTGACCTGGCTAATCTTCTCTAATGTTTGCCCGGTAATGGAATAATCAAATATTATTGGGCTTTGTTTGTGGTGAAATGATATCACATTGCACTTGTTGATGCTGACCGCCAAGAAATTACGGGAGCACCAACTCTGCATACGATCCACAATCAACTGCAACTCTTCACAATCAGCGATGCATTTGATAACCACATACATTTTGACATCGTCAGCGTAGAACAGTTGGCAGAAGACACGAAAGCTCGTTGACGAAAAGCGAAAACAGAAGGGGTGCCATATTACTTCCTTGGGGAACGCCGGAAACGTTCGTGAACACTTCAGAACGCGAAGCTCCAATCTTAACGCAAAGCGAACGGTTCGTAAGGTAAGATATGAACCACGAAATGAAGGATCCAGACACTCCGAGTTTTTCAAGCTTGTTCAAAAGAATGTTGAGGTCTACTCGGTCAAATGCAGCATTGAGATCAGTATTAACAGCGTCGATTTGTCCGCCAGAGTCCATGGTCCGAACGCAGAGCGACACGAATTCGGTCAAATTGGTTTGAACTGACCGGTTTGAGGATAGAATACATGCTAAGCCGTGGAGATGTAATTTTTACAAGAGTTTAAGAGCGCCTCATTAAGGACGATCTCGAATACTTTGGAGCAGCAACATAGTGATGTGATGCCTTTGTAATTCTGGACATTCCTTTTATCGCCTTTCTTGTGGACGCGGAACACATACAACGATTTCCACGCCTCAGGAAATTTACTCTCCTGTAGTGACAGATTAAATAACTTCACCAAGGAGAGTAACGACTCCAAACACAGGCTTGATTTGATGAGGCCGAAGATTCATTGAACGAACTCATGAAATGTTCACCAAACAGGCGGCATTTCTCCGGTTCAGATTCAGCGGTTTGCTCACCGAGATGAACTGACAATGGCAAACCGACCTCGTTCTTTTTCGAGTTCTTTTTAGAGTTTACAAACGACCAGAAACGCTTTGGGTTTCTGCGAAGAGATGATTGCGTCGGAAGACATATCGTCGATACAGAAATCTGTTGTATTTCCTATAGTCGTTACTTGTACGGTTGAAATCCTGCTTCGTAATGTACGAACGATTTTGTCAGTAGCTTCGTAGCGATTTAGCCCTATACCGGTTCAGTCGACGCAAGTGACCGTTAGACCACGGTGGCTTTGGTGCGGGGTGGGCAATAGGTACAAATTCAGCCATGATATCCCAAATCATTTGACTGAAATATTCAACGGTATCGTCAACACATCCAGCCAATTCTAATGGTTGCCAGTCGATACCGGAAATAGCAGCACTAATCGCAACAAAATCGGCTCGACGGAAATCCAGTGTACGATTATTTTCGGAACAATCCTCAAACACGGTTGGCGCTGGGAAGTTCATCAGGACGTCTCAAGCAGGGTGGTCTGCATCAAGAATGATCAGAGGTTCTGTGGCTTCCGAAACGGTGCATGCCAGAGTTGCAGCTTCGTTACACAGAACAAGGTCTAACGAACGTGTTGGAACACTCTCCGAAGGCGCGCCCCTTTGTTTGTCAAAATTGGATTCTTTAGCAACAAAAATAAGCAATAACACCGATTATGAACATGCATCAGAACCTTAGTCTTAAACACTTCAAACTAAGGAAAAACGAATAGAAGATTAGGAATCGCATATATGAAGACTAACTAACTCATTTTTTCCTTGTTTCAAGGTCATCCTCGGTCCAGACAACTCAAGCACTTATCACTATTAACAAGGAATAAAAAGTAACAATAACTAAGATGTGTTCCTTTGATTACTAAAAAATCATGTTTCCCCTAGTTTGAAGTAGTCAGGACTGGGAATTGGTGGTAGATCTTACAAATAATTCTGTGCCTATCACCAAAATTCATAATTTATAATTTGAGACAAGTTGTGGGTCTAGTCATCTACGGTTCCGAGTCATTAGACCGAGTATTTATTTATTTGGAAGGAATTTCTCATGCGTAAACGAATAAAAAAAAAGTTGGAGGTGGCGTACAAGACACGACCGCATTGTTAACGTAGGACTACGAAATTTTTGTTCGATTTTCTAAATTGTTGTTTCGGATATTGTTTTGGAATAAAATGAATTTCATAACTCGACTCTTTTGTAGAAAGCTATGGTGGCCCTAAAAAGGTACGATGGTTTGGGTGGTTTTGTATCACAGTGTAGTGTACAACAAAACGAACACCCCTGTTTATCACTCGGCAGTCAAACGATGACTGCAGTCAAACTTAGTAAATTGTTCGTTTATTTCATGGTTTGTTATATTTAATTGGTTATTCTAATGTGATGATTGCATTTAGCGCTAATTTACAGAATACCCTTTTAAGGGCTTGTTTTCGTTTGAATTTAAAAAAAAAATGATAACCTACCTACTTGAGCACAGGAACCTACCTAACTACTTAAACTAGTTTTGCCAAATCACGAATGATCTGGTGGTTCGAACCTTTCCAGCGTGCATTCATACAAATCTTCCAGCTCTTGAAATAGTCGGACAGAACATCCAGGCCTGATTGTTGTTTACTCGCCAGAGCACGGATCACTTGACGCTTATAGACGATGGAGGTGTCATCTGCGAACATTGACAGGATACCACCACCCGGCAGGGGCGGAACGTTTGACGTGACTTAGTTTGTGAATCGTTGAATGACCTTTCCTAAACCCGAATTGCTCTTTGAGTAAGATGTTATTTTCTTTGGAGAACTCCAGCAACCGGCTGAGTGTCAACTTTTCGAATAGCTTCGAAAAGAATCTCCTTCAAACGATAAAAATGCTACAACCCGATTCAGAACAAGTCATCATACGGGGGGATGTCCCAATGAGTGGAGAGAAGAGCCCACCTTCAATTCACGAAATGTTAAAAACAGGGAATTGGCAATTCCACTCTTCCCATGTAAATCAATTCAATCAGCGCCCTGATTGTTTCTTCCATACCCAATTTATTTTTATTTGTTTATATGCAAATATGTAGAATATAAGAATACAATATAATTGCTGCCAACGGCGACTACCAAGACGAACATTGGAACTTACCATTTGTCTAGGATATAACACCTTTGCTTGACACCTCCACTGGATCTTTATGTCTACCATCTGCCACTGTCTGCAAAAAAATCTAATAGCAATACGTGTGTTGTGATACTTCCTTCAACGAAAATTAATTTTCTTGCATTGTCATGGTCATCTGATCTAAAGAACCTGGTCCTCCACCTTAGTACAGATTAGTATGAGATGCTGTTATATGCAAAGTGCGAAAAGAGAATGAAAGAAAGAAATACGATAGGGATTAGTTTCAAGAAGTGACATTTTCATCGGATTCCCAAATTAACCATAATCAAGCATAGTAAGTATATAAAAGCTACCGTATGCGTGATAATGTTTGCACCATTGAGCAATGTCAAAATTTAAAAATTCTTCAAAATTTCGTTTTCGAGATTTTTTATTTATTCAAAGAGGGGATGTTTCTCAGAGTCTTAAACCATGTTAATCATCGATCGAGTGTCCACTTGCTGCAATTACGGCCTCCACATACTTTCGGAATGCACAGCAGGTTCTAATAATGTAGTCTGGATCCTTTTCTCTCCAGGTACGGGTCAATGTTTGTCTGAGATCGGGGCTGGATGGCGGCCACATATCCTTCGCCCAGAACGGAAGATGTTCCTGCAACCACTTCTGTGTGCGGTTCGAGGTTTGGCACGGAGCCCTATCTTGTTGAAAAACAACATTTGGCTTCGGACCGTACTGTTCTTTGATCCACGGAAGAACATACTTCCTTAAAATCCCGATGTAGACCTCCGTGTTGACCTTGTCGCCTTCTGGAATGAACACCGGGTCCATTTTTTTGCCATCGGAAGCCACCAATCCAAACACCATAACGCTAGCAGGATGCTTGGTCAGATACACGTTCTTGTGCTCGTCGGCCACGTTTTTTTACCGGAAGAGAACTAATCTGCTGGTCGGTTCTGCTCTCGTCGGTAAACAGGATTACCGGATTTTTTTCGCTTAACGAAGTTCAAGATTTTATTGCATCGTTCGACTCGTAGCTCCCGGATGCGGTTGGTAATCATGTGAGTTTTTTTCCGTGCCCTCGACTTCACCCAGCAATCTTCGTTTACAGTCTTCCGTGCCGTAAAGTCACTGATCCCGTGTTCCTTTGCCATTTTCCTTATTGAACGCACTGGATTCACCCGAATCTTCCTTTTGATAGCAGCGATAACCCTCGGAACCCGAGCTGACCTCGGACGACCTGTGGCCACCTTGGCGGATAGTTGTCCTTTCTTTTCTTGGTCTAAAACCCTTTTGACGGTCCACCGGGACACTCCCACGGTGATTGAAATGTATTTTTGCGACATTTGCGCGTGGGACAAATCACGAATCGCTGCCACTTCGTCATGGTGAAACTGTCAAACTAGGTAAATCATTTTCTTTTATACACAGCCTACTACGGTATGAGCTATAGGTTACGTGCATGCAAAGAAAACCAAGGCATTGTATGCACAGGTGAAACGGGAACCTTATTTGTACGATGGTGCAAACATTATCACGCATACGGTATATTGCGACTATATGGTTATTTGGGTACTTATATGACCGTCAGGAATCAAGGAAACGGACACACATGGCAGGTCAAGTTACTATCTATTCACTTAGAAATAACTAATTTTACACGTGACGGAATCCATCTTTCACATAAAGGATGAGACGTAAACAAACATGTTATGTAAAATTAAGTGCTCCTAGAGTGAAAAATTCGTTATTCGGCAAAAAGTTCGGCAATCTAAATTCACATGAATTTTTCTAAGTGTGTAGGACACATCAACGAGTCTACAGGAGATTAGATTTAAGTTTTCCTAGATGAAGATAAGCCTAATACTGACTTTAAAAAAATTACAAACTTAACAAGACTTTAATCTGAAGACGTTTATAGTTTAAGATTTGTCACAGCAGATCTGTTCTTTTCCAAAACATGAGCGATTCTTTCGTGACATACCTATTTTTGCAATGATTTTCGACATCTTGGATGAACTAGTCCTCAACATGATTTCACCTTCTTTCATTTGCTGCTCATTCTTTTCTCAAACTGGATCGATGGAGAAGCCGTGAAATTTCGATCTGATGTCCCATTCCATGCGGAGTTTAAACACCTGTAAAGATCCAGTTGGGATTCCATAGCTAAATGAAATGCAGTTGCCTTAACTTTAACCAATTCGGTTCTGCTTGCACATTCCGCATAGTTTGAACAAAAACGACACGAACATGTACAGCACAAGGATTCATCCACTGTAAAGCGAGATGACATTGACGGGAAAATCCACTGATTGTGATCACAATTCACCATAGTGCGACTTACTCGGATGAATTTTACAGGTGCTGGAGCATTACGAGTCAATTTGACCTTTTCCTTAGTGTCGCGTCACTCGTGTCGGTGTATTCATTTGTATACTGGTTCTTTTTTGCCTGAGCGCTTTGTCTTCCCTTTCCTTTATGTTTTCATAAAGGAGACCGGGCTGCTGCTCTTTGGGACTTTGCAAATTAATAAAGCTTAATTCTTAAAGTAGAACAAATTTATAAAAAATTAAAGAGTTGAGAATCCATAATTTGAAAATCTAATTTATTTTCAATAAGTAATCGATTTACATTAAAAAGTTTGTACAATCATGCGTCACTTATAAAGTAAAAAACTTTATACCAATTCCTGCGATCTATGGATGCAGCAGCAGCAGCCAAGAACTGCTGCCGTGGAAGCTGTAAATATGCCAAGCGGGAAGTTTAGAACCGTGAGATTCATCCAAACGAGCCTTCCAGCAGTCATAGCTATAAATGCAATAACACCAAACCCAAAGGAGTGTGAGCTTTCGGCAGCGTGATGCGCAATCCAACGACGTCGGCTACGATGGAGTTGGCTTACAACGGACCCACGGTGATGCATTTTTTCTAAATGTTGCACGATCCTTCGAGGGTTTTACAAAACCTAGGTGCGACTGAGCATAGAGTTTCGAACGCCACCGCGTTGTCGTCGTCGTGGGTTTGTATCATTTTAAAGTAATGCCGTTTTGTTATTTAGATTTATTAATGTCAGCTTTCGTCACACTAATAGCAGAAGTGCGGCAGTAGCATCGCTGCCAGACGGCTTGGTTCCCTGAGACAATGGGAAGGCACCGTTGAGGTGGTCGGTCTTCTTCTGTCTGGAGGGTAGAATGTGCAAACGATGTTCGCTGGCTACGCTGTTTGTGCAAAATATAATTGAAAAGACACGAAATAGTTGGCGAGAAATGTCAAGCTTCTGGTATCGTAAATCTGCCGATGATGATGTTAATTTTCTCATGAGGCAATCAGCAATGTTTGATGAAACTAATTCAGTGAAATCTAAATTTAATCAACAAAGGTTATTATGTTGCATAACAATTATTGAGTGGCTTAGATAACCGATCCAATTATAGTGCAACCTCCCATTGGCTGCTTTATTCAACCATCTGATCAAAACGTCATTCAAAATTGAAACTTTCTTCAAAATAACTAGTGCTATCACACACAAAAAAACCTCTAAAAGCTTTCCATTAATTTTATTGAACTTCCTGTCATGTTGAGCTTGACAAATAGGTACAAAAAATCACAAAGCTTGATCACAAAGTGCAAAATATAACTCAATTCCTTGTCCAGCATTTTGCTATCAATCATTTACGGCCCGTGCCGTTTTGCAAAACTATTCACCGAGCGACATCCCCCGCCGAGGTTAAGAGATGTAGATGTCACTTCACAGTCACCGATTGCTGCCGCTGCCGCCACCACTGCCGCCTCTAGCGATATTCACAGTCCGCTATCAATAATGGATGAGTTGAGTAGAATGGGGACGGAGCAGCAGCGGTCTGGCAGTTTGGCGTCGCGGTTGAGCGAATCATACTCGAAAGGAATGGCTCAATCCACGATCTATGCAACACCTGTCTGCCATCGTAGATAATAAAAAAAAAAACTGCACAACTGGGATCCTTTCTCTTCCTCCACAATTGGCCATGTGTCCTAAAACGAATGGTTTTTAGAGACGATCAACTATGGCTGAGGTAGTGAAGGTTTATAAGGGTACAGTCACCGGTTGCTGCTCCAGCAGTAATATATTTGACCATAGCCAATCGAAATGGTGATTCAATTAGGATGCATAGAGATTTGTTTGTGATGCAATCATTTCAACTAATAGGAATACGTTTGTTACGTTAGAAATGTAATTGATCTGAATTACTGGTTGGTTGGTTGGTTGGTAGGCCGGCACCGGTGGTGTAGTGGTAAGCTTGACTGCTTTCTCACCCCAATGGGTCTGGGTTCAATCCCAACCGAGGTCGGTGGGATTTTTCTGAGGCATAAAAATCTCTGGAAGGGAAGTAAAGCCGTTGGTCCCGCCCCATGTGTGTTGATGAATAATGGGTGCGATATCCAACGCAGGTGGGGAAGCTGCCTTCCTGTACATTCGATTGTCGTCAATGGATGGCAATCGATGTCCGTCGGTGATTGGCACTAGATTTCGGAACAGAGACCGACGTTAAATAAAGGAAAGAAGATGGTTGGTTGGTTGGTTTTCTTTATTAAGGAGATTTTATATGAATTACTTGCAAATAACACTATACGAAAGTATATTTTTTTATAGGATAAGAATGCGCTTCTTAATAAATAGGTCGTATATCCATATGTGGACCGCATGAGTTCAAGCAACTTTGTCATATGTTTTTGAAATATATCGGAAAACTGTTCTGAATTGATAATCATCTTGGGATAATCAAAATTGTACTAACGTAAAAATCAATTTGTTTTCAATTTTATTTAGTTAAAACGATATCATACTATGTATGTAAAACAAAAAGTTGTTATTTTTTCAGCACGAGTCGTATTTTATCGAAAGTGGTTATTGGCACTCAAGGTGCTACTTTTCGACATTATTTTGAATATTATAATCGTCTAATTTTACTAACTAAAATAAAAGTGTCGGAAACTACTACTTTTCAGCACCCAGTGCCAAAAAGTTCTATTTTTTGACACTCTTTTGAATGCATTTGTTGTCTATTTTTCCCAGAAAAAAAACACTATTTTTCACTTTAACTTTGTATCAGGCGTCATTTCGAACAGAAGTGCCGTTTCCGTGCTATTTTTTTTTTTGACAATTTCAAAGATGCCACTTTGATAATTTTACAAGATTCAAACCGGCCGAATATCAACAAAAATGTGTATCATTGCTCATAACAAATAATTATGCAAAGTTTTATGCAAATTGGAGAAGGTTGAGTTTTGCCGATTCGTCTTGTGGCGTGAACTGCTCTTTGCAAGTTGTTACATAAGTAGCAATTTTGCTTTTGGGCAGTCACAATATACGATTCTGTGATTCGCAAGCTTTCATTCATAGTGAGCACTCACGAATTATAAAATTTCAGGTTGTGACCTTCTGAAAGTGAAAATGACAGGTTTTATGTGTCAAACACATACTTTACAACCTCTTACAAAATATGATTTTAACATCTAATGATTACATAATTCCGAAAAAAAAACACATTTTTTAAAAGAAAAGCTAGTGGAAGCAACCCTGTTGCCTAGTACCGTGTGACACTGAAATCCGTACACCTTGTACAAAAAGTAGGCGTTTTGTTTGAAATATACGGATTTTGATTAATTTCTTAGGCAAACGAACTTCGGTTCCCCACGGCACTCAAGCACTTCGGAAGTACTTTTTCCCACTTCCATTTTCCTTCATTTCTGCTTCTAATTTCCCTTAGAAAGTTTGTCCAACATTCTCCAAAAGTTTTTCTGACTTTGCCCAGACTTGATCTTCCGTCATCTCTCAGAATTGTCTGGCAACTTCCCCTGGAAGATTATCCCGATTTATAACCGAAGCTTCTTCCGGCATTCCCCAGAATTCTTTCTGACATTACCCGGGAGTGTTTGTCGTCTGGCGTTCTGCCGAAAGAGTTTTCTGGCTTCTTTTAGAAGTTTCTTTCTACTGACCTCGAATACTTTTCTTGCTTACGCTGGAATATTCTTCCAACTTTCTCCAGAAGTTTGCTCCAAACTAACCCAGGAGGTTTCTTCCAGTTTCCGCCTCCGAATATTTCGATTTAACCCAAAAGTTTTTTTTTCTCCATTTCCTCATCCTCTTGAAGTTTCTCCAGACTATGTGATTTTAACTGACGCTGAATTTCTTCCCAGGAATTGTCTTTCGCTGAAATTGTCTTCCAACTTTCCAAGAAGTTGTGACCGACTTTTTCCGATGTTGCACAGGCTCATTTAGCATAAAAATATGTTTTTCAGAATAATGAAATCAAACGAAGTTATGATCACATGTTTTACTTGTAAGTTACAAGAAAAGGTTGCAAAACATAACACCTCTCAGCTTTGCTTTCTTAGAGTCACAATCAGCGAATTTATAATCACTGAGTGAGTGAGTGTGTTAAAATTGATAAAATCGGTGATTGTGACTCTCAGCAAGCAAAATTGTCAGTTTTTATGTGTCAATCTTTGCACCCTCTCCTTGCACTTTTGGTTTAATTATCCCGAAAAGCATGTTTTTATGCGAAAAGAGCCTTTGCAACCATGATCTTCATTTTCCTTGTATGAATATTTTGACTTCTCCAGGAACTGTTTTCTGAATTCCTCCAGAAGTTTATTTCTGGCTTCTCCTGAAATTGTTTTCTGACTGTTCCTGGAAGATTCTCCATACTTTTCTCACAAGTGTTTTCCGACATTTCTCAGAATTCTCCGGTAGTTGCTTCCGACTTCCTTGTGAGAAATCTGTCAACCACCCGGCCGCTCTTGACCTCTGATCAAACTTGCCAAATACATCAACCTTCTATATAATCAATATCTGGAGATACAGCAGTATACAAAATTCGCATGTTCACTAGCACCGCTTAGGGGCAGAATTCGGAATTCATCTGCCTACCTCCCAGCATTATCTGGCCTGCTGGTCAACTTTGCCGAAGACATCACACAGGGCTTTGAGATACAACAGCTCAGAATATTTGCATACTGGAAGCCCACTAGAATTCCAAATGTATCTGTCCACCACTCAACAGCCCTTGATCTTCTGATCAACTTTTCCCAAGGCATCACCGGTCTAAATAATCAGGATCTTGAGATACAGCAATACAGAATATTTACGTAAATAATGTTCACTAGCGGCAGAATTCAGAATTGATAAGTCTACCTTGACCACCAGATCAATTTTACCGAAAACATCAACCTTTTATATAATCAGGTTCTGGAGATTCAGCCGTTCTGAATGTTTCCGTGCTTATGAGCGCTATCTAGTGGCATAATTCCTGATTGACCTGTCCACCTCCCAGCAGTCTTTGGCTTCCTGATGAAATTTTCCCAAGACATCACCCGTCTATATAATCAGGACTACACTCCATCGACGAGCGTTGACCGTACCGGACGTGCATTGTTTTCTCCCCGTCGTTCTTGAGCAGTGTTTATTTTTCCGTTTCGGGTTTTTTTACGCCATCGCGCAAGTGTGCAAGTGATAGTGCTAGTTGATAATACCACAAGCAGCCAACAACGCTCTTCGTGGAAGCGAGATTTCCCAGCCGTCCCTGACAGTAGCATTTTTTTTTTCAATCGTGCCAAACCGAACTGTCAACAACGATCAGCACCACCGGATAGCAGCGTAGATCGTCGTCACCATCATAACGTTGTACCGGTGTAGTTAGATAAGTAGCAAATATATTGCATTGCCCTTTGTTCTCGTTCTATTCTTCTTCCCTTACTCCCTTCCCCGCAAATAGTTTTTTTTTTACTTTCTCCTTCCCTGTGTGTTCTGTGTGTTCTGTGTATCCTTGTGTGTGTAGTTTCTTTTAAATCTATTGCGGTGGTATGTGCCCGCAATGGATAGTAGTAGTGATGGCGAGGGGACTTCCCTTTCTGCCGTTCCCACTGACGAGCAGTCCGATGTGGAAATGAAATCTCATATGACAAAAAAGAATACCGGAACCATCCCAAAGGTTAAACCTTCACCGTCCCCACCTTCTGCCCTAACACCACCCACACCGTCTCCCTCTACCCCGCCTAACCCGTCACCCCCAAACACCGACCAAGCCGTCTCCGTCTACACCGCCAATCCCTGTAAAACTAACACACGCTGCCCCCCGCCACCAACCTGGTCTATACCAGGTCTATAGACCAGGTTGCCCCACCACAAGGCATACCCAGACGCCTCGAAAGGTCCATGGGTTGTTTTCTTCCGGTCCAAGAAAAAAGCTCTAAATGTTAACCGGATTGAAAAGGATCTTTTCAATCGTTTCTCGTCCGTGACCGACGTTTTGAAGGTGCGGCCAGACAAACTGCGCGTCACTGTTGCTAGTCGTAAGCAGGCAAATGAGATTGTTGCCTGCGAGCTCTTTACGTTAGAGTATCGAGTTTATATCCCATGTCACGACGTAAAAATCGATGGAGTGGTCACCGAGTCGAGTATGACCAGCGACGACTTCCTTAAGAGGGGGGTTGGTGTCTACAAGAACCCGACTCTTCCTGAAGTAAAAATTCTCGACTGCATTCAAATGCAGTCAGCGTCCCTGGATGGGACGAAAAAAACCTACTTGCTATCAGACTCGCTTCGGGTGACCTTCTCCGGATCGGCACTGCCAGATTACGTCAGGATTGGAAGGGTTCAACTTCCCGTGCGGTTGTTTGTACCGAGGGTGATGAACTGCACAAAGTGTAAACAATTAGGCCACACCGCTGCCTTCTGCGGCAACAAGCCACGCTGCGATCTGTGCGGCTAGAAGCATGCAGAGGGTGCGTGTAGCACTCCTCCCAAATGTGTTTATAGTTTGGCATCTCCGCATCCTCTCGCAGATTGCCCTAAGTACAAGCAACAGGGGAAAAACTCAAACGGTCCCTGAAGGCTCGCTCTCAGCGTTCCTTTGCAGAGATCTTGAAGGTTTTTAATCCTCTTCCCAGAATTACTCCGGAAAAAAAAACGACAATAACCCTTTCACCCTTCTCCCGGTTGATGAGGACGACACTCATGCCGGGGGCAATGACTGAAGTCATTTTGTATTCCAAGGTCCTTCTAGGAAGCGAGCCAGGAATTGTTTGCAGAAAACTAAAAATACCACCAGTACTGACTCCCAAGCCCCCTTGGATAAATCAAGAGGTCGTGGAAATGTCCCGAAATCCGTTCCACCGGGTTTCAAGCCTGTCGATTACGACAAAGCATTTCCGCAGCTTCCGGGAACATCTAAACCCCAGATATCCCAGTTTCACAGCCAGAACACCGTAACGCTATGTTCAAGTTTTCTGGAATACCGGACAGCATTCTCGATTTGCTTAACATCTCTGACCCTCTAAGGAACATCATTGATTTGATGCTTCTAATCGTGAAACCTCTTCTGAAGCAACTAGCTTCCAAGTGGCCCCTCCTTGCTTCGATCGTATCCTTCGATGGATAATTTTCCAAAAAAACGATACGGTATCTCTCCTACAATGGAATTGTAGAAGCATTTTTCCGAAGCTAGACGTGTTTAAATTCTTGCTAAGCAACCTGAATTGTGATGCTTTTGCTTTCTCCAGACATCTTTCTCTTCACAGCTTCAACATTGTTCGTCTCGATCGTGTAGACTCCTATGGGGATGTGCTCTTGGGGATCAAAAAACGTCACTTTTTTACAGAATTGTCCTTCCTGCAGTGTCGGGTGTTGAAATTGTCGCATGCCAGGTGAATATTCGAGGTAAAAGCCTCAGTATTGCCTCGCTATACATCCCTCCGAGAACGGCTGTTTCTCTGAGGATATCTGCTCAGTGTTACCTGAGCCGCGGTTGATCTTATTAGGGGATTTTAATTCCCACGGTACAGGCTGGGGAGAGCTATACGATGACAATCGCTCAACCATCATCTATGACCTATGCGACAATTTTAACATGACTATTTTAAACACCGGAGGAGTAACACGAATATCCAAACCTCCAGCAAAAGAGAGCAGATTGGATTTGTCACTTTGTTCGAACTCACTATTATTGGATTGCATGTGGGAGGTTATCCAAGACCCCTATGGTAGTGATCATTTGCCCATCAAAATCTCGATCTCTAATGGCTCATCTTCGCAACATCCAATCATCATCGCATACGATCTCACGAGAAACATCGATTGGGAAAAATACGCGAACGCGGTCCGTGGTGGTTCAGAATCGGTCGACGTTTTCTCTCCTCTGGATGAGTGCTCCTTCTTATCTTGCCTCATCGTGGACTGCGCGCTTCAAGCTCAAACGAAGCCAGTTCCTGGTGCTTCCATTCGTAAACGTCCTCCCACTGTGTGGTGGGACAAGGAATGCACCAATGCGAATAATGAGAAGTCAGCTGCGTTTAAACAACTTCGTAAGCACGGTTCCTACGAATACTTTAAGCGGTACACGGCGCTGGAGGAAAAATTCAAGGCCAAAAAACGCGGCTACTGGCGTCGGTTCGTCGAAGGGTTAACGCGAGATACTTCCATGAAAACGCTCTGGAATGTCGGCAGAAGAATGCGTAACCCGCCATCGTCGGTCAATGAGGACAAGGAGTACTCTAACAGATGTTTGCCCTGATTCGGTTCCGGTCCGAAACAACACTCGCGATACGTCCGTCGGTGGAAAAGAATGACATGGACTACCCGGTTTCGATGGTTGAATTCTCAAATGCTCTTCTTTCATGCAACTCTCACTTGTCTCCAATCTTCCGGAACAACGTTATGCTCCGGGAATGGATCGAATCAAGTTCAACTTACTCAAGAACCTCCCAGACGTCACTAATAGGCGCTTGTTGAACTTGTTCAATCAATTCCTGGAGCACAACGTTGTTCCGGACGATTGGAGACAAGTGAGAGTTATAGCCATTCAGAAACCCGGTAAACCCGCGTCGGATCATAACTCGTACCGTCCCATCGCGATGCTGTCGTGCATTCGGAAATTGTTGGATAAAATGATCCTTTTTCGTTTGGACAAGTGGGTCGAGGCGAATAGCTTACTCTCAGATACGCAATTTGGATTTCGCAAGGGGCAAAGGGACGAACGACTGCCTTGCGTTGCTTTCAAATGAAATCCAATTAGCCTACGCTGAAAAACAGCAGATGGGTTCAGTTTTCTTGGACATTAAAGGGGCTTTTGATTCTGTTTGCATCGACATCCTTTCGGACAAACTCCATACCAGTGGGCTTTCACCAATTATCAATAATCGATAACAAATGAGCTTCTCCCATGGCAACTCGGCAATTTCACGAATTAGCTACATGGGCCTCCCTCAGGGCTCATGTCTAAGTCCCCTTCTGTACAACTTCTATGTCAAAGACATTGACGATTGTCTTGCCGAGAATTGCACGCTAAGGCAGCTTGCAGATGACGGCGTGATCTCCGTTGTTGGGCCAAAAGCAACGGACCTGCAAGGACCATTGCACAATTTGTCTACATGGGCAATGAATCTGGGTATCGAATTCTCTCCGGAGAAAACTGAGATGGTTGTTTTTTTCTAGGAAGCTTTATCCAGCACAGTTGCAGCTTCAACTCATGGGTAAAACAATCACTCACAGCATGTCTTTCAAGTATTTAGGTGTCTGGTTCGATTCCAAATGCACTTGAGGAAAACACGTTGCGTATCTGAGTCAAAGGTGCCAACAAAGAATCAATTTTCTTCGTTGTATCACCGGCACTTCGTGGGGAGCCCATGCGGAAGATCTAATAAGACTTTACAAAACCACCATTCCATCGGTTTTGGAGTATGGTAGCTTTTGCTTCCAATCGGCGGCGAACACGCACATCTTGAAGCTGCAACGGATTCAATATCGTTGTATACGAATCGCACTAGGTTGTATGCATTCGACGCATACAATGAGTCTGGAAGTACATGCGGGTGTATTTCCCTTACCAGATCGGTTCGCGGAATTGTCGTTTCGGTTCCTTATCCGCTGTGAAGTCATGAACCCGTTGGTGATCGAAAATTTTGAGAAGCTGCTTGAGCGAAATCCGCAAACACAATTCATGACCTTTTACTACGAGTACATGACTCTGGAAATTAGCCCCTCTTCGTTCAATACCAATGCAGTATCCCACGATTTCAGTTGTTATTCCGTAAGATTCGATCTCACAATGAGGGAGGAAATTCAAGGAATACCAGAGCCCCATCGCCCCTTGATTGTACTAAAGATGGGCAAAACAGTTCAGTTCACAGAACCGTTCCTTGTAGAACTATTCCGCATAAAGAACTAGTTCTTTGGAACCGTTCTTCGCTCTTACAGATTTTTTCGTTATTTGTTTGTTTGAAAAAAAAAAAATAGAAATGGCAGAAATAAATTTCAATCAATTTAATAATTTCCAAGCAACTTTTTCTTCTAAATAAAACAACCTATATTTTTGAAATCATATTTGACTCTTTGGATTGTATTCAATGATTTATATTCGGTGATCGTTTTTACAGCTATATAATACCACGATTTTCTTAAAGGTTATGATTGAGGAAAATAATTTTCTAAACGTTCGTGGCCTTCAATCTGCTCCTTCTTTCGCTGCATATCTGTCCTGTTTTAGAAAAAATGCGTTGAGAAACTGGTTCAACCGGACGCATGGAAGCAACACATCTAGCAGCATTTCCACCCTCACTTGAAACAATTTGCGCGTGTTCTCTCGAGAAATATTCGATGAGGAGCTCTGTTCGGATGTTGTCTAGGAAACATCGTCTTGGTTACTGGTGCTGCTCCTCTCCATAGGAATCGAAGGGTGTTTGCTTCTCAAATGCCGTTTTAAATTAGCACTGGAACCGGAAGACATTGCTATTGCAGTATGGCAATAACGGCACTTTCCTTTACCATCATCCTGCTTCACAAAATGGTACTAGATGCCACTGGTCTAATATGGACCAACAGGTCTGTGCCATAAAAAAGGGAGATGCCACTGGTAGCTCTTCCTCGACCAGCCATTGCAGATCTACATACAATTGATTTATAATATTTGAATTTATTGTAGCCGAATTCGTCACTTACTATCTAAAAGCGACGATAATATTGAGCACGGAATACACGGTATAGGTATGACTATTGAGTGATTTTTAATTCACACTACGCGAGAAAGAAGAATTCTGTATGTCAGCGAATGATGATCTTTTACAATGAATGACGTTTATTTTTACAGCTTCTTACTTCTGTTGAGCAAATGAATCAATCTGGATCAACAATAGAAAAGGGCCCATCAGCATTTGTAAACAAACCGTTCCAAAGTCCTTTACTCACAAAGCGAAGGCAACCCACACAAACCAACACCATCATCGGATTGGGGAAACTTCTACCTACACGATGATGGTGTTGGTTTGTGTGAGCGGCCTTCGATTTGTGAGGAATGGGCTTTGGAACGGTTTGTTTACAAATGCTGATGGGCCCTTTTTTTATTGTTGATCCAGCAATAATTATTGACAGAGCATAAGCGTTTCGCAATGACGGGGATGCTCTATCTCTTTTCTCCTATAGAAAATTCGTGAGTGAAACATGGCAGACTATTCCTTACTCTGTTGCTCCACTGAAGAAAAAAAAATCAATGAGGAACTATCACTCTGTGCGTGAAGAACAAATCAAGCTAAAAATTGCATTAGGCCCTTAGTAATATTGACAGATTCTCTTTGTCGACTTTCTCTTTCCATCCCCACGGCCAGTGATGGAAAAGTTCGTGAAAAATCACTATGACTCACGAACTTTTCCCTTGGTGAACTTCGTGAAATATCGCGAACTTTTCCAACACTGCCCACGGCCATGTAAAGACATTCCCTGGTATTTTCAGCACACAGACCGATAAAAGAAGCTTATGTAAAAACACAATAAAAAACGGTTACGTGCTCAAGTTATTAACGAAAGACAAAGCCTGTCTTCGTCGGTAGTTCATTCTTTCTCGTTCTTGCTCTTCGTTCGTTCTTTCTCGTTCATACCGGGAGTACTCACCACTCAGAACGAACGAGAGCGACATACACTCTTTTTGTGAACTACCTCTCTAATTCAGAACTACCGTTCTTTAAAAAAAAGAACTACCGTTCTTTCACTCACTGCCGGGACCTAGTTCTTCTAAACCGTTCGAGAACGAAGCGCCCATCTCTAGATTGTACCATCCATCTTCGCGAACAAATAACGCCACGTCAATGCCGAGAAGAGATTTTTCACTGATGGGTCCACAATAAATGCGTCCACTGGTTTTGGTGTATACAACAATCTTCATAGCGCCTCATATCAGCTTCAAAAACCATGTTCGGTATACGTTGCGGAACTAGCAGCTATATTGTATGCGTTAAAGCAGATCTCCTCACGTCCCCCTGATCACTTTTTCCAATTTTTCGGATAGTCTAAGTTCTCTGGTGGCTATGCGTTCTATGAGGCCGATGAAGCACTCGACGTATTTCCTGAACGAAATACGATCGTCACTGAGTGCTTTATCAAACAGCTCACATATCATCACCTTAGCATGGGTCCCTTCTCATTGCTCTATCCCGGGCAATGAGAAAGCAGACTCGCTGGCTAAGGTGGGCGCTATGGAAGGCGACATTTACGAGCGACAAATCGCCTACAATGAATTTTTCACAATTGCTCGTCAGCAAGTCCTCATCAACTGGCAACAAAAGTGGAATGATGGTGAACTGGGAAGATGGTTACATTCGATCCTCCCACAGGTGTCGATCAAACCCTTGTTCAACGCACACCTCTACCGCATAAGGCTTGTAGACAGCAGTTTGTGTGCCTGTGGAAACGGCTATCACGACATCGAGCATGTTGTCTGGTCCTGCACCTCACATCATGTGGCGAGATCCGAACTAATTGAATCCCTCAGGGCCCGAGGGAAACAACCTTATACACCAATTAGAAACGTTCTGGCTTGCCGTGATCTCGATGTTATGAGATTAATTTACGTATTTTTGAAAAGTGCTGACTTGTGTATTTAGTAGTATTTTGTGTTTTAATTCTCTCGTCACCATCCCAACCCAAGTCCCCTCTTGTATCATTTCAGCTGTGCTTTCAATGTTTCGAGATCCACAGCACATGCCCGCCAATACAGTGCAGTGACACTCATCCGTCGAAAGAAGCAGAAAGAAGATTTACCAATATCCCTTTCCCTTTGTCCCCTTCCAATCCTCTAAATGAATGTTTTTATTAATCTCAAGTTAACTACGAGTATTCGGCCCCCATTCTACTAACTTTAGTTGTAAAAACCTGAATTTATCCACCTATGGTATGATCAGACCCTTCTTACTTATTCAAGTTTATTTATTTTATTGTCATTATCAGTGACCAAGCCCCCCACCCCCGTGTCATCCAGTGACGCTACGCCACTGCCTGGGGGTACCTGGAATATATCCGGGTGTAGTCTATTTGGTGAGGCTACCAATCACCTTATCATCGTATTTTAATGTGATTTAATGGGTTTTAATTCAATTCATATTCAAGCAATTTCCCCGGGGTACCTGGAACATGCCCAAGTGTGTCCAATGTGGTCTGGAACACTTAACACGACTTGCATTGATCTTATTTTTGAATTCTGTAGTAATTTGATGTGTCGCATGATGGTTTTGATACGTTTTCCGTTAAATCCAGCGTGAAGGCCCATATTCACCGGATCTTATTCCGGCCATATCTCCGGAACCGGTCCACCGATTCCAAAACCGTTCAATAGCGTTCAATGGGACCCCAAGACCTATCATTTGGCGCCGAGTTTGTCCAAATCGGTTGAGCGGTTGCTGAGAAACGTGAGCGCATTCATTTCGTTACATACACACACACATACACACATACACACATACACACACACACACACACAGACATGTTCCGATCTCGTCGAGCTGAGTCGAATGGTATATGACACTCGGCCCTCCGGGCCTCGGATCGATAGTCGGTTTTTCAAGTGATATCTATACCCTTCTTTGTAAGAAGGGTAAAAAAATTATAAACAATTACATTTAGATTAATTTGGCTTCGCAAAGCTACCGCATTTGAGCCTTGACAAATAAATGGATTATAAAAAAATAATCAGGACTGGAGATACAGCAGTACAAAAGTTGCATGCTCAGTAGCACCGCCTAGTGGCAGAATTTTGCAGTCTTTAGCCACCTGATCAACTTTGCCGAAGACATAACATTAGTCACACACAGCTGTGTACCGGGTATCTTCGGGGAAGTAGTCAAATCTGACATGAGCCAAAAGTCATCAAACGTTACATCAAATCACATAACGATGCTTCAACAAGATCAGTGGTTAAGTGCATAGGAACACAATTCGAATCACTCAAATTTTAAATCCCCTCATAGTTCTTCTTTTGTGAATGGTAGGTGGATTAATAAAAAAAATGTGATGTTCCTACATACCCATCCCTTTTTATATGTGGTCTTATTTTCCTTTTCTCCGATGTTCAACTAAAACCAAGCTTGATGCAACTGCACTGTGGTCCTGGAAGCGAAATTAGGTGGAATAAACTATTAACTCGAAAAATATTAGAGATTGTAATAATTTTGTGAGCTCTATTCGCGTTGGTTGCAAAAGTGTCCAAAACGCCAAATTCTACCTGCAATCACCCTCTCATACTCGAAATATGCCACGACCAACCTGGCACAACGATGCGCAGGCGCAGGGCACTATGTTTGAAAAATTTGTGCGAAAACGGAAATGAATGCATGGACGAGCATTCGAAACATTTTCAATTCCATTATAAATTGAATGAACCACCCAGTACCCCTTTTTTCCAAACTATATCCTAATTTGTTTTTTTTTCTTTTCTCAATTTCCAGGTATGTTCTCTTAGGCATTGCTTGCAAAATCTTCAACCTAGAATAATCTAAAAAATCTGGTATGTAGGTTATACCCAGTAATTGTGTTGTAAAAATCCATCTTCCATACAATTTATTCGGAGCAGAAACCAACGTTCAGAAAAAATGAGCTCATTCCTTTCCGATGTGTCAATTCATTTAAACAGAATTTTATTATACAAGGTTTTTAAATGTGACGAAACAATTTTACCATTTTCACGCTTCCTGCCAACGGCACCGTCTATCGAATTGCTCAAAATAAACTTGCTTACCTTTTTCCATACTTTATGCATATGTATATTGTAAACTTGACATTGAGCATCGGATTAAAAACGATCGTCTGTACCTTATCAATAGAAACCTACCGTTCAGTGTGGGTTGTTGCATTAAAAAAGAAGCGGGAACAGTGTAGTTTCCAACAACCGAAAAGCAGTTTTGCAACTCCTAGCCACGCCGACTCGTTCACGGATATTTGCATAGCAGGTTTCCGAATGGCAGCCAGTGTCATCCACCGAATCACCAATGCAGTCACCTTCCTTCCACATCGCCACGGACGACACAACGCACCTTCCTTCTAAATTATAATTGGACAAATTATGAAACTGCCAAGGCACGCGATAACGGTTGCCATCGAGCTTACGTACCTCCATCGAGCGTTCAAGGTTAAGGTCTTCCTAGCCATTACTGGAGATAATCCCCGTTCGCTCTTTGCATATAGCATGCATGAGTATGAATGAGCCCGACCGAGCGGAGGTTGTTCAATTCATCTCCGCCGTCATCATCATCCTCATCATCGTCGTCTGCCCTCAGAGATGCGGTTGCTCGGTGATGCCAGGCGCACCGGAGACCACCAATAATTAGCCATCAACGTCCAAGTGGCAGGTTTTATAGACCATCCTCGGGCAGCCTTCGAATGTGAAAGGAAGTCAACCGCACTCGATGAATGTGTGTTCACAACTGGCGATATAGAGCACTCTCAATAAATCAATCAATCAGGCAGGCTCACGTAGTCATCAATGGGGTGGCCCATCAGTTCGAAAAAAAAACCAAATACCTTCACACGTCCAGATCAAAAAAACAGGAAACAATCGTTGGATGGAAAGACCCCCATTAGTTTGGCAAGTGGTTCGATGATGCACTTCAAGTTTTGACGTCATGGCTTATGAGTTGTATAGATGTAATCATTCATGCTTCAACTTGAAAACGTCAAAATTATTCGAATCGCATATCTTACACCAAAAAAAGTCCATTGAAATGCATTAATGTGCGGAAACAATGTACCAAAACGATTCATGCTTTGACTAGAGGATCGTGAAGCAGCTTGCGATGATCTTCGTCGTTCAAACTCATCATAGCCATCATCTTCATCATCATCATAACAAATCGCATGCCATTGCCGGAGGGGAGATATTGATCGTTTCAGCGGAAAGTGGTTCATCTGACCTTGCAGACAAAAATGCGATTTAGAAACAATAAATATACAAATCTGACGATTTTCATTACCGCTGTCGATGAATGACGGATGACAGATGATCGGATTGAGAATGCGACTGCGATCACAGCAGGGAAGAAGTTACCGAACTTCGGCTGTCAATAGTAATCTAACGAAAATACTGCTTACAGAAGTTGGGCTTGTCCTTGTGGCTTAAATAATTTGTAGTAATTTGCTGCTCGTGTGTCAGCTATTATTTTATCATTTGCATTCTTCATTTTGGGAACTATACGTTTCAATCTGAAACAAATCCCTGCTGTGGTATTATTTTAGCACTTCCTCAATTTGTGTGTAATTAAGAGCTTTCTGCGTTTGAATATTGTGAGGTCAATTAAAAAGTGGTTCGTGGCAAAGTTGTACCTGTGAAAAATTCATTTAAGTACATATAGCAAACTTTTCCGTAAATCATTATGGCGATGGGCTATATCGATAGAGTTGCGAGTGGTGTAGTGGTAAGCGTAATTGTCTCTCACTCCAAAGAGGGAAGTAATGACGTTCGTCCCCGGTCCAGTTGATGGGTCCACTTTTTCCTTCTTCTTATTTTTATTCTTCGCATTACAAGCTTTTTGCTTATCGCACTTTAGATTATTTCGTGCTCTCATCTCACTCAACTTAGTGTTCTAGATGTACTACCACAGTTATTAATTGAGGCATCAGCCTGTACCATTTTCACATTATTTTAATTATGCGGCAAGTATAATCATATTCTATGCCCAGGGAAGTCAAGAAATTTTCCATCCCGTAAAATTGCTAGACCGGACAGGGAATCGAATCCAGCCATCTCCAGCATGGTCTTGCTTTGTACCTGCGGCCCCATTTTTCCCATGGTAGTACTAGTAGTAGTTTCAAGTACTTTTAAAGCAGCAATTTATATCAGTTCCTTCTGGGGAAACTTGGTACGAGGAGAAAGGAGAAATCGTAAGAATCGTCCAATGGCAGTCAGATGAAACTTCCGGAGGGTGTCTGGAAAAAAAAATCCCAGATGATGTCGATAGAAACTACATGAAGAAACCAGATGCACTTCTGGCGGAAACCGGAATAAACTTCTTGGAGAAGTTGCAGGAATCTTCCAGTAGAAGTGAGAATAAAGTTTCAAGGGAAATGAGAAGATCGTTCCTCCAGAGATAAACAAGTCAATGCTGAAAGCCTCTTTAATAAAGAAAGAAGATGAAAAAGAAGTCTTAAAACATCCTTCTTAATCTGGAACAAGCTTCCACGGAAAGATGAAAGAAAGTTGCAGGGAACATTAAAAAAACTACAGAATAAAATTCCGGGAGTAGTTTTAAGACACTTTTAGGGGAAAACAGAAAGAAAAAAACTTTCAGGGTAAGTTCGAAGAATCTTTCGGAGGAAATTGAAAATCCTTCTGGGGGAGTCTTTCAAATGAAATCAGAAGTAACTTCCGGAGATTGTTGGAAGAAACTTCTGAAGGAAGACAGAAGAAATCGGAGAAAGATTAAAAGAAAATGTGGGGAAGTTAGATGACACTTTCTAGAGTAGCTGTGTGTAACTTCTGGCACAATTTTAAAATAAAAACTTCCAGAGAAGAAGAAGAAGCTTCTAGGATGGATGGTTAGGTTATCTTCATTAACGATGCATCTCTTGCATCTGGATGGAGTTTAAAAACATCTCCCGGAGTAAATCAAATATTTAAATTAAATGGAATACTTTATGCATATTAAGTTCTGCAGGAAATGATTGACGATACTTGGTAGCTTGGTGGCTATCGTATCTGCTTCCTGAGCAGAAGGTCGGAAGTTCAATCCCAGGCTCGTCCCTTTCCTTGTATTTGTCACTATGCCTAATTATTAGGGTGTCCCAAAATTGCACTATGTCTGGAAATCTCTCCGCTCATATATCCTTCTATTGAATTCTAGAAACTTCGAAACAAATTTTATCAAGTGACTTGCAACAAAGTAGGTGATTTGTATTTATCGATTTCAATAATTGTTTGATTTGCTGGTGGACATACTGCAAGTATTGAAATTCTGGACTTTTCTTTCCACAATAAATCACCAATAACTTTTTAACGATTAAAAATGAGGTTAATGTGTCTTGGAAAAAGTTTTTGCTTATAAAATTTCCCATATTTATGTTGCATTTGATTGATAATAGCGCTATGTTTGATACTCACTTTTGATGATTGAATGCAGTGATAAACAACAAAAAACATTATTTTAAAGAATTTGAAAAATTGGAACTAACAAATTGGACACAGAACATGCCTTAGCAATTTTTTCTCTTGTAGTTTTGATTCTTGAGAGTCTGCGAAAAATATAAAAGGGTGAGATTTCACTGAAATTTAAAGAACTAAAAATATTTATTGGATAATAGCTATGAAAAATGGACTTTTTTCAGAAATATCGTCAGGGCGACCTCTAAACAACTTTTCCCCTTACCTATCATTTGGAGGTAGAGCCCCCTGATTTCCAGACATAGTGCAATTTTGGGACACCCTACTAATTATATATCCCCATTAGATATAAATAAACAAACCTGCTTTACCGATCGTAACACTTACCACAGTAAATACGGATCAAAAATAACCTGACTAATTTAACAATCTTTCCCCTTTCAAAAGACCGTGTGGTCGTGGATATACATAGCTTGAATTAGTGCACTTGCACAATGAATATAGATAAACTAATCCCAAGCACCATCTGTGTATGTGGTACTCTGTGCAATCTCACTTGATCTGATCAGAAACGAAGAAGCAACTACGATATCCACGATCTATACAAAAAAATCTACAGGAATTCATCATTAATCATTTTACAACAAAGTATCAGATCATTTTATAACATGATTGCGTTTCTCTTGAAGATGTTTTGACAAGTCGTCAGGAAGCTGGGATTGCGTATAGTGGGGCAAAAGTTCGAGTCAGCGTGGCAAACGTTTAATTGAGACACGACGACCCATGTTATCATTCGCAAATGTCTAAAAATTGTTTGATTACTTAAAACAAGCATAAATGGAGCAGAGTATGACAGAAGCCTCGAAAAACTAGCTCCACTTCACTCATTAGGTTCTGTACAACATCTGGTTGCAGCTTCTTTTGTATGGAAACCCACTTTTTCATCATGTCTTCCTCAGATTTGACCTCCTTGGGATGCTTCCGTAGTGCCTGCTTCATAATGACCCAGTATTTTTCGATGGGCCTTAGTTTAGGTGCGTTGGAAGGGGGGGGTCCATGTCATTGGGTACGAAAGTTACCCCGTTGACTTCGTACCACTCCAGGACAACATTTGAATAGTGGCACGAAGCTAGATCCGGCCAGAAGATCGTAGGGCCCTCGTGTTGCTTCAACAGAGGAAGCAGACGCTTCTGTAGACACTCCTTGAGGTAGACCTCCCCGTTTACAGTCCCGGTAGTCACGAACGGCGCATTCCGTTTGCCACATGAGCAGATCGCTTGCCAAATCATGTATTTCTTGGCAAACTTTGAAAGTTTCTGCATCCTTACTTCCTCCGGAACATCAAATCCATCATGATTAATGTGGGCGTCTTAGTGAAGGATTAGTAATTTCCATTTAATTCCACTACCTTATTTGCTTATCCTTGACAGATACGCGTATTTCGTCTACAATGTGCAGACTTCTTCAGTGTCTTGTACTCGACTGAAAAAAAACATCGCATTTACCGAATACACACAGGTACATTTTCACTTGGAAACTAGGTAAACATAAATTTAATTTCCTGTAGGAACAGGTACTCCGCTGCTTACTAGTTGATGTGTCCTAGGTAGTAACTTGAAAAGCCATGTGTGTCCGTTTCCTTGATCCCTGTTGAGTAAAGTTGAATTACGTTGTTTGTTGATCTCGAGGCTTTCTGCAACATCCAATTTCCATGGTGTAGATACGGTCCGTAAAATCGTGATGTCCTCCGTCGATAGTTGGTGATCCTCTGTGAAGATGTGTTCTGTGACCTTTGATTTGAAATCATATGTTAAAGCCCGATTCAAAGTAAATTTGGACGCATTCAAGTGATCATAACTCAAGAATTGAACAACATACACGGTTGATCAAAACGTCAAACAAAAGGGTATTTATTCAGCTTTCAAACGATACATCACAAGTTATCACATTTTACCGTTTCGAACGAACTGTCGCACTTTACTTATGATCGATGCCATCATGATCTGCACAGTCGCTGGTGACACTGTACCGGCGAACTTATTCCACTTTAAACGCATTTGTAGTGCATTTGTCACTTCTTTACCGCATCCTCGAAGTTTTCGCTTGACAATTGCCCAATATTTTACGATCGGTCTGAACTCAGGGCAATTCGGAGGATTAATCTCTTTGGCGACAAAATTAACATTGTTTGCAGCATACTATTCTAGCACCTCCTTAGAGTAGTGACAGCTGGCTAGATCCTGCCAAAACATAACGTTGGTTTTGTGTTGCCGAATGAAGGGTAAAATCCGCTTTTTCAGACACTCTTCAATGTAAACCTTCGACGTCATTGTGTGAGATGTGATGAAAACCTTGGTTTTAAGGCCACAACTGCAGATTCCTTGCCAAATCATTAGTTTCCGAGCAAACTTATTAGCAAAAACAAATTTTACCTGGAAGGGACATCCCCACGACCAGTTGACAGGTAAAATTTTAGTCCAGGGATTTGTTTATAATCCATTTTGACATATGTTTCGTCATCAATTAAAATACAGCCATCAAATTTCGTCAAAACTCGTTCGTATAGTAATCGTGCTCGCTTTTTGGCCACTAAATTTTGTTTCAGGGAGCGATTCGGATGTTTACTGGCACAAAAAGACTCATATCCTTCTCTTGAAAGGATGTTACGCATGGTGGAAAAGATGGAATCGTATTTCTTTGCCAAAGCACGTATGGAGACACCTGGGTTGCTTTTCACGTACCTCAATACCTTTCGCATCAGCTCTTTTTCTCTAGTGCCACTTTTATGATAGTTGCGCTGTGCCCTATCCACACTCAGAGTATCCTTGTAACGTTTGATTACAAGACTCACCGTTGACTTTGGGAATTTTAACACTTTTGCTATTTTTGAGGCAGACCACGAAGGGTTTTCTAGATGTTTGTGCACAATTAATTTTCTTTTCTCAAGTTCCATGATCCGTAATTTCGGGATGCGTCGATCAATCGAGAAAAACTTTTCACCAATTTCTTAGTCAATGAAACATCAACAAATACCTGTCAAACGTTTTTTGTTCCAACCACCAGAGGCGCGGTGGTGTATTAAACCGTGCGTCCAGATTAACTTTGAATCGAGCTTTAGACCTTTTTCCTCTTGCTTTTTGGCCTTATTAACCTCCGCTAAATGTTCTTTAAATCTAGTTGCTAAAGTTCTCTTGGTTTGTCCTACATATACCTTGTTACAATGATTACAGTTTATTTTATATACACCTGCAAAGCACAGGCACGGTAAATGCGATGTTTTTCTTCAGCCGAGTATTATTACAAGACACTGAAGAAGTCTGCACATTGTAGACGAAAAACGCGTATCTGTCAAGGATAAGCAAGGAAGGTAGTGGAATTAAATGGAAATTACTAAGCCTCCTCTCTCTCTCATTATATCAAATCCATGATGAGACAATGAATTTCGTCAGCATCTAGGTGTACAGTTTCCGGGCCCGTGACTTTCCCACCGTGCGTCACGATTTGGAGCCTTCTGCACTTTGTACATATGCAGTCCCTCCCGATCCTTGGCTCTCTGAACGAAAGACTTGGACAGATTCAACTTTTTGGCCACATCCCTTACCGAAGCATTGGGATTCCGTTTGAACGCTTTCACGACACGCTTGTGATACTGATCACTAATAGAACATCCATTCTGACCACATTTCTCCTTCCGTTCGATGCTCAGAGTTTCGTAGTAACGTTAAAATCACACGACTCACCGTTGGCTGCACGATTCCGATTTGTTTTTCGATGTCTCGATGAGAGAGTTGAGGATTTTCCAGGTGCTTGCGCAAAATCAATTCGCGACGTTGCTTTTCGGATGACGCCATTTTTTCCAACTTTCCAAAAACTGATAGCGATAAAAATAGAGTGTAAACAATACACTCTAAACTACTTCTACCCAATTTTTCAAGAGAAAATACCCAATGGGTAATTTTCTACAGCGTTTTTTTCCGTGATGTAATTTGATGTGGGACACCCTTTAGTTACATACAGAACCGAGAATTTTGGGGGTTGTTTTTTTTTTCTTTGATTTGTTTTACGTCGATCTTGTTTTCCGTGCTGAGCAGCAATGCTACCGATGCCAAGGAGGCAGCTCCCCCACATGGACCCTACCTATTGACCCATCAACTCATGGACCGGGGACCAACGGCTTTACTTCCCTTCAGAAGGAAGGCGTGATCAGAGGTGTGATGTTATGCCTCACCCAGGCCTGCTGGGGTGAGTGGTAATCACACTTACCACTACACCACTGGTGCCACTAATTTTGGGGGTTGTTTAAATATGTTTCCTAACTTCTATGTTAACTGCCAGGAAAACAATGCTAACAAGTTGTTCCTAATTCCCAATGCAACGGATCAACGTGATTACTCCCTTAATTTAAGTGAAAACCCATAGGTGGTACGTTACGCTCTTCTTTTTGACGGTTATGAACCTAGGTTTTGAAAATGGGAAAGAGATGAAACTCCTCACCTGGATTAAGTCATATTTAACGGCCCAACAGCAAATTGTAAGATTCAGCGAGAAAAAATCTAACCCAATTCAAGTCACGCCAGGAGTTCCACAGGGATCGCACTTGGGACCTCTTTTTTTCATTTTGTACGTTAACAATATCTCACTTATTTTGAAAAATCTGAGAGTGCTTATTTATGCTGATGACATGAAATTATTTTTAAAGATAATAAATTATGATGATGTGAATACAGTTCAGAATGAAGTTCAGGTTTTTATACGTGGTGTTGTAAAAGTTTGTTGGAAATAAATGTTGAAAAATGTAATCTTATAACTTACAGTAGAAAACTAATAAAACCAGATATTCGTATTACATTAGTTAATCAAATTGTTCAAAGTTGTGATAAAATAAGAGATTTAAGAGTTATTTTTGATTCTAGATGAACATTTGTGGATAACACAATAATTCATAGAGCAGGCAATATGCTTAATTGTATAAAGTGTTTTGGTTTCAACTATAAAGATCCTTACACAATTAAAACACTTTATGTTGCCTATATGAGGCCAATATTAGAATATTGCAGTGTTGTTTGGTCACCTTATATAAAAAGGCATAAAGAGCGAATAGAGTCAATCCAAAGGCAATTTTTATTATATGCGCTACGTAAAGTGGGATGGACAGAATTTCCTCTTCCATCTTATGAAGCTCGTTGCTTGTGAATCAGCATTCAGGCATTGAAAGAGCGTCGGGATTATGCTATGGTCTCTTCCACAAACAATATTGCATCGCAACGCATTGACTCAGCTTATTTATTATCAAGACTTAATTTTTATGTACCTTCTCGACAATTGCGTAATCGACATTTGTTCGCGGTAGATCTACGTGAAATATGGACCGATAAATCGGATGATGTCTGTTTATAATCTACACTGTGAAATGAATGACCTAAACATGCCGCCCATACAACTGAAACAATATTTTCAAGCACTGTGAAATCATAGATCATAAGTTACATTGTTAATAGGCAGTCCACGATTTGATTGATTGACGAATTAATAAATAAATATATGAGCTTGTAGCCTACATTTATATCGGAGAAATTTTTTATAACTTTGTTCAAAGTGCCAACCCCTAGATTTGTGCCATTAGGTGCGAAAACCACTCAAAACTTTAGCTCATTTGGATGTAACACGAGCTGGCGTCTTAGATTTAAAATTTATATTGGGATATTGGTTGAAATCTATGGAGAAATAATATGCCTTCACTCTGTCGTGCATTGAACTGGTTTAGCAAACTCGATTAAGCACATGAAGCTTAAGCTATAAGGAACAACTTTGCTGAAGACAGCATCATGATTCAAGTTAGTATTAAGGAGATATTAATTAATTATGTGCATTCTGCTCGTACATCGTAACAAAATACAGTCAGCTGATCGTAACAAAATACAGTCATCTAGATTACCCCTAAAAATAAAAGTTCATATTTTCCACATCCAGACTCGTGTCTTTTGGTGTGATAACCACTCTCTGGATGTTTCATCTTTTTGTGACGTTACACGGGCTGGCGCTTTTGGTTTAATGTTCATATAGGAGATTTAGTGGAAATTTTCAAATACAAAATGCTCATATACATTGAAAAGCGAATATCTCAATAAAGCTAACTGGATTTATTATGCAATCTGCAGCAAAGTTGTTACTCATTAACTAAACAACAAATTTTGAAAATCTGAATCAAATCGAGAATAAGGACACTTTTTTATGATCAATGGAGTGTATGAGTGTCATTTTTTCATGTATTTTATTCAAATTCTCCATACAAAATTCATACTAAAAGCACCAGCTCATCGTAGAACCAAATGAGCTGAAACTTTCGGATAATGTTTTACTCACCTTGGAACTTGGCCTAGAGTGAAATATTAGTAACTTTTTGTACAAAGATCAAATCTAGTTGCCGTCTTGGACAAAGTTGTTTTGAATATTATTTTCAAAATAAGTTCGAGATTTGGTGAAATTTGAGCTGTATTTAGATTGTTGGTACGCAAATGAATAGTATCGTTCCGTTTTCCATACATTTTCCCATCTTATTCTTCTTCTTATTCGAATTTCAAGCTTATTGCTTAGCGCATATTAGCTTATTGCGTGCTCTCAACTTAGTGTTCTAAATGCACTTCCACAGTTATTAATTGAGAGCTTTCGATGCTAATACCAATGCATGAATTTGTATATTGTGTGGTAAGCACAATGATACTCTATGCCCAGGGAAGTCGAGAAAATTTCCAACACAAAAGATTCCCTCGACCGGACTGGGAATCGAACCCGCCGCCTCCTGCTTGGTAATACCGTGCCTTTACTGACTAGGCTATGAAGCCCCATACATTTTTCCATGCAAAGTTTAAAATTCTCCCGTATTTCGAGATAATAACCAATTTCGTTAAAATTTTGCACAGTTGTTGAGAAGCTCAATACCCCCTTATGATCATTCACATAGCTTGTAATTGGAAGTGTATAGACAGGACACTGACAAATTCATACCGGAACCATGGTCTATGATCAACCCATGAAGGCTAGACTATATGATCAGATTGTTGATATTTGAATGATTTAATGCTTTTCTCAAAGTTGCACCAGAAATTATAAACTTATAAAATCCATCTACCTAGTATTACCGGGGTAAATTTTCAGGATATCCATCTTGCATCTAAGCCCAGAAGCACACAAATTCAATGTGACCGTTTGAATTTTAAGTAAGACCTTGGTTCTCTACGGGAACATTCTACTAAGAAATAGCAATGGTCGTAGAGAATTTTCACAAGACACCCGCTTCCATGGTGTGACTCAGTGCTAGTATATCAGAAACGCTAAAGACCCTGCCACCAAACAATTATGTAGCATAAAATTGCAAATAATAGCCGCCATTTCCACGGTGTACCACAAATAATGACATTAGATCTTGTCATGTGAGTACAGTGATTTTGCCAGGCAACGACAAATTTACTATCTATATCTCTAGCTACAATAGTATGTAATGCATACCCAGTCGACAGTACCTACATAAATTCCGCCTACACACATGTGCTACAACAGCGAAAGGAGCGCCACCTTTGAGACCGAAAAAAAAGCCACACTTGGCGTTGAGTTGATCAAAAAACAAAAGTTTCCTCACTAGATCATTGAACTCCGCGACAGCCCTAGACACTCGACTCTACAGCTGCTGTACGAAGTGAGTAATGAGGGTCTAACGCAAAAAAGCGCCTTGCAATTAGCGCCAGTTTGCGATTGTTGCGAGTTACGAAAGGTTGAGACTACATTCGTACCTGCAAGCCATTTTTTTCTCTTCCAAATTATGTATGTATGCATTGTTTGACTATTATCTAATAGCGTTGAGGGAGTTCCGATAATTGTACTCCGGACTAGCAGGCATCGCTATAAGGAAGACAAATCACAAGCTGTGCGATTAGAGATCGTAAAAGGAACTACCACAGTGGGTGTAACGAGGATAGAAGAAAGCTATTCAAGTATGACATAACAATGGTTTGATCCTTTTAACATCCAGCGTTAATTTGTTATGACATTCAACGATTGTACTATTCCCTAAACATCGAATCCCAATTTGATAGTGAATAATAAAATGTTTTGCTTTGTCATCAAACAAAACCGGGAAAGTGTGCCTCGGTAAGAAACCCTTGGAATGGGTATCTTTCTCGAAGAAAATACTAATCATCAATAAGCTGCAGTCAAAAATGCATAAAATAAAGATTAAAATAACTCACCCCGTCTCGATTGATTTTTTATGCAGATCCATCAAAACGAATCTCTTACGGCAGTCATCAACAGCAGGTCGTGGCACATGCCACGGGGCGTTGTAACATTCGCACCAGCAGCACGACGTCCGTCCATCCGACGACCACGCGGCCAGTCAGTCAGTCAGTGGGTCAGCAAAGTCGTAGAGTATAAAATTTCTTCCTTACCACCATACTACACGCAGTTTTATCGCGCTTTGCATCTCATCGCCGCGTCGTCGCTGTCGCTGTCACTGTCGGTCAGCCAGGCGATCGGTCGTCGTCGTAATGGTGTAAAACAACAACTGCCACCAAGAAGATGATGTAACGGCGATATCAGTGCAGAAGTGTTCCACCACGCCTCAGCAACGCAACGTATCAAAGTTGGCATCTACGTGAATGCATAAATATGTCTTCCTGAAAGGCGACCACTAGTGCAGTCAGTGGCAGTTTAGGCCTAGATTATGGGCGTATGAAAATGGATAGGAAGATTTTAAAACAATTTTTGATTGAATTTCTCGAACCCACTTATGCAATTGGGTGGCTAAAAACGTAAGCAGGATACAAAATCGACAAGCGAAGTTTTGGATGAAATTGCGTTCAGGCTGAGGGAGTGGCTGAGGATTTAATAGTAAAACAGAACTTTAACTTGTTTTTTTAACTCGTTATTTGTTTCAAATTCAAAATAAATTACATTTCATTTTAACCTAGGTGCTCCAGTTACTACAGTAACTTACCAGCCTTAATTGTTATGATATATATATAAGTTTTTTTACATTGTTTCTGTCTTGGCAATTCAGTATTTTAAACAGGTTCTTTAAACCTGCATGTCAGTATAACAATTGATATCTTAAAACTAAAAACTAAAACTAAATCTTATCTAAGTATAAAGAGAATTAATCGTTGTAATTGAGGATTTGCCTGAAATTATTAATTATTTTGTTGGACATTTGTTCTAAAGTCTCAACATTCGAAATTCTATGTACTTCGGTAGTACTGTACCAAGGAGGCAACTTCAAAACCATTTTCAGAACTTTGTTCTGAATCCTTTGAAGTGTTTTTTTCCTAATAGTGCAACAACAAGACCATATTGGCACAGCGTAAAGCATGGCCGGTCTAAAAACTTGTTTAAATATTAGAAGTTTATTCGTCAGGCAAAGTTTGGATTTCCTGTTTATAAGAGGATACAAACATTTTATATATTTGTTACATTTGGCTTGAATGCCCTCAATGTGATCTTTAAAAGTTAATTTTTGGTCAAGAACTAATCCAAGATATTTCACTTGGTTTGACCAGGAAATTGGAACTCCGTTCATAGTGACTATGTGACTACTACTAGGTTTAAAAAACGAAGCTCTAGGCTTATGTGGAAATATTATAAGTTGAGTTTTGGAAGCATTGGGAGAAATCTTCCATTTTTGTAAATAAGAAGAGAAAATATCTAAACTTTTCTGCAGTCTGCTGCAAATAACACGAAGACTTCTTCCTTTAGCGGAAATGCCTGTGTCATCAGCGAACAAAGATTTGTGGCAACCCTGAGGCAAATCAGGGAGGTCCGAAGTGAAAATGTTATACAATATAGGCCCAAGAATGCTACCCTGAGGAACTCCTACCCTAACAGGTAGTCGATTAGATTTGGAATTTTGATAATTTACTTGAAGAGTTCTGTCAGTTAAATAATTTTGAACTAATTTCATAATATAAAGTGGAAAATTAAACTTTTTCAATTTAGCAATCAAACCTTCATGCCAAACACTGTCGAATGCTTTTTCTATGTCTAGAAGAGCAACTCCAGTTGAGTGGCCTTCAGATTTGTTTGAACGAATTAAATTGGTAGCTCTTAAGAGTTGATGAGTAGTTGAATGCCCATGGCGAAATCCAAACTGCTCATCTGCAAAAATTGAGTTCGTATTGATGTGAAGCATCATTCTATTTAAAATTATCTTTTCAAAAAGTTTACTTATTGAAGAAAGCAAACTTATTGGACGGTAGCTAGAAGCTTCAGCTGGATTTTTATCCGGCTTCAAAATTGGAACAACTTTTGCATTTTTCCATTTATCAGGAAAGTATGCCAAATGGAAACATCTGTTAAATAATCTTACCAAGAAAGACAAGGTACTCTCTGGGAGTGTTTTGATGAGGATATAGAATATTCCATCATCACCTGGAGCTTTCATATTTTGAAACTTTTTAGTTATAGACCTTACCTCGTCCAAATCAGTCCCCCAGGAATCATCAAAAATATTTTCCCAAGAGAAAATATTCAGATAATCCCGAGCAACCTGATTCTCAATAGGACTAGTAAGACCCAAACTGAAATTTTGGGGACTCTGTCGAATTGCTTAGCAAGTTTCTGAGCTTTTTCCAAATTTGTGATCAAAAGTTTACCACCTTCTTTAAGCGCTGGAATAGGCTTTTGAGATTTTTTTTCAAAATTTTTGTGAGTTTCCAAAAGGGTTTGGAACTCGGGTCAAATTTAGAAACATTATTTTCAAAAGTTTTGTTCCTCAGGGCAGAGAATCGTTTTTTAATTTGTTTTTGTAAATCCCGCCAGATAACTTTCATGGCAGGATCGCGTGTTCTTTGATATTGTCTCCTGAAGCGCCCATACTCCGTTGCGCATCCATGTTTCACTCCCGTGTTGAAGTGCCCAACGTAGAGCAACAACTCGCGTGGTCTTTCTTTCTCCGTAAAATGAAAGACAGTGCAATTCCATTTCTACTGTATGGAAAAAGCTCTTTGATGAATCAGTTATCCTGAGGTTGGAACTGTGCTCGTCCGCACCTAGCAAACCTCGGATAATAAACTCATCAGAACAACTGCCCCGATTCTTTATTCTTCGAAACCTTTTATACATGAATTTGTTACTTAAACTCTACACAATAGTTTTTCTCCAGTATGTACATATAAAGCGAGACAGATAGTTTTTCTCTTGGAAAGTCGGTGTCTGTTTTTTTAACAAGAATTAATGCTCCTCGCGGTAGGAACGGCTATGTAGGGTGCTTACTCACCAATGTTTACTTTGACCTTTCTCGAAGCACCTAGTTAAGCCAGCGCGCATCGCTGACGACGCGGTAGCAACTGTTTATAAACAACTGACCCTGGAAATGTGCAACATTGTCACTGCTGCTGTTAAGTTGTGTATTTTCTACTACCGTATGGGGGTCTATTACTGGTTAATTTCTTACTCAGATTGATAATGGATTTTGAGGCCTTTGCATCCCCTCTTACTTAACCAGCTTGAGAATAATATCGAAGAGATTCTTCTCAAGGATATGCGCTGGTATCTATTCTATATTTGCTATTTTTTTTTTACTGGATCTTCTTACTATGGTTCTTACTCCTACTGTGCCTTTCTTAAGACCCTACTTTGTACTATTGATAAACATATTCAGTCGTTCATACTTTAACTAAATTTTGTCATTTGGTTAAATTTTGTCATTCATCTACGTTAACAAGTTTATCACGCGTTTTGCTGATATGAAAATTTGCCTAACTGACTTACGTTAATTATGCGTTTAGTTGAGTTATACCATTCTTGTTGCAATTGATATTTAATGTTAACATTCTATAGAATTATTACGAATAATTCACTATAAGGATTGATGTTAGAATTTGGGGTTGTTGCATCCCCCCTTACTTACTGAGCTTGAGAATCATTTTGCAAAAATTATTATCAATAAACTTGAGTTGGTAATCTTCGATTTGAAAATTTCGTGCTTTCTTGTTGCCATATTTCTCCTAACCTTAGGGTGATCCTCAATTGTACCTTTCGTAAAAGCTCCTTCATTTCTGCTCGTTCATCCATGCAATTGAAAGCTGTTCCTGACTCGTCATTTGGTTGATATCAAATATCAGGTGTGGGTGTATCTGCCATTCCCCGCCATCTATGATTCGTTGTTTGCCGCATTCAGGTTACTCTTCATCGTCTTTCATATCTATGTCTTGTACTGATCGCATCTCGTCATTATGTATGTTTCTGTTGGAAACTTTTTTAGTGCTTATTAGAACTTCAACTTTCTCTATGGTGTAGTATGATTCCACATCTTCGATGATTTTCGTTATAAGATGTAAACTTGTTTTGGATTTTATCCATGACTGTTTTCTATCTGTGTTTATATATGCAGCTAGTCAATACCAGGCGTTAGTTTTGTACTTGATTGTGCTTCATTGCCATTTTTGAGTTTGATGTTTAATTATGTCATATCAACGTTACGTTGTATGTTCTGTAGTTTTATGATGATGTTTGCGAAACCGTTGCTGAAGTAGTTTGTCATTTTAGATGCTGTGTGATGAGCTTATGCCAAAGATCTCATCTATACAGTATAATGTGTTGATCAATTCTGTTATCCTCGATAAACCACTCGATTCCATCTTCCTGTTCTTTGTACTTTTCCGATCATCCTACCCAACACCGTCAATCTTCAATCTTCCGCATGATTTGTCTTTCGATTGTCATCTAGCCATTTTGAATGTGACTCTTCCTTCGCTGTTGACCGTCTCTGAGATTCGCCACCTGGTACATCCAAGGATATTCAAAATAAATTTTCCCTTTTTCACTGTATCATCAATAATTTTCTTTTAGATATATTTTTTTCTTATCACTTTCACTCTAAAACATTCATTAAACTATAACTTTGGTATATTCAAATTATTTTCTACTCATCTTTTGAATCAACTATAATTATTATTATTTTTTAACTTGGCTTACATACTTTGATATCATTGACATGATATGATTAATAATATTCTTCGTTAGTTGCTTGCTGCTATTATTTTTTCAAATTCATATTTTCATCTACACAATAAATAATCAGTATACTATCTATTTGCAGCAAACAAATTCACAATTAACTATTTTAACTGAACATTTTTATCTGATTGTCGATATTACACTTCTTGTTTTACTCTTAACTTTGTTCCTTTGTGTCATACTTCTTATTCTGATATCTTTCATCATGTTTTGCTAGTATTTTTATTTTATTACCCTACTTTTTCTGTTACTTCGTTTAACTCTTTTTGTCTGTAGTTGTAACTCACCAATTAATCAAAGCATCTGAATGGCTACGTCATGAAATTGCAGCAAGTACTCTCTTTCTCCTAATGAGGTTTAAAACGGCACGTATCTGTAATTCGATTCATTTATGCTCGGTTCCAGGTTCCTCTGGCCATACGTTTATGTTTTTATTTAGTCAATTCAATTAATGTCTTGTAAGTGGCCAAATTGCTGCAAGTGCTCGTCTTCGCTAATTGAGTGTAAACGGTGGATATCTGTAAGTAAACTCAAATTTCAGTTAGACTCATTCATAAATTCTCGTGCATTCTGGATTCCAAATGCCATTTTCCAATTGTTTATCTCCACATCTGTAACGGTCTGTAAAAAATAAAACGGCCTTTAATAAATTGTCAACCATAACATCATTTACGACTCTGGGATCATTTACAGTATATTAATGCTGTGTTTTGACGGTATTTTCCGTTCAAAATTGTTTTGTATTCAATCTCGCTGTGAGATTATAGTGCACAGTTAGTCCAAAGCGCTTTGTAGGTACAATCTTCTTGTCCACTTTGATCTTGTTTGTCATCGTTTTTTTTTTCATCATTGTCATAAGTATTATTTTTCAACGTGTTAAAAAATTATTGTGAAATTATTGTATAAATCTGTAACTGTTTTTCAGTAATTTAACCCATATTGTGTGCTGTAATGTCAATCCTTAGCTCTTCGATCCATTCAAAATCGTACTGCAAAATAGTTTGCTCTTTTTTTGATGAATACATTTGTTTTATTAGCTGAATCATTCAGTTACTACATGCATTACATATAGGTCGAAGTTTTTTGTACCTCTTTGAAATGGTTTCATCACTAATTATATTAGAAAATACTGTCTACTATTATTAACTATATATGATTTTACCTTTGTTTTCATTTTCTTGAAACTTTATCTGAAGCTTCGCTTTTATGTTTCCATCTCCATATATGCATGTTTTGAAAATTTTGTTCAATTCCTTATTAATCCCAATTGAAATTTAATATATACTTTTTCTTTACAATTTTCAATTGTCTCTTATCATTCTGGTTATTCCATAAATTCATTTTCAAATAACAATACTTAATTTTATATCTACATACCCCGGGGTCATTATCATTTAGTCAATAATATCCATTCGATTTTTATTCTTATTATTTGTTTATATTACTATTCAATTTAATCATCACCATATACATCATTCGTTCCGGGAACGTCTTCCCTTGTCTAACGCACTCTCTCACAAACATTCCATGTATCCCTCTTATACATTAGCTACAGTTTATCACTTCTTTTTTTTTTCACTAATATTTTTATTATTTGCTCGCAGTATTCTTTCCATTTTCATAGCCATCTCCTGGAGTAACATCCAAATTTTAATTGTTATTTTAATATGTGTGTCTCTCTATTCTTAATTATAATATTAATATTATGTACATAATAATCGATAAATAAATAATTATTTGTCGGTACTGACGAATTTGTTAAGCGTACTTTTCATTGTTCATTGATTAATCATTGTATCGCTTTATACGATTGACGTGGATTTTTTCTAATTTCTTCCCATTCTGTATTACCACGGTTTGTTCACTAGGAATTTCCATTACTGTGTATGGGCCACGCCACAAACTCTGCAGTTTTTGTCCTACCCCCATAGGGTTTGATTGCACTAAAACTAAATCTCCCCACATTGGTTGCCATTGATTTGAATTTTTGTCATATTGAACCTTCCGCTTTTCTTTTGATATTTTCAAGTTTTCTCTTGCGTTATAATGAATGTTGCTCAAAATACTCTTCATTTCACCAACGTAATCATGATAGTCCATTGTGGAATTACCTTTTTTGTATATGGATGTAGGAATTTTCGCCTTTCGTCCATACAATAACTCAAATGGGGTGTAATTTGTTGAAGAGTTAATCGTTGTATTGTATTCAAAGTTGAAGTATGGTATCAATTGGTCCCATGTTCTTTGATTCCCTCCAATAAATTGTCGTAAATAGGTTTTCAACTCTCTGTTTGAACGTTCCACTAAATTAGCCTGTGGATGGTATGCACTTGTGTTGATTTTTTTAATTTTCAAAATTTTACATATGTTTTTCATGAGGTTACTCATGAAGTTCGCACCTTGATCGGTCACTATTTCTTTTGGACACCCGAATTTACAGATTACATTTTCGACAAAAGTTCTTGCTACTGTTTGTGCTTCCTGGTTTTCCATACATGCGACAATTAAATATCTGGTTAGATCATCCTGAACGACTAATCCGTATTTATTACCCCATTCCGATTCGGGTAAAACAACGATATCCATAAATAATTTTTCAAACGGCTCTGTAGCTGTTGTAGTAATTTTCATTGGAATTTTGTTGGACTTGCAAATTTTGTTTTTCTGACACGAATCGCATTTTCTTACATAATCTTCAATATCTCGTCTCATATTTTTCCATGTAAAAAGAGATCCAACTCTCTTTCGCATACGTTTTGCTCCTACATGTCCACCTAGGGGTGCGTCATGAAATTCTCGTAAAATTGTTTCGATTTCTTCACCCTCTATTTGGATACGTTCAGAGTCTGCATTGTACAAAGAAATTTTCTTTTCAAATTTCCATGATATGAATTGTATCATTTGTAATACTTCAAACTGTTTTATTTTGCGAAATGATAATATATGGACATGTTTTGCTTGCTTAAGATAGTCAGGACCTTCTATAAAGCTCCTATTGAGTTTCTTTAGGAAACTTTTACCATTGAGCAAAGAGTTATTTTTCCCCTCGATAATCAATCCTGTAATCTTTTCGTTTGGTATATTTATAATTCCATTTTTATCATAATCCTTCAATCCATGTGGTAAATTACACAGAGTTGAAATTTCCTTGTAGGCTGATCTACTATTTAATATAACTAATGTAGCATCTGCTGAGTCATTAGTTAATTTCCCTGAAATCAAAAGTTCATCTGTGTTTACTAATGATTGCTCTACGCTTGCTTTAAAATCATTGTATAAGTTGTGGTTATCATCTTTCTTTGTGGAGTTTTCATTGTCACTTATATCCATGTTAACTAATTCATTAAAAACTGAGTCCCTTTGAGGTTGGTAAGTTCTCAAATTCTGGTCAGTGAAATCGCTTGATGGCTTGTTGTTTATTTTTGTTTGGGTTGTCTGCCTCTGCATTCTTTGCTGCTGTCGCGTAACGACTGCAACTACCTGCTCTTGTTCTACTGACGTATGTTGTTGATTCTTAATGTGTACGCTACCTTTTTTAACCTTACAACGTTGTAACCTTGATTGCCCCTGACAATAACTTGATGGTTGAATCTGGTTGACGTTTTTGTTTTCCTTCGTGCATGGTAGTCTTGACAAAAAGTCTGCAACAATGTTCTCTTTCCCTTGTTTGTAGCGTATATCACATTTAAGACCTTGCAACTTAAGTCGCAGTCTTGTTAATGTGGGTGACGTTTCCTTTAACCGCCAAATTGAAATTAGAGGCCTGTGATCTGTGTAAACAATGAATTTTTGATCAAATATAAAATGTCTAAAATAGTCAACCGCCCAAACGATCGCTAATAATTCTTTCTCGATTGTGTGGTATCTACTTTCTGCACCTATTAATGCCCTGCTCGCAAAGGCGATCGGTCTATCGACAGTTTTTTCATTAGATAACACCGCTCCTATCGCGTAATTGCTAGCATCTGTGGTGATGACAAAAGTATCCTCATAATTAGGCCTTACTAACAAACGTTCAGATATGAGGCATGTTTTAAGCATTTCGAAAGCTTCCTCACATTCACGTGTCCATACAAATTTTACATTCTTCTTCAATAAATCGTTCAAAGGTTTCCTGTACTTTGCAATGTTGGGAATGAATTTTCCATAAAAATTAATTGTACCTAAAAATGATCGAACATCTTTCACTGTAGATGGACTTTTCATCTTTTGTATACTTTCTACATTTTCTTTGGTTGGTTTTATACCATATTGATTTATTATATGACCAAGATATTTGATTTCTGTTTTCAAAATTTTGCATTTCACCGGTTCCAATTTTAAATTATGTTTGCGTAGTCCTTGCAACACTTTATATAAGTTTTCATTATGTTCTTCGATTGTTCTTCCTGAAATGATGACATCATCCAGATAAACAACGGCTCGAACATCTCCGATTTCGTATAGTACCGTATTCATTAATTTTTGAAAAGTTGATGGACTATTCCTTAATCCCATAGGCATTCTTGTAAATTCAAAGTGTCCTTTTGGGGTTGAGAAGGCTGTTTTAGCGGCACCGACTTTAAATCCAATGTTGAAAAATATACACTATCTCCAAGATTATCCATGATTTCATTGATGAGTGGAATTGGATATACAAAAGGCTTAGTTATCAAATTTAAAGCCCTAAAGTCCACTACAATTCGATATTTCTTATTTCCGGCTGCATCCAAGTCCCTTTTTGGTATACACAAGACTGGTGCATTCCATGGGCTTTTACTTGGTCTGATGATACCTTGCCTATACATTTCTTCGATTTCTTCATTAATTTGCTTTTTTGTTGCTTCTGGGAATCTGTATTGCCGTTTATTAATGGGTACGTTCGTTGAAGTTTCTATTTCGTGCACTGCCGCATCTGTGTGGGTCAGTTTATCACCCTCAAGAAAAAACACATCACTAAAATGGCTTAAAATTGATTCAATTGATTCTAAAGCGCTTCGTGATAAATGATCAAGTTCGATCTGTTCGAAGATTTTATTATATCGTTCGTGTCCTTGAAGCATTTTAATATTTTTGTATTTGACAATATCGTAGTCTATGTCAGCATTTAAGTCCAACATTTCTCTGTCGTCATATTCACTTCCTTCTTCATTATATTCTTCATGATAAAAATTATTTTCCGACGGGTCATCTATTTCCATTCCATTGAATGTATGGACTTGTGTAAAATCTTTACACTCGTCTTCTTTATAGTTTTTCTTGCAAGTGTCAAGTTCAAAAATAGCATATTCAAAATTTCTTCCAATTTGTGCTACATGTTTTTGAAGGAACTCTCCTCCGAGTATACATGGTACTAATAAATGTGTCATTAAATGAAATTTTGCTGGGAATACTATGTTTCCTATGATTAAACCTATGTTAACTGATCCCATTGTTTTTGTATTTCCACCAATTCCCGCTATTGTTATAGTATCATTTGTATTTACTTGGTCTATTCTTAGTGATTTGACTGCTTCATATCTGAGCAGATTTACTGATGAACCTGTATCGAGTAAACATCTCAGCCTATATGCGGGGCTATTAGATGTAGGTATCTCGACAAAAAATAAGTTATCTCTAGAATAGATTTTTTTAAGTGCTATTTTATTTGATATTATATTATAAAGGGGTGATTCGCTGTTATTATATTGCTTATTTTTATTTTGTTTCCCCATTATTGCATGAAAATTAAATTCTATTTCATGACTATTTTTACTTGAGAGCTCCTTATTTCTCTCAATTATATTTTCATCCGCTGTGATTCCTACCATGTCCTTTTTAAAAACGTATGGTTCAATTTCCACATATCGTTTAATGTCTTTCACACTACTTTCTCTATGTATATAATCAATATATTTTTTATTTATAGGATGAGAGAAGCTTTTGAAGATTGCAAATCTGAAGCTCCCACCTATACTTTCGATATGATCTCTTGCGAATGCTGTGCCTATCGTGGCTGGTACAGCTAAATTATGAACTAAGTTAAATTTTATTGGTATGTTACTTCTGCCTATTTTTAAATTGACCCAAATGTCCCCAAATGATTCTTCTTCTTCTCCGTCTATCTCTGTATATGCCACACTAAGTGGGTTTATCAGTTTTGCTCCCACTTTCAATGCTATACTTTTATGCATAAAATTTTCGGTTTTACTTGTGTTAAAATAGTATCTGCAAAAGAACTCCGGGTTTTCTGCTGTTGACATATACCAGTAGAAATCCCCGTTATTTCCGCCGAACATTGGATATTTATGCTTTGTTGTAATGATTGGGTCAAATTTTATCCCAGCGTGAAAACATTGGGAATCTGTAACATGTGTCTTTCCATGATTCCGGAATTTTAGTTTTTGTCTTGTGTTGAAATTATCTCTGATACTGAAATTCTCTCTGCGGTTTTCGTCATTGTATCTATTGCTGTATTCACCTTGGTAATTTATGTTGTAGTTTCCGTTATCATTCCTGTTGTAATTGTCTGACCTATTCGGTGAATTATTGTTATTCATATTTCTGCTAAAATTATTATTTTCTTGGTATTCGTAACTCGTGCCCCTGTAACCATTTTGATTTCCATTGAACGGCCTTTGACTAGACCTTACGAAGTTATTCGGAAAATCTCTATGAGGTCTGAATTTTCTATCAAACGAATTGTTTTGTTGATGTTTTCGTTGATACCGGTTAAAATATTTGGGTTGATTAACATAATTATCCCAATTATTTTGGTTCCTTTGTGATTTTGATTTTTCAGCGATATGAATACACTGAAGTCTTTTTTCGATATCCTCAATTTGTTTTTCGTAGATACACTCTTCCTGTAAACATTTGACTAGTTCATTGAAGGTGTTATTTTTCTGTGATTTTGCCATATTTTTCAAGTTCCTATTTTTCAAACCTCCCAGAAAATGTATCCTCAAATTCCGTAGTGCATATGACTCTCTGCCTTTGGCATTATTTTCTTCATATTCATCCACGTGTTCTTTTAATGTTAATGCCCTATCTTTGTAATCTTGAAAGGATTCGTTTGGTCCTTGCTCCAAAGTTTCGATTTTCTGAAAAATTTCTTCCAGTTTAACATTTGTCCCAAATTCTCTTTCGAGATTGGTTCTCACTTCGGGCCATGTTTCCGCATAAATGCGTTTGAAATACCCTGATGCCGGATCTTTCAATTTCATCAAAATTACCTGAATTAAAGGTTCATGCGATTCTTCTACTGGCAATTTCTTAGCGAAGAAATCGCATTGGTATAAAAACGATCGTAATTCTGAGGCCGCGCCTCTGAACTCTGGAATGCATTGAATAGCTCTTTCAGTTGGGAACTCTGCCATTTTTTTGTTTGTTTTTCGAAGCAAACGAGAAAAAATGCGACTGTTTCTCAGTCTCTTATTAAATTATGGGTATTGCTATTATCTTCCGTTTTTGCGAATTTAAAAAACGCTTTCAGCGTAAATTCAAGACAAAATTATTTTTTTCATGTTTTGTGCTTTGTTAATTAAATTTGCCTGCTGGCCTTTTAAATTTGTTGAAATTAATTTAACGTTCCCTTAAAGTGGTTGAAAAAAAAAGGATAATAATTACACCGCAAAAATTCTGAATTTTACTTATGATGTAGACATTGATGAGTGGAAACTTATATTTCATATCACGCAATCCAGCATCTTGCAAGAAATATTGCTTACAAAGATTAAATGTACAATATTTGAAACATTGCTTGAAACGTATCAGAACTTTAATCAATTTATAATGTTCACTTGTATGATATGAGACGCTCCATTTATGTGTATCTAGAATAGAACCTTACCATTTTTTTTAAACTGTGTACTCACCCTATCAGGAGCAGGATCAGGGTTATTCCTTGTTGAGTCTGCGATGAAGTTCCCAGATGAAGTCCCCATATCTTTATAGTTGACCAGATGTGCACCAATGTGCTGTACTCTTTATTAATCACTAGTTCACTTTTTCCTTTTTTTGTAATTTAATCAAAGTCACTTTTTGGTTTTTTAACACTTACTGATTTTAGCCAGTCGAAATTTTGGCGTTCCAACACTTGAAAATAGCGGTTTAGTTTCCGCTGTCACCAGATGAAGCGCCCATACTCCGTTGCGCATCCATGTTTCACTCCCGTGTTGAAGTGCCCAACGTAGAGCAACAACTCGCGTGGTCTTTCTTTCTCCGTAAAATGAAAGACAGTGCAATTCCATTTCTACTGTATGGAAAAAGCTCTTTGATGAATCAGTTATCCTGAGGTTGGAACTGTGCTCGTCCGCACCTAGCAAACCTCGGATAATAAACTCATCAGAACAACTGCCCCGATTCTTTATTCTTCGAAACCTTTTATACATGAATTTGTTACTTAAACTCTACACAATAGTTTTTCTCCAGTATGTACATATAAAGCGAGACAGATAGTTTTTCTCTTGGAAAGTCGGTGTCTGTTTTTTTAACAAGAATTAATGCTCCTCGCGGTAGGAACGGCTATGTAGGGTGCTTACTCACCAATGTTTACTTTGACCTTTCTCGAAGCACCTAGTTAAGCCAGCGCGCATCGCTGACGACGCGGTAGCAACTGTTTATAAACAACTGACCCTGGAAATGTGCAACATTGTCACTGCTGCTGTTAAGTTGTGTATTTTCTACTACCGTATGGGGGTCTATTACTGGTTAATTTCTTACTCAGATTGATAATGGATTTTGAGGCCTTTGCAATTGTCTCCTACGGACATTTTTAAGACGGATCAAGAGCTGAAGATCGTCGTCTATTATAATTGAATCGAATTTAACCTCGCATTTTGGTACTGAGGCAGCTCTTGCTTCAACTATAGAAATAGTCAGAGATTCAAGAGCATAATTAATTTCATCTTTGGTTTGCAAAGGAAACTTTAACTTGTTGGTTCAAGAGGTGGCGCTATGAAATATATTGAAACAGTGCTATGAATTGTGGTTGTCAATGCAAGATTTCACGCGATATTGACAAAAATATATTTGTTTAGATAGATTAATTTTGCTTAACTTATTTAATTTCGTTACAAATTTAGCTAATAATAAATACTACAAATGTTCGCCACTGACTACTTTGTCACTGACAATTGATATGATTTCCCTAAAGTGACGAATCCCGAGCAAATAACTTATGTAACCCTAATTCTGATCCTGAAACCTAAATTTGGTGTTGCTGACAAAAGAGTAAAAATGCAAAAGAATAATATCAAAAATTGCATGCATAATACTTTCTAAATAACAAAAATTGATATTTGGATTCTGAAAAAATACCTGTGTAGTATCGTGTTGGTATTGCATTTGCTTAATTTGGTATTGGAATGATATTGTGGGAAGATATTCTTGGTATTTCAAAGTATTTTACCTCTTGTGTCAGGCTAATCCATACCAATTTAAGGTATCAAGATATTCGTTCCTGCTCGGGGAGCTGCTTTGTCAATATCTCTTTGTATGGTCGAGATTATGTTGCCCTGTTAAAAATACCGTATGCGTGATAATGTTTGCACCATTCCTGAAAAGAATAGCGTGAATACGGAGGTGTATATCGGCTATCTTAGTAAGTATGTCCTTCCTTGGATTACTGAGTTGTGGCCGCCATCCAGCCCCGATCTTAACCCCTTGGAGTATTCAGTGTGGCGCGTCATGAAGGTCAAGGCCTAAGCCAAACACCTTTCCAGTACAGCAAGCCTCCGACAAACATTGACCCGTGCCTGGAGAGACATGGATCCGGACTATATTATCAGAACCTGCCGAGCATTCCAGAGCGTGTTCCCGAGCAGGAACGAATATCTCGATACCATAGGTTGGTATGCATGAGCCAGACATAAGAGGTAAAATACCAAAAAATTATACCATAAAAATTTTCCCACAATACCATTTCAATACCAAATTATGATAATGCAATACCAAAACAATACCACACAGGTATTATTTTGGTATCCACATACCAATTTTTGTTATTTACAAAGTATTTTGCATGATTTTTTTTTTGTATTATTCTTTGGTATTTTACCTCTTATATCATACTGGTCAATACCAATTTTTGTATCAGATCAGAATGAGGTATTCATTAGTTATTTTCTCCTGCTCGGGTTGAGGCCATAATTACGGCAAATAGAAATTCCATCGATGATTAACATAGGTTTAAGTTCTTATAAATACATCCTAATTCTATTTTTTACCTGTGTTTAATGGTGCAAACATTATCACGCATATGGTAGCCACTTAGTAAATTGAGTTACGGGTTGAATTTCTGTTCTATCCTGCCGAAAACCAGGAAGTAACTTATCTTAGTTTTATGAGATTATTCAATCCAGTCTGAAGCAAGCTGAATCATTTCGAAATTCTTATTTTTACATGTATCACTTTGCAGTGTTCACTCGGCTGTCGACAAAAGCAGGCTACTCTCGATGTGTGCCACGTGATCGTCTGTTTTCTCGGCAGCAACCATTGTGTGGTTCTCCTCATTGTTCTTCATCAGCAGTTCTTCCAGCTGGGTGGCATCCCTATCTTGTATGCCTTGTGGGCCCCACTGACAGCTCATAATTTGTAAACAAATAGAAGATTCAAGCCAGAATTTCAAAAAAGGCGTGACTGATATTACGGATATTCTTAATATTTTTGCTTACATTTTGTGAAAAATAAACTAAGGACTCATAAAATATTATTTTCTGATTTTCTACCACGAAGTCAACCATTTATATGGCATAAAAAGGAAAATAATTTCATTTGATAAAAATAAGACAATTCAGTCACGCCATTTTTGCAGTTCACACTGGAATTGTGACGTTTCAGATGTTGGTTTCAATAACATGGCGGCATGTCACCCAGCTGAGTTCTTCCGGTCGATGCGTCATCGACTTTGGAAAGCAACCGTTTCGTGATGAGTGTGTGAGTGTTGACCACGTTTTGCGTCCATTGCTGCAATGGAAGCGTTTTGCCCCACGATGGCGTAACTACCAAACAAGTAAACCACTGGAAGCGGCTCCAGTTCTGATGGAGGAGGCTTTTTGGATAGCGGAAGATAAAGTGTTTATTGTGTTGTACCTTTTGACTATAGTTTTAAGATGTATTGTATAGTGACCAAGAATCCTCGGCTCTGTACAATTGATTCGGTTGAGCCTTATCAAATAAATTAATGAACTCAAAAAATGTATCACTTTGCAATTTCTTAAGTCAAATATTAAGATTAATAAGAATTTTATTAATGACATTTGGTACCTTTCTACAACTTGAAATTTTAGAACCGTGCTTTCCAATCTGCAAGCTGAGATTTCTGAAGATTGGCGTAACCCCTTCAAAACAGATTATATTTGTACATATTTCTTTCTTCCCCGTGTTATAGTGCAGTAACAGGGCTTTCCTGCAAATGGTTGTCCACATAATGTTCTAAAATTAACAAAATTACAGTTAGATGTTGGTTATCAATAATTAGGCCGAATGCGATTACGCTGAATGGGAAAACAATTCTCAAATGGCCGGAAACTTTTAAAACTCTCAGAATCTTGAAATCTTTTCATATTTCAGAATCTTTTAAATATCTCCATGTCCGCAATATTGATTTTTCAATGTAGGGGAACTGAGCGGGGTAATATGACCATCGACCTATTTTTTAAGGACTGTTAAAGCAGTAGTTTACATGAAAATTTCACTAAATTACAGATCAACAGCCCACCTTGTAGTTCTGGATGAAAAACCATTACATTGTGTTTGAAAAGTTTATGAGAGCACTTACCTTTTTGTCACATTCTAGCCTAAAAAATCAATACCAAACTTTTCACTCTTACTGCACATTTAGAAGATTTAACGCTTTTAACACTATATAACTATACCTAGACCGAAAATTAGGGACGTAATCTTGATGCTTGTTCCTTATTATGGCCCACGAACCACAGAACAGAAGGGGAAGTGCAAGCAAATCGATGAATCAAAACGTGGTTCGTTTTTCTGTTCAACAAGCAATGTGTTATGGTAGCGTTCCACACGGGCATTCTATGTGCACTCACACTATCATAGTATGCTGCCTATCTTAACTGCAGGCAGAAGATGCCTTCTACCGCTAGGTGCGCTAGTGTTCGCAAATGACAAGTGGAGCCACTTTCTGATCCGAAGTTCCACTCGTGTGCACGAGCTTTATTTAATGACTTTGTTTTGTATTGGTGAAACCATTCGCGATGACGACGACTCTGCAACTGTTCACTCCTAAAGGAAAACCCCATAAGCAAATGTCCAATTTCGTGAAATATAGCGGATGGTTTCTTATCCTTTCACTCCACTGAAAAATCCCGTAGGAAAAATCGACAGTGAGCATGCATAAGGACGTATACGCGATGATCGATTCTCTTGATCGATTTTCTCTTTGCATTGCTACAGCTAAGCGAAACAATTTTCTAAAATTTGTTCAATGCAGAGTTGTAACAGGTTGTATTGGCTATCAAAAGCAACAGCAAACGCACCGGAAAACGTTAATTCTAGCTAGTTATTAACAAAAAAGTTTTCTCTCGACGAAGAGAACCGATCATCGCGTTTACGCCCTTATGCATGCTCACTGTCGAAATGTTAATCTTTGAGTGAAAGGAGGGGTCGAGGGTCGACAAGGTACACACACTATTTCTAAACAACCCAAATTTGAGTAGGATCTACTCATATCCGCCAAAAGTAGGGTACACCAAATTGAGAAAACAAAGTTTTAAGAGACAAAACAATTTGGTCTATAAATCGGTGTTCGTGTACCCGTTCATGTCATCGATTCAACTTGTATGTAATATATTCATTAAGCTTAACTTTTACGTACTTGACCTCAACAACACAAAGCAAATTGCTGCTATTCTATCACCTCAGAACCAAATTTCTTGAGACAACCCCTATACGACCATACAAGGTTGGAAATTTCAAAATAGCAGGTTGTCTATCCAGAGCCTGGAACCATTCCGGAGATTTTCCGAAATACACCGGGGTGGAAAAAGTTGCATTTTTTCATTATCTTACATTTCAAACAGCAATATTTTTATGAAAGATATTTGAATGCAACTAAATAAAGCCATATGAGTCATGTTTGGGTAAACAGACCACTCTGGAATACCGAAACAAGGTACTAAGGTATAATTGGGGACCATTAATTCATAACACTGAAACATGCAGTGCGACGTATCAAACTTCATGGTTTTGAAAGATCCACCCAATAGACATAGATTGGTTTCAGGTACAACCTTATGTTGCAACTCCGATCCATCTGAAGCAGGTTTCGGTGGGGCCTTTTTGGGGACAATTCATTTTTAATACCAAGCATGCCGTGCGACGTACCAAACTGTATGGTTTTAAAAGATCATGCAAATACACATAGATAGGTTTCGGTACAAACTTATGGGGCACTTCAGAACGTCTGGAGCAGGTTCCGGTTGGATCTTTGTGGGACATTTATTTTCTATCACCAAAACAAACTTAATTTTAAGTGGGGCGTAACATGTGTCACATGTCCATATTCTTTCAGATCGAAATTTTAGTCCTTGGAATCGGATATCTTAATATCCTGATACGGTGAATTCTGCCTTAGTCGTTCTATCTCGATGAAAATCTAGTCTACTTCGACCACTTATCAGATACATATTTCTAAAATTTACCTTTCAAAGTTACTGCAACTTTGCTGACGATACAAATTTTCTATATCTAAAAATGTACAATTTATACTAGTTTAACAATTAAGGACACCTCTGGAAAATTGATTTTTTTGGAAATAACTATTTAAAGATTGATATCCCGCATCTTGCCTAAGTTGAAAAGTTATTAAATAGGGGAATTTACGTATTCTCGGCAACCTAAGCAGTGACCTTCTTTCTATAGCCTTTTTCTCTAAGGAACGCACACATATGCAGTATTGGTTTGTTTACAATCTTTTGCTGCCAGCTGCTCTAACAATTTCAGTCGAAAGAATTGTCAAAAACTGTTTTGAAACGCTTTTACAAAGCTACAATCTTCTCTAGTGAAAGCGAGTATTGTCGGCAACCAGTTTTTCTTCGGCAACCGTTCCATTTGAACTGCATGTAAATCTGCTGTTCTATTATCGGCAACTCGAAATCAGCTACAATTTGTAGTGCGTGTGTTCCATTTCAAGAAAACCTTGCTAGATTGCTTCTTCTCAGTGGTAAAAATATAGTCAAATTGAAGCTGAAAGCATAAAAAATCGTTTGCATGCATTCAGCGAAGTGTTTTCGTAAGAAAATCCAGTGAAAATAGTGTTTCAATTTGGGTTGCCGAAAATAGTCTGGCATGCCGAAGCCGTCATTTCCCCTATTATCGTAAAACAATCGCTCTTTTAAAAAGTTAATTGAATGAGAGAGAGCCTAGCATAGTATTTATACAATTAATCAATGAAAGCTCGATCTATTAAATACATTTAAAAACGCTAACATCCATTTACTGCTTTTTGAGATACATCTGAAAATAGTTGAGTTTTCAAAATAAAATGTTTATAACTCTACAACAGAAATAGATATCAATTCGAATGCTTCAGCACAAATAAACGCGGTTCAAAGCTTTTAAAAAGTCTTTAACAAATTATTTGCGAGAAATCAATGTATAAAAAATAATTTTAAAAAAACTGATTTTATAGGTCACCATAAGATACATTTTTGAAACCAGTACACTCAGGTCTTTTTTACACGGAGGATACGTACCGTGTAAAAAAAAACGTGTAAAAAAAACCTACGAGATTTTGATTTTTCGCATGCTTAAATGTTTTTTAAAAAATCGGATTTTGATGCCATTTGTAATTAGAGCATGATATGGTCCATATAGACATATTTAAAAAATTCTGTATTTACACCAAAAATTGTGATTTTTTTTTTTTTTTTAAAGTATGCCTTTCGATTACCTATAGCTTTAAACGGATAATGTGATTGGAATCAAGTCGATAGGTTGTATCGTTGTTGAGAAATCGTTAAAAACGTACCGTGTAAATCGTGGAAAACCGTGTAAAAAAACCGTGTAAAAAAACCGTGTAAAAAAAACCGCGTAAAAAAAACCGTGTAAAAAAAGACTTCAGTGTATAACACAAAAATCATTAAACTGAGAATGTTGAAAAAAATCTTTACTTTAAGGAGCATAGACTATGATTGAACTTGCCACGCAATTATACTAATGCAAAAATGGTACAGGCTTGGAAAGCTCTCAATTAAAAACTGTTGAAGTGCTTAAAGAACACTAAGTTGAGGGCCGGCGTAAAGTCCCAGTGGGGACGTAATGAAGCAAAAGAAGAATAATAGAATGAGTTTACATTAACGGTTCCCATATGAACGCTGGACGGTTAAGGTCCCTTCATTTCTATTCAAACCATGCTATTTAAGAGGTTATTAGAAAATGAGTTTACTTTAACGGTTCCCATATGAGCGCTGGACAGTTAATGTCCTCTACAACTGTGCGAAATTTGATGGCATTGGATTATGATTCACAATGTGAACTATGTGGCTTCGAAGTGCTATATTTCAGATAAATAAATAAATACAATTCCAAACCATGGACCAATCGCTCCATCTTCACATCATGATCGGGCTTATTCCAATTTTGCACGTTTTGTCTGCGCCGAAATTGCATCACATTTAGAGTGAGCAGCGGTCACGTTCTATCATTGTGAGACCAATTGGAGTGCTCTCCAGTCCATCGCAGAATGAAAACCTATAGCCAATCAATTCGATAGCACATTAACAACGGCCGATCTTGCACACGTGTATGTCATTTTCGTCGGTAAATTACGCCGAATGATTTGCGCAAATCAATGCGCCCTCTTTGGCGGATCAAGATCTGTCAAAACTGTCAGTACGCATGGTGCAAAAGTGGATAGATGGATTGTCGGCGATCGTGCAGCAGCCGTGAGCGCACAATATGCCACACTCGGACGACGTATGTGATGTTGTAACCCAAATCTCCCGACCGACTGACCGACGACAGCCATTCGACGATTGTTATAACCTCTGAATGGTTGCAAGTTTGCATCGAAAGGAAGATTATTAGAAAAAAAATGCGGGCTAAGGTTTTCAAAGTGTAACGGATTGCTTTTTGCTTCTACTGCCGGACCTGAGTTCAACTGTAGATACGAAGAGAGTTTAACAACGCGTTGATCGTAAGCATCGGATCGCTACACAAGAAAAAAAAACGAACAATTAATCTCGGTTTTATGGAATCAAGTGAAGGAAAAATTGGCTCATCATTCAATCTAACGAAGCTGCCATTGTTGAGGAGATGACGATATGATCATGCCTAATTTGGGCATTATGATGAAAAGCTGCAGTTACATATGAGGTGACCAATGCACATTGGGGTTACTCGTGACCTAGTCAGTGAAGGTGTGGCTAAGCAAGACCGTGCTGACAAAGTGAGATTCCCGGTCCGTTCAAGGAATATTTAGAATTAGCAAATGTCTCAATTCAATTATTTTGTGTGTGCAGGCGTGTATGTGTGATATTTTTTATAGAAATATCAAATAAAATATAGGAATGAGATCTAAACTTCGTCCAAGCATACTAATTCGAAAATGACTGGAACTTGAGCTGAATTTTCGAATACCGGCTTTTCAGTCTAACGTGGATCAAAACGCATTTCATGTTTTTAGACAGACTCTGCTACCCTCGATCAAAATGCATAAAATAGCAACCTTTTATAAATCCAGGATCTTGAGATATCAAAAATCCAAGTAATGTAGTTCATATAAAAACGAGAGCAACCTAGTGAAAGAACTCCGAACTAAACTGTCCACCATTTAAAAACTCTTAACCCTCCGAAAAAAATGCCATAAAACAGCAACTTTGAATATAGCCAGGATCTTGAGATGTCGACCCTGTAAGTACATTAAGTTTACCAGAACATTAGTGCCTGTCAAAGTGGTTACCCATGGTTACTCCATGAGTAACCAGCTCTGAAAACCAATTTGATTTTTGAATCATAACTATTCGGGCGCAAACATAGATATGCTTTTTCTATATGCTATAAACCATGTTCTGAGGATTACAGAAAAGTCCAGAACGTTGGGAGAGTTTAAAGATCTCTAAGGTTAAGTTCTAGCGGTGCCGGTTGGGTAGTGGTAAGCGTGACTGCCTCTCACTCCAAAGGGCCTGGGTGCAATCCCAGTGGCCTCGTCGGGATTTTCTGATCACGCATCCTTCGGAAAGGAAGTAAAGCCGTTGGTCCCCGGTCCATGAGTTGATAAGTCGATAGGTAGATCCCAAGTGTGGGAGCTGGCGCCCTGGCGTCGGTATCATTGGCATTCAGTCAAGGAAAATCAAGGAAAACTTCACAACAGATCCAAATTGCTAACAATTTCAGAAAACTTTCGGTAAACTGAAAGAGCATCGAAAAATTTCTGATAACTTCTGAACAGTTCTATGGAAATTCAGAAAATTGTGTGAGAGAAGTTCCACAAAGTTCAGTAATATTTTAGGAACTTTAGGTCTGTTCGTTCCACTTAAGAAAAAAAATCAGGAACTAACAAGATGTTTTTAGAACAAAGTCCACAAAAAATTAAAGATTTTAGGAAACCTTCCCTCCGTCAGGAAACTTTTGAGAACTTTAATGAAGTTCCAAGAACTTATGGACAGTTTTTAAAACTTAATGTTAGTTCCATTAACATCAGAAAAATTGTGGAAACCTTCGTGAAGTTTGGAAAAATTCCAATCATAAAAATTCCAATAATTTAAAGGAAGTTCCTCAAACTTCAGGGTAGCTCAAAACATTGAAGGAAAGCTTCGAGAACTTCAATGTAAATCAAAGAGGTTCATAGCAGTTCCATTCAGGAAAATTGCAAGAACATTACTGAATGTCCCTAAAACGTGCGTCTTAACCGCCACTCCAGAAGGGAGACCACAAGCCCAGTGTAAATTTTCCCGGTTAAGACTCTCCTAAGGGCGAGTCCATTAAATTTCCTAAAAAGGATTTACGGATCAAGCGGCTGTCAACTAAACGTCCAAACGGGAAAACCTTATTAACCCTAAAAGCGTTTCATGGAAACTCGGCGCTACTCACTCCTCAATCTTAGACAGGCAAAAAATTACTCCGTGGCGCCCTCGCCGGACGCCACACTCCAAAATAAAAGGGCTTGAATCACCAGATGATCGTTGAGTTACGTGATGGTCACAGTCGATGCCCTATCGACGGGTTCGACGCACTCGTTAGTGATCGTCAATGGTGATCTGATGAATGCAGTTCGCTGACAATGGCGTTTCACACACCGATGCGACGGTGGTTACTCTGCCGTGCCGGTAATTTGACGAACCGTCGGGTGGACCGTGTCCACGTGGAGATCCCCTGAGTCTCCTCGGACCGATTTAGAGACGGATCCGTTCGCTTCCGGCCGGTTGGCGATTGCCGGGAAAATTCCGTCCATCAGGGAGAAGTTGCTGCGCTTGGGTACGGCGAATTTGCTGCGAACGATTAATAAAACACGGCTACACCAGAACAGTAAGCACGAGCACGAGCACGGACATGTACAGCACGTTTGAGCACATCAAACTACCTATAATTCAATAGCCTGTATCCTGATTACACACAATTTCTACACGCACACTTTAGCTTCTACTAGCTATGAAAACGAACAAAAAACAACGACCACGAACAAATGCGCACACTTCAAGTTCGTTGACGAAATAATCGAGTCGAGACCGTGAGTCCTCAGATTAAGGAAAGTAAAGCTCGGACGAACCGGAAGTCATTTAACGAAACCCCTATCGTGAATCTAAAGACGCGAAAAAAGGCTTGACTAGTTAAATCGTTCGGTTGTCCCTTTCCTACCTTATCCATAAATTAAATGGACCCGTATTAGAAAAGATTTTAGCAAAAAAATTTGCGTATTCCTACTACCTACACTAAGGGATTTGATGCAATATAATTTAAACCTATTAAATTGTATACAAATTTATACAACATCGAGCAAAGGCTACAAATTTACCAAAACTTCAGTTGAGCTTCGAGCAGTTCGGAGAGCTCAAAGAATTTCATCTGGAAAATTGCGGAAACTTCAGGGAAGTTCCGAGAAATTCAAGTAAATTTCGAGTATTTAATGGCAGTTCCATTCAATTCCTAAAAATAGAGAGAACCATCAAAAAGTACTAAAAATTAAAAATAGTCACATCAAGAAAAATATCAGAAATTTTACATAACTTTAAACACATTTACGGTAATGTAGAAAGCACCGCGAAGTAAAGAGATCTTTAGAGCAATTTTATAAATTTCAGGGCAACTCCAGGCACATCAACAGAAGAGTAGCGAGAAGTACAGGCAAGTTCCAAAAAGTAAAGGAGCAGTCCACAACAAATTCAAAAAAGTTCCAATGAATAAAAGAAGAAGAAAATGTTTCTTAAACAGACTGTGAGATAGTAAGGTTCCCTAAAATTTTGAGCACTTCAGGGAAGCTTAGATAACTTCAAAGGAAGCTGCAGGAACTTTTAAGAAATCTAGGAAGATCCTGAAGTAATTGTTACTGCCCTTAAGATCTCTGCCCTCAATAAAACCTAAAACTTCTTCAGTGAGACTCAGAGATCTTAAGGGCAGTCACAATGACTTCAGGAACGTTCTGAATTTCAGACACGTTATAAGTTCTGTGACGGTTAGTTTCGAGAAATTGAGGACTGCATCATGAACGTTAGTAGAATTTTGAGAAACTTTAAGAAGTTCCAAGTATTTTAGCTACGCTGTAAAATTTCAGAAAACTTCAGTAAGGAATATTACTGATTTCCAGAGAATTTCAGGCAAGTTTAAAGATGCTTAGGGCAGTTCAATTAATTTCAGGGCAGTACCAATAAATTTAGGAGACTTATGAGAACTTAAGGGAAACATTGAGAGCATCAGAAAAGATCAGTAAACCACAGGGCAGTTTCTTTCCTTGATTTGTTTTCCGTCGATCTTGTTTTCCATACTGAGTACCAATGCTACCGACGCCAGAGAGCTCCCTTATCTGGACGCTACCTATCGACTCAACAACTCATGGGCCGGAGACCAACGGCATTATTTTGTTGTACAGTTGAATTTACTTAAATGAAAATGAAGAAACTTTACAGAAGTTTAAGCAACTCTGGGATTTACGAAAGCTTTAGCAATGCTCTGAGATCTTCAGGGAATGGCAAAGAACTACAAAGAAGTTTAGTGATTTTTAAGGCAGTTTCATTATTTATGGGATGATCCTAGTATGTCAAGGATTATCATAGCACTTCAGAGCAATTTCATTAATTAATTGCAGAAACTTTTAAGAAGATCGGAGAAATCATAGAATATTCCATAATTTCTATAAATGTGCAGGTCTTCAGGGATGTTTCGTGAATAGCTAGAAAATTTGTGAACATAATATAAGTTCCAAAAACTTCTTGAAAATTTTGACAACTTGCGGAAGTTTAATGATTTTACAGGAAAGTCTATAAGCTTCAAGGAAGTATCGAAAACATCAGGAAAATTGTGAGAGCTTCGGATCAATGAATATCAAGGCGAGGCAAAGAAAATTTTGGAAACTTTGAAATAATTCAGAAATTCGGCAATATCTAGAAAATGTTATTGAAGTTCAAAGATCTTTAGTTCAGTTCCAAGTAAGAGAAGCGCCGAAAACTTCAGGAAAGTCTACACATTTGAGGAAGTTTAAAAATCTTGATGAATTAGGCATTTTGATTCAGCTTTTTAGCCATCAAGAAAATATGTAGATTATCGTTTTATCATCGTCATCGTTCCGATCCAGGGGTTGTGACCTTCAGCAGGGTTAGTTTTAGTTTAAGATCGTAAAGATGTTTGCGCTGATCGAAATACTGTATCACCTGAAGAAGGCCAAGTCTAAAGACCGAAATGTCTTCTCATCGAATCCAAACACATAAATCAACCAACGATAAAGACAAAACGCTTGATACTACTACCACGATAAACACTCTCTGTTATATATCTTGATCGAAGTTGTAGAAGGCCTGCTTTGTTGCAATATATACGGTTCATGACATAGCTTGATCGGAGTCGAGAAAAACATAACAAATAAGTTCCCATTAGCACACGTGTATCATCGTTGGTGTAACCTCGTGAAGCAGCTTGCCAACAATTTAGTCGTTTCCTTATAACCGACCCGAACGAGCTATATTGCAAAGGCAGTTTGTTATTATAAAAAGGGGAGAAAATTTATCATTATTGCTTTCCATTTCTGACATAGCTGATTACTTGTCATTTTGCCCTTGGTCCTTGGTTTTTCATAAAACATCGTAGCATTTTGATCCACTGTTAAACTTCAATATCCGAGCATGATAGCTGATAACAGACAAATTTACCCGTACTCTAGTGTTAATAAGAGAGCTTTAAATTGATTATATATTCTGAACCAGCTCTAAGTTTACCATGACAGTCCAGTGAGGGAATTCCGATCTTAACTGTTCACGATTAAAAAGGTCTTAGTCTAGTGAACAAAATTGCAAAAAACAGCTTTGTATATAACAAGGATCTAGAGATGTTGATCTTGTATGTTCAAGAAGTTTACACTAGAGCCAACTAGTGATAGAATTTCGAACTAAGCTATCCACGGTTCAAAAAGTATTGACTGAACAAAATTGAATAGAACAGCAACCTTGTATATAGCCAATATCCAGTATAGCAGTGTTGGGAAAATATCAAAAAATCAAATCTCACCAATGCCCAAGATCACGCCTGATTTTCGTAGACAACAATAAACAAGCATACAGCTGCGGTTGATTTTGCAAGAGCTCTGTGATATCGCAGCTCGGAATATCAAGCTAACAAAACAAACTGTGGTGAGGTTGAGTTTAATAATTTTTGCTTTACACCCGAACGCAACCGACACTTCCATAACGGCTGGCAGCAGTCACTTCGCAACTGCCATCGGTGTACAGTAAAAAGGGATAGCAAACTATACTTTCTCTTTCTACGAAATCGATTTGCAACGGAATCATTTTTGTGTCTAGTCAACTCTCCGCTTGATTTTTGCACGTTGTGAATAGTCGCGCAATATCAAAGGAGCTTGTAAAATCAATATCAAGCATGATATTTTGCTCCAGTATCACGCGTGATATTGAGAGCGTATGAGAGCGGAAAAATATAATTTGATTGATGATTTTGCCAACACTGATCCAGAGATATTATATGTACACTTAGTTCATATGAGCACTAGAGCCAAGTAGTGAGAGAATTCTGAACTATACAATCCACTTTAATGCTGGCCTTTGTAACCTTAACAACATTGCCGAAGACCGCAACTTTCTATCGAACTAAGATTGAAAACTGCTAAAACGATGTTTTCCATACACACTAGCACTACCTAGTGAATGAATCCCGAACTAACTTGTTAATCGTATTCAAGGAAATATTCCAGAGAAGAAAATTGCCAAATGAAAATGAAAATAAAAAAAAAAACTCAAGTTTTTCGACAGTATCTAAAAATTCAACTTTAAAGTAAACAACTCATTTAGTAATTAATAAATAAATTAATAATAAAAACCAATATTCGCCCATTCAATGTTTTGTAATTTTTAAAAGAGGGGCATCAACTCCTATTTTTACTATGAACAAAATTGAGAATACATATTTTTTTCAATAATTTGAATTAAATTATTTTAAGTTAATTAACAAAAAACTAGTCAATTATGTTCCTCCGTGTAAATTTTTTCACGTTTTAAAATCAATACTATACACCCACCATTTCGGCACAATCAATAATTCTTGAGATACGGTTTGTTTCAAAAATAGTACTCATGAAAATACATACGCCCTTTTAAAATAAGATGCTTGAGTCGAAATGGTCAAAATATCTATGGAACATTAATTTTTCCGCCTGTCAAAAAATATAGGCAAAGTTTTATTTTAATCGGAAAGCCCCAAATCTGGTCATTTACCTCTCGAGACGTAGAGGTAAGAGCAGTGCTGAGATTTGTCATTGACAGACTTTCGCGCGATATTGACAAAATTGTTTGTCACATACTCACTGACAGACTTGATCCTTCAAAAAACCTTCGTCAAAATCTCATTCATTTCATTCGTCAATGACAAAGATTCAACTGGTAACAAAAAGTGTAATTTCGTGCATTCTAAGTCACATTATTGTTATCCAAGCAGCTCAGGACGTAGATGCTTGTTCGCTTTAACGGCTCCATGTAATTGTTTTGCTCAAGTCATTTAATTTCGTTTAAAATTTAGTCAATAAAAAAATCTCCACATGTTCGTCACTGACAGCATTGTCATTGACAATTGACATGGTGTGCCTTGACGATGACTATTAGCTCAAATGAGTGACCAAAGCAGAATTTTTAATATCACCGTGTATTGTCGAGATCTTGCTGCACTGGGTAAGAGAGGCATTGAGAACAAGTGGGGCATGATGAGCATCCCACACTACAGCTGCAAACCTCTAATTGTTCGAAACAAATTAATTGGTAGTAGGTTCAATATCACCATTGAAATGATTAATGATCAATTAATTTGCTTCGAACCATATGCAATCCAAGGCTAAAGCACAGGAAGCTCACTATGCCCCACCTGGTCACAATGCCCCTCCTCCATGTTACTTACTATTCAACGCTGTCTGAGAACCTAGAACATCTTGAAAACCTGAAATAAGGATCCGCATCATGATTTAAACCTTCACTAATCTCATTTAAGGGACGGCCCCGACGTAGTAGTGAACATCCATACCTCTCACGCCAAAGTCACGAGTTCAATTCTTATCCCCGGCAAGTGACGAATGACACAAGAGTGTTAAAGTAACTATAATCAAATTAATTCCACGGTATGGGAAAAACATAAAATCTCAGCATTTCCGAAACCTTTAACTATTCGGACGAGCAGACTTTTCTCTTCATGCTGAGAGACTACTAATGAAATGTTTCATCGGGGACACTTTTTTCATCTTTTTGCATGAAAAACATCGAAGAAAAAAATTGTTGTTCAAGATCCTCAAGAAAATCATCAAAATAACGAGAAAGATACACGTAACCGCATGGTGGAGGTTCCGGGAATGCCGACTCTTTCTTACCCGTGAACCTCCTGTTTCACTGTAAAATACCATTTACCATAAATTCTAAAATGTAAAAACATATATTCTATACCATTTCATCGTTCTTTACAACATAATTTTACTGAGCAGATACTCTGTATACTGAATCACCGAACCAGTTTTATTATAACGTAAAAAATATCATTATATAATAGCAACCTTTGCACCACATTCAGCAATCGATAGATTTTGATCAAAATCGTGTAAACTATACCCTCATTTAGATAGAGTGCCAACTCTTGACTTTTCCATTGGCTTAGGAGTTGTTCGTAAACAACGTAGACAGATTTTGAAAAAGGTTATTGTCCCCCTGTCGCCCTAATGAATCGTAGACATTCACCATCCACCTCCCTCTCCCATACAGTGTCTACGTAGTTTTTGAGCACCCCCTTATTCCATCTATCGGTCGGGCAATTATCACGACCGCAAAAAAAAAAACATCTCACATTATACAACTAATCAACCCGTCAAGTTTTTAAAGTTTAACTATGCTCTCACAAAATACGAAACCTTATCGTTGGTGCTTTTCCTCCGCCACACCGTGCAGCTACATACCTAGATACCGTCACAAAAACGAACCTTCATCGAATGAGATGCTTCCTCACGATCTTCATTGAGCTCTAACACCGATTATTATTTCACTTTCACATTCCAGAAATCGAACGTCTGATGATTGTTCCATGCTTCTTCCACTTTCAGCATCAGGTATTGTCCCGCCACTAAACACTGCAAGTGCAGCAAGCATCTTCAACTCCAACAATTAAGAAATCCACTCACCTGTCCCATACCAAGTAGATCGGCCTGTCAAATGAGATATTTGCAATTTTTCTTGAATTATGAGAAAAATTTTACTCGCCAATGCATGGACGAGCTTGCAACATGAACTTTCATGACAAATCTTGTTTAATTTGAGTTCAGTATCGACCATTTTTATTACTGATCAATTAGTTTTACTAAGCCAAAAAATATTTCTACTAAAGTAATTTTCGCACCACGTAGATTTTTATTATTCAAGTATTGTATCACCACTCAAACCTCGTGGTGACAGATCATTTAAAGCAATTCACAATCTAATAAGCAATCCACTTGAACCGAACTAGTGTGTCTTCTTTTCAACTGACAAGATAGAGAGATAGAGACATACAAACCACTCGAATAAAGATTTATGTGCACATGATAAAAACCTATTTGTAATAATTATACGATTATGCCCAGCGGCTACCGTGAGTGTAATCGTTGCTCCGGCTAACCACTTCTTCAGTGAAGAGCTGTCATGTAGCGCCTCAAGTGTTTCTGATTCCGCGGCCAGCATGGAACATAAAAGAAGAGACCACCACAACGGCATTGGTGTATTTTTTTTTTTTTTTTCGTTCGGTTCGGTATTATGTTTCCTGCGCTACATTTGATTGGGCCGCGTTCCATGCGTGATGCATGCTTCTGGCTGTGTTGCTGCGCCGTGCTGTATCGGCATAGTCATAGCGGCAAAAACAATTACAAAACCACGCTGACGTGACTTGTTATCGAAATGTTTCTATCGGTGCCACACGGTTTCAGCGTCGTCACCGCCACACCACACCGCGCTCACTGACCGACCGGTGCCAACTGCCACAAAAAGAAATGCGCATGTGGGGACGCCGCAGCTCAAACAGGTGTCATTCCGTTCCATGAGGTTGCTAATATCCACATGTACACCGAACTAGAGGATGAAAGTTTCTCTTACAGTTTTGTATGGAAGATAGACAGAACTTTTATTGAATAGCCCTGTAGATTCTGTAATATACCTATGCAGTGTACGGAAGACTTTACAATGTTTTTTTTTAATCAACATGAACTCCACCAATGAAGCTTCAGTGATAGCTTAAGCAAATTTCATGGCTCAATGGCTTACAGGACAAGTTCATGGAACCTCAAATGCATGGCTGCATATTTACTATCATATGCAAACTCATGAGACGAACTATAGCAAACGACTGAAAGTCTCATTAATAAAGCTAGCCAATAACCTAACCACAGATCATCAGATGCAAGCTCGAAAGGCCTATTAGAACTAATGTACCATACCTGAAAGTATGAGATATCCTTACAGTTTTTTTTTTTAAGATGACCAGAACTTGTAATGAATAGTACAGTATAGCAAAGCATAAGCTGTAAATCGTGAGTGCCTTTACAATGGTAATATAATATGTTTTACTGAAAATATCGAGTGCTTACAGTCGCAGAAGAAGAGAAGGAACGCTAATTCATCATCTACTTAAACCCTGATTAGTCTACCTACCGGTGAAAAAGAATGAGACGAACAATAATAATTAGACGACATTTTATCCATTTGACAGGTCTTCTGCTCGATTGGAATAACTTTTCCTATGACTTTGACAGATAATGGATTGTTCCAATTTTGACAAGTCGTCTCTTTATAAATTCTGGCTCTTTAGTCGTGGCAAAGAAGGAAAAGGTCTTGGTAAAGAAGGCGCCAAGCGACATCCCAAGGTTTTTCGTAATAACCGCCATCCTTCGTCTGGTTCGCCGTGGTGGTGTCAAACGTATCTCTGGTCTGATCTAGGAGGTGTGCTGAAGGTGTTCCTGGAAAATGAGATCCGTAATGCTGTCACCTACACTGAACACGCCAAGCGTAAGCGGCCATGGATGTCATCTACGATTTAAAGCGACAGAGACGCACTCTGTTCGGGTTTGAAGTTTAAATCATCACCAACTTTGGCAACAAGACGGCTCTTTGCAGGGCCAACAAGCTAATAATAGTAAAGAGTTGGAATAGAATTTATCAGTGCATGTTTGTCCATATTCAAAACCACAGGCCCCCAAAGACCACACAAAATGCTCTCCAGAGTTGTAACATTGTAACCAAACTTGGAAGCAGGGGTGCAAGTGATTTTGATCGATTCTCTTCATCAACTATCTCTTTGAAAAAAATTACTTCAAATTTGGTACGCCTACAATTCAAAAACGGAAAGATTTAAGATAATAGATGATCGATCAATTAAAAGAACTTAATGCTCTTCACATTTGTTCCGTCCACTAGCGGTCCTACGTCAAGCTTCTGTTCGTGCCCCTAGACACATACCCTTCTACTTTTTTAATATGTTTGCTGTACATAGACTCTGGGTGGTCACTGTATTGTCTTCCGAAAAATGTAACTACCGTAAAATGAATTGCTTCGTATGAGGACGGCTCCGGCGTAGTGCATAATGTAGATAACTCTCACACCACAATCACGAGTTCAAATATCATCCCTGGGCATGTCACGAATGATCCAAGTGTGTTAAAGTGACTTTAATAAAATATTGCGTCGTACATTTGATTGTAGTATCATTTCATTTGACTCTATATGAATATAGAGTGTATAAAAAGGTGATTTTTGATAAATATATATTGAATAATATACACTGGAACCTCCATTTACGAACCAAACTGGGGTTTGTAAATCGAATTAGTGCGTAAAAAAACTAGTTATTTAGAAACAAAAAAAGGTTTTTGAAAATAATGTCAAATACATATATGTACATGTACATACATGTGACATGTAGGAACCGGAAATCCATTTTTGAAAGTTAGAGAAAAACTGGAAAATCATGTCAAATACCCCTCAATATGGGTATTTTTGGAATCGGGGTGATGTTTAAGGACTGGAAACCCATGTCTGACGCCATTTTGACATTAAAGATAGCAGTTTTCGGTTACTAAAAAACAAAAAAAATACTTTTTTTAGTGTGTTTATATATTTGATTTATGAGTACATGGCACTGATGAAGTCTGCAAGTAGTAGGCGAAATATGCGTATCTGTCAAAGGATAATAACAATAAATAAAAAAACAATAAAGACAAAATACTGTTTAATACTTAATACCCACAATAAGGGTATTTTTTCAATCAGAGGGGGAGAGGTAGCTCATCGATTCTTCCGGTTCGCCTCCTAGCATCGTGCTATAAGGTACCAGGTGATAACCAGGGTAGTTGATCGATAGCTCGATGACGTCATTTCGCTGGCGTCTGCAATGGGAAATTATCATAGCAGGCGTTGACGATGGGACATTGTCGAGTTGTTGAATAGCAACTATCGTGGTAACTCACCGATTACCTGTCGATCTGCCAAATTTGGAAAGACGTCTGCATTGAATTGTCTCATATAATAATATTCCGCCCACTATATCACAAGAAATTGCGAGTAGCTGAGTGGAATGGAGATAAGTTAAGCATTGGGTACAGGACCAAGTCTTCCCTGGGTGGTGCCAAAAGATGAGCGCATTAGAATCATCAAGTTGCCATAAGGCACGGAATGAGACTATTGCATGGCTGGGTAGTCAAAGACTTCCATTCGTTAGTCATTTCAGGTGGATTAGAACAGGTTTAGGTTTAGGGTGGGCGTTGGCCAGATTTGGATTTTTCAGATGTAATCCTGGATAGGACCCTGTCATTGAACGTCGCGTGAAAGTGGAACTTAATGAAGGCCTAAGTACTTTTTCGTAGTTTTTAGTTTTCGGATTTGAAAGATCGTCGCTTACAGTGGCCTGCTTACTGAGCAGAAAAACGCGGTCCCAGGTCCTTACATATCAAAGAGATTTATGGTAAAATCGCTTGTGTATCGTGTATTTTGCGAAACTCGTTGTTGTTGTTGGTTCCGGGTTTGAATGGATACACAAATTTGAGCAACGGTATTATGTGCTATGAGGGGCTCGGTGACCTTAGAGCAACCGTTTTTGCTTACTGAGCAGAACATCATGAGTCTAATCTCAGGTCCACCCACATTCAAGATTCGTCAATCGTTTTATTTGTTAATATGACTACATGGTAATAACAGCAACTCGGTGATTAAAAAGGTGCTCGTCTGCCTAGTGGCAAACGTTTTTGCTTACTGAGCAGAAGACCATGGGTTTAGTCCCAAGCTCCTTCGCGTTATATGATCGTTAGGACATCAATTCAGCTTATCGTTTACCAAAACGAACCCTGCTGCAAACCCAACCCTCTTATCCAACATCCCAGTGATTCCTCGTGGAAGTGCAGAGGTGTTCTCGGCTTCCATCAAAGCGAGTGTCATGTCAACACAATCCTTCCCATTCCTTTCTTGACCTGTGTTCGGGCGCGGCCGGCGCTGGTATTGCCTAATTTAAGATCACCAGTTTTTACATATTGAGGATGATTGCTAGTCCCAAGCATCGTCTATTGGTTCTCTGTGTAATTACAGCTGATCTGGCAGTAACAGAGTAGCAACCGTGGGCGGTCAATCAAACTCAAGCTCAAGCCAAACTCAATATGGGTATTTTTTCTATCAGGGTGACGTGTTAAAGCTCGATTCAAAGTCAATCTGGACGCACGGCTTAATACACCACCGCGCCCCTGGTGGTTGGAACAAAAAACGTTTGACAGGCATTTGTTAATGTTTCATTGCCGAAGAAATTGGTGAAAAGTTTTTCTCGATTGATCGACGCATCCCGATATTACGGATCATGGAACTTGAGAAAAGAAAATTAATTGTGCACAAACAACTAGAGAACCCTTCGTGGTCTACCTCAAAAATAGCAAAAGTGTTAAAATTCCCAAAGTCACCGGTGAGTCTTGTAATCAAACGTTACAAAGATACTCTGAGTGTGGATAGGGCACAGCGCAACTATCATAAAAGTGGCACTAGAGACAAAGAGCTGAGGAGAAAGGTGTTGAGGTACGTGAAAAGCAACCCAGGTGTCTCCATACGTGCTTTGGCAAAGAAATACGATTCCATCTTTTCCACCATGCGTAACATCCTTTCAAGAGAAGGATATGAGTCTATTTGTGCCAGTAAACATCCGAATCGCTCCCTGAAACAAAATTTAGTGGCCAAAAAGCGAGCACGATTACTATACGAACGAGTTTTGACGAAATTTGATGGCTGTATTTTAATGGATGACGAAACATATGTCAAAATGGATTATAAACAAATCCCCGGACGAAAATTTTACCTGGCAACTGATCGTGGGGATGTCCCTTCCAAGTACAAATTTGTTTTTGCTGATAAGTTTGCTCGGAAACTAATGATTTGGCAAGAAATCTGCAGTTGTGGCCTTAAAACCAAGGTTTTCATCACATCTCACACAATGACGTCGAAGGTTTACATTAAAGAGTGTCTGAAAAAGCGGATTTTACCCTTCATTCGGCAACACAAGACCAACGTTATGTTTTGGCTGGATCTTCCCAGCTGCCACTACTCTAAGGAGGTGCTAGAATGGTATGCTGCAAACAATGTTAATTTCGTCGCCAAAGAGATTAATCCTCCGAATTGCCTTGAGTTCAGACCGATCGAAAAATATTGGGCAATTGTCAAGCGAAAACTTTGAGGATGCGGTAAAGAAGTGACAAATGTACAACAAATGCGTTTAAAGTGGAATAAGTTCGCCGGTAAAGTGTCACCAGCGACTGTGCAGATCATGATGGCATCGATCACAAGTAAAGGGCGACAGTTCAATCGAAACGGTGAAATGAAATGAATTGTTATATATCGTTTGAAAGCTGAATAAATACCCTTTTGTTTGACGTTTTGATCAACCGTGCATGTTATTTAATTGTTGAGTTATGATCACTTGAATGCGTCCAAATTTACTTTGAATCGGGCTTTAGAACCAGAAATCCATGTGTGAAGCCATTTTGAAATCAAAGATGGCGGCTTCCGGTTACAACAAAAAAAAGAAAAATACTGTCGAATACCGAACAACATGGGTATTTTTAGAATCGGGGTAACGTGTAGTAACCATAAATCCAAGATGACGGCATCCGGTTATAGAAAAACTGAAAAATACTGTCAAATGTCCCAGTTAGAGAAAAACTGAAAAATACTGCCAAATACTCCACAATATGGGTATTTTTGGAATCGTAGTGACGTGTAGGGACCGAAAATACATGTCTGACGGCATTTTGAAATCCGAACAAGCTAGCAGAATAGTGTGTTGAGGTAATTCATATCGGTGAAACCAGAAGCATGACGACGAATGAAACAAATCACAGTGTATGCTTTGGCAGTTATGTGTTCACAAAACGTTAACGTGGAATCTATCGTAACGCCTAGATCGCAGATTGAGTTTACACGTTCTAAGGAATCCGGTCCCATGCAGTATGGATGAAGAATAACGCTATTGCAGCGGGTGAAGGATACATTTTTTGCTGTTGACTCGCATGACGTTGTCGCCGCACCAGACCAGCAAACGATTTAAATCTTCTTGTACTGCAACACAGTCGGCAGCAGGGGTAACAATAACATAAATTTTTTTTAGGTCATCAGCATAAGACAGTTTGGACGATGAGAACAGCTCACACAAGTCATTCACATAGGTGATAAAAAATAAGAGGACCGAGAAGACTGCCTTGTGGTACGCCAGATGGAGTGTCGAAGGTCCTGGAGCGTACGGAATTCACCACAAAGCATTTCGATCAAACAGGTACGAGTTGAGCCATTTCGTGATCTAGGTTGGATCTCCTATATTATTCATTTTGCTAATGATGAGGTTGTGCGGCACTGTATCGAAAGCTTTCGCAAAATCGACGTAAACCGAATCCACTTGCTGTTTTGATGCTATATCACTTGATATCCCTGACACATAACACATTAGTTTTGATGTCGTTGAGCGGTGATTCATAAAACCGTGTTGGCTGTTGGAGCCATTAGAAATTCCCAAGCATTGATTTGCAACCGAAGCATCCCTCGTTAATGCATTTTTTTTTCACTTGTTGCTTTTCCCTCGTTCTGTCAACACGTCAGGCAGCTGTGTTCAATAAAAACAAAACAAATGCAAGTAAGTAATGTCAGTTCTACGAAATTTTCCGTAGATCAATATAATTGATATTTTGCGGATCTGTAGCAGATATTCACGTTATCTCAGTATTTTTTTTAGGGATTTGTTTTCTTTGCATAGTGTGATTTTTTTTTTTTCTGGAAACAAGTTTCTAAACGTTGTAATGCATCACTAATGAGTGCTCTTTCTAAAACCGCTAATCGCTTTAATGTGTACCATAATAAAATTGTTTTGGTTATTTTGCTTAACGACGTGTTCGGCGTATGATCCAAACCATTTGTGGAAAAGTTCTATCATTTCGGTTATCATTAATGTATGGGATTTTTTTTATTTGGGTACACAGTAAACAAATATAATATGTATCAATCAATGTTATTCGTGATGATGTACTGGTAAAAGTGGATAAAATATTACACTCATCAAAATGATTTGTTATCAAATTCTGTATGCATCGTACAGCGCAATGTTCGGATTTAATATTCAACAACTTTTTTTTCTGTATTCTTAATATTAGTATGTGATACGTGTCTCCAGTGGAATGCCTTGGCCCCCTAAAAGCTGACTGCTAAATTGACCGAAAAAGTACTGGCATCACTGATAAGTTATAAATGTTGTGGCTTACTTGACGCTTCAGTAGTGCCACCATGACAAATGCGAGTACATTCCCAACTAAAACCTTATTTGCGAAGAATGTGATTATGAGTGTTATGTCTGTTTGTCTGTGGTTCAACTATAAAATTTCCTGCAGCCATGGCACTTTTGTAAAGCCTTTAAAATAAAATTTTTATATTTCCTTTCATTTAGGTAATCGAGCCCAAAACATTTGAATTAATACTAATCTGTTTTTTTTTTCTTATTTCAGGTAAGCAATCCATTAGAAGTATTATAAATAATATAAGTGTGTAGGGTAAGTGTTCTTTGGTATTTATTACAGTATTATCGACCTGTTGTCTCCCTAAAATGGGCCAAAAATAAGCGTTTTGGTACTCAGTGCTGAAAAAAGGTTTTCAAAACACTGTTTTGAATAACATAATGGCCTACTTTTCCTAACTAAAAGAAAACTACCGAAAAATACTTCTTTTCGGTACCCAATATCGAAAAGTTTTACTTTTAGACACTCTTTTGAGTGCAAAGACTGTTATTTGCAACTCGACAAAATTCAATTTTTTCATTACTCGTCGTAATTATTCAACCTAGCATGTGAACACAAGATTAAAAATAATAATAAAAATAAAATAAAATTACCTATTTTGGATGCATAGATTGTTTTGATAACGAAAAATATGCATTATTATTTTTTATCTTTTTTTTTATTCAACATCGGTCTCCGTTATGCAATCGAGTGCCAATCACTGATTTGTGACTAATCACTAACGGTAATCGAGTGCTAGGTAGGTGACTTCTAGACCTGGAACAAATCGCACCCATCAACACAATGGCTTAACTTCCCTTCCGATAGACGACGTTACCAGAGTTTATTTTTCAGTAGAACGCAGCCTGAACATAGCCAAAGCTTTTCTAAATGAAAAGCCCCTAACCTGTAGTTTAGCCCTATGCACCCGGTGGGGTCATATATGACTGCAACATAGAAATGGATGTATAACATCATGGTATTAAGGTTGGGATTAGGGTTAGAGAAATATTTATCAATTCTCTTATGTGAAAATAAACAATTTAAATCTCAGTTAATCTAAATTGTCGATCTTAATCTAAAAGGCAGATCTATTAAACGAACCATAAAAATTTAGTTTTCGCTCAACTCTATAAACAAGAGCTGGTCGTGTTGTTCATTGAGATGCTACCGCATGTGCAATACATTTCTCGATCAACATTTCAAAAGGTCCGAGGCATTGGAAATCATTTACATTCATTGCATACATTTATTTACATTCATTTGCCTCTAACTTTTGTCATCAACAGAATTTCGTAAAATTATTTATGAAATTTTTGTAGGTTTTATAATTAACTACAACTTTTGTCAATAACCCAAATCTGTATCTCTTATGCATGATGATCTAGAGTGGGTAGAACTTGTTATTGTTTTGGTGGGTTCTGTTCGCTCTGGTTCTTCATGCATAAGAAATACAGATCAGAATTGTTGGCAAAAGTTGTAGTTAATTATAAAACCTACAAAAGCTTCACACATCACTTTACGGAATTATGTTGTTAAAAAAACAGTTAGAGGCAAATTAATAGAAATTAATGGACGAAATGAATGTAAATAATTGTCCATGCCTGTTCCTATCTGCTTTGATCGATTCTCTCAATCGACATTCTCTTTTGATAACCACGGCTATAGAAGCAGATTTCACGCTATTTTTGCAACATAATAAAGGAGGTTCTCATGTAGCATCCAAAACATCAAATACAGCAGAGAATGTTTTTCGCAGTTGAGTAATTAACGAAAGTGAAAGTCGATGAATAGTATCGATCCAAGCAGATAGGACCTTTAAATTGTTCGTCTAACTTTTGTGAATGAATTAATTGCCATCTTTTAGAGAAATACCGCTACTGCCGTTCACTGCTGATGGGCGGTTGATACACTGTCGCCAGTTGGTCTCCGATTATCTAGTGGCTGCGTTTTTATACAGTGAAGCATTGCAGCTGCTGATGGTTAAAAATTTTTTCGTGATACACATCATCACTCATGTGTCTCAACTCTCAACACAACCCAAGGTGGTTCCATGCTAATAACTGAAAAAAACGGATTCCCTGGCGAGCGGTCGAGAGGCGTCGGTGGAGATTAGCTGCAGTATAGTCGTACAGTGTGCCGGTGGTGGCTGTAGGATTTCAACGGGGCACAGATCTCAAAGCGATTGCCACGAGCTTAAAGTGTTGCGAAAATGTGCGCCTCCAAAATAGCACAGCATGACAATGAGCGCACTTCAGAGGAGTCTTATTGTTTCGAGTGTTTTCGTAAAGCTGACGTGTGACTTTGGGGTAGGTGTGGAGTAGCTAGTGCATGAGATTTGTGTGCTTTTTTTTGGTTTTGTGTGATAATGTGATGATTTCTTTTTAATTGCCGTAATAGTGTACGCCTGCGTGAAACTGTCGCGCAGTTCATGGGCGATTCAAAATAGAACAAGCGATTGTGTACTAAGTGTACTCCCCATATAAGCAAAACAGTTAAATTTTTAATCAATACACAATATAAGATCGTATTTTTTCTGTCCATCGAAAAAGGTTCCAATAGTTGAAACCTTTTCTCAAAGTGCTTCCTAATTTCTGACATCTTGACTGTTAGTTGATCAAATATTCGAGATTTGCCAGTAAATGTTCAGGCTTGATTGGCTGAGCCTATATGAAGATTGAGTTTTCAACCAGTAGACAAAATTTCAGTTGTTGCACAAGCTGATTCCAATCTGAGAGGAAGATCCGGACTTGAAATATATTAACGTTTGAAGGTGCTAAGCATAAACTGTCATCGGGAGCCGGTTTTGATATCTTTCGTAAACTAATGTATGGCAAATAATTGTTGTGAGCTATCCTAATCAATGGAACACTATTTTTTAGATTCATTAATTGAATATACTATATTTATACTTAGATGCATATTGAAAGATACCATTCATCAAAGATTTTGTCACAATCTTTGTTGAACACCAAAAAATTTGTAAATTTACATTTGGCACATTCATGCTTGGCATACACAGTTTTGCTCACGAACTGCTTATTTGCTAATAATTTTGTACAGAGCTGACGAAACATAGTTCTGTTTGAAGCAGTTGATAGAATAGAGTTTAAGCTTTTTATAGGTTAGTAAAAAAAGGATATTTGAATTCTAGTAATAAACTGTATTTGATTTTGCGTTGCAAAAATGAAGTGAGAAATGCTCGCTGCACATCTCGGTCTTTAAGTGTAAACATTAATTGTGTTGATTCAAATGACAAGATTTACCTACTCTTTGCATGTCTACAGTAAACTTTGATTCTAATCTATCAATTACTTTAAAGAAAACTAAATTTCAACAACTGAGTGAAAAGTTATTAACAAATGAGCAGTTGGTGTGTACAACTGTGCATGCCAAGCATGGGCACATTATTGAATTTTCAGCCCTTAGTTGAAACATATTGCAAATAAGCATTAATTTAACATGGATGTATTTAATAATACATTCATTTGCATTGAATTGTACATGCATGTGGTATTTTGCATGGATGTCAAAAGTTTTTTTTTTCCTTGTTTTGTTTTCCGTCGATCTTGTTTTCCGTACGAGTACCAATGCTACCGACGCCAGGGAGGTAGCTCCCACACCTGGACCCTACCTATCGACCCATCAACTCATGAACCGGTGACCATCGGCTTTACTTCCTTTCCGAAGGAAGGGGTAATCAGAGATTTTATGCCTCAGAAAATCCCGGCGGCGCGGACTGGGATTGAACCCAGGCCTTTTGGGGTGAGAGGCAATCACGCTTACCACTACACCACCGGCGCCGTTGGATGTCAAAAGTTCAATTGAAATTGATTTAATTTTCAACCATCAGCGATATAAATTTACACGAACGTGTAAATTCCAACTTTAATTTATTGAATTTCAGATAGTAAAACGTGTAACTTTATGTTTCAAATTTACAATACTTTTTTATCTGTGTGTAGTGGCATAATAAAATGGAATATACAATATTACCAAGATTGATCAAGGCGTTTCAAAGTTAGAGGCCATTGATTTCACATTAGATTTCACATTAACAAGTCAATTAGTCGAAGTTTTTTGATTTGAGATAGCATGATTAAAGTGGCACTAACTTGCATTGACAGAGCTGCTTTCGGATTGTGGTATTTTAATGTGTGGAAGAAATTCAACAGAACCCGCTATCAAATCCCACCACATTCTAGACAGCTTCTTCTTCTTTTTTTCGCATTTCAAGCTTATTGCACATCGCATATTAGCTTATTGCGTGCTCTCAACTTAGTCTTCTAGATGCACTTCCACAGTTGTTAATTGAGAGCTTTCGATGCCTGTACCATTTTTGCATTGATATGATTGTGGAAGGACATGACAGGGAAGTTGAGAAATTTTCCAACCCGAAAAATTCCTAGACCGAACCAGGAATCGAACCCAGCCACCTCCAGCATGGTCTTGCTTTGTAGCTGCGCCTTTACCGACTGAGCTAAGGGAGACCCTATTCTTGACAGCTGCTGTTATTTAATTTGTATCTATAACTTTAATAAATTATTTCTTTGAAATTAATCTCAAGATCTCATTGTACATTTTTCTAGAATTTCCATAGAATTCTATCAAAATGTCTCCAGAATTACTTTAGCTATCAGGGCTCCCCTGAAAAATCTTATGATTATGTCCTTAATCTCTAGAAAATGTCTCCATAAAGACCGTAATTTTGCGCTGAAAATTTTAGGAATTCCCTCCAAACAAGTCTTGTAATTTAATCTACATAGGGGAATCTACGTATTCTCGGCAATCTAAGGAAGGTTCCAATTTCCATGGGTTTTTTTATCGACGTAAAGCACACATATTCAGTATTTGTTTGTTTACATTCATCTGCTGCCTGCTGCTCTATCCATTCCAATCGATAGAATTGCCCAAAACTGTTTTAAAACTCTTTTACAACGCTCCAAACTTCTCAGGTGAGTGTGACTATCATCGGCAGCCTCTTTTTTTTTCCTTGATTTGTTTTCCGTTGATCTTGTTTTCCGTGCTGAGAACCAATGCTACCGACGCCAGGGAGGCAGCTCCCACACCTGGACCCTACCTATCGACCCATCAACTCATGAACCAAGGACCAACGGCTTTACTTCCCTTCCGAAGGATTGAACCCAGGCCTGCTGGGGTGAGAGGTAATCACATTTACCACTACACCACCGGCACCGCTGGCAGCCTCTTTTTCTTCGGCAACATTTCCATTTGAACTGCATGTTCCTGTTCCTGTTCTTTTATCGGTAACTTGAAATCAGCAGCATTTGGCGAAACCTTCCTGGGAAAAAAAATGTTGCTCAGTCGTAAAAACCTAATCAGATTGAAACTGAAAGACTAAGGAATCGTTGGAATACATTCAGCGAAGTCTTTGGTTAGGAAATGCAGTGGAATTATCGTATAAATTTTGGTAAACATAAAAGTCAATAAGTTCCGAAACCGAAATTTACTCTATTTATTTGCATTCTTTAAAATGCTCGCGAGAAATTGCTTTATATTCTTAACAATTCACTTGGAATATTCCTGTAAATCTCTTGGTATGCCATTTAGAATTAATAATAGTCTAACCCCAAAATTTTCTTAGATTCCACCTTAGAATTATACAGAAAATTTACTCAGAAATTCCTTGAAATGCTTCTCAAAATGCTCTTGAGGAGGATCTCTTAGAATTCTCTAGAAACTCTCCTTAGAATTGTATTTGAAGTTTCTTCATAATCACCTAACACTACTCAGAGTTTCTTTTGGAAATATGCTCAAAATGTCTAGCCATATCCTCCCAAACTTTTCGATATTTCTTCGAAATTCTTATAATTCTTTTAGCAATGCTGTTGAAACTATCAAATTGTTTGAAATTCTGCAAAGAGTATAGCTAAATAAATTAAGAATTATATTCCCTTAGAATAATTATTTAAATTTTTGTGACGCGCTCCTCAGAATTTATGTTTGATTAATCGATCGATCTCAATTTAATAGATGTTCACATGTTCTCATTCAAATTGCCTGAAATTTCTATTCCAATAACATTCTCATCGGAATTCTCTAGCCAATGCTTCGGAGTGTCGGAAGCCTAAAATGTTGTCCAAGTCCAAGAGTTATGTTTTTCTTTAATTGGGGTCTTTAAATACGTCAGAAGTCAAAAATCTCGCAAGGTTCATGAAGGTGAAAAGCACAAATTGGAAAAAATATATCTTATGATCTTCAATCAATTTGCTTAATCCGAGAATTTAAATGTTATTCCGTGGAAATTATGAAATTATTTCGAACTTCATAAAATTATCTAAATTTGAAACCTAAGAAATTTTCATGCCGGAACTCTTTTTCCAGTGACATCAATTGCTGAAATCAGTCATGCCGCGATACTTTTATTTACCATATTTAGCTGTTTAAATGGAACCTGGAAAAATATGTTTAACAACTGTGAAAAACCGGAAATTTAATTTCTTAAAATCAGTGGCTGAGTAATGTAAAAGAACCAGGCCCTGGATCCAGGATTGTGTGCCCATTAAGTAAAAATAGTCAGCATTAGGTCACCGATCCCCATACATAACAGCAAACCACTGTGATCGACGATCGCTTAAGCCCAGTGACATAAAGCTATTCAAATCGATAGACGTCCCGAGAATTCTAATTTTATTCGCACGGTTCCAAAAAGTGATTTTCCACGCTCTCTTCGCTATAAAACAGGTTTTTCGGAATTAATAAATCATTAGATGTTTTTATGACATTTAGTACTTATTACTATATTATAAAATGTGGTTGTAAAGTACATGTACACATACTTAAAACCTGTCAATATCGCTTTCAGAGAGTCATATACAGTGAACTGAGTGAACGCTCACGAATGATTAAATCACTGATTGTGACTCTCTGAAAGCAAAATTCACAGGTTTTATGCATTAAAGATATACTTTCAACCTATTCTTGTAACTTACAAGTGAAAAACTATCATTATAACGATCGAACACGAAAAAATTTGGACACGGAAATCTTGTTGGGGCTTAGAAATTTGTTTTAATTTTCATAGTTCAATGTAACAGCTATATGCTTATTGTAAGAACATTGCTTCAGTTTTCCTTCTTACCATAGGCCATTGCTCAAACTTTTCTTCGTACAAGGCCCATCATCTTTTGCACGAGCCCTGTTTGCCTGCCAAATTCCTTCAGGTTAATTGCAGTTCCACCCTTTTTCTTTAGTATGTGCTTCACAAAAGACCAGTATTCATCAATTCAGTGTCAACATTTCAAAGGGGCGTAATTGCTTTTGTAAACAATGGCTTTAGCCATCGATGTCTAGCGAATAAAAGCTTACTTTTATTTGCGAGAAATCGATAGATAAAGCCATTGTTTACAAAAGCAATTACGCCCTTTTAAAATTTTGGCACTGAGTTGGCCTTAGTTTCGGAGTATTGGCCGGATTAATCTCCTTGGGAACCTCTGTGACGCCATTTTCGCTGTACTACTGTTTGATGGAATTTGAATAGTGGCAGCTTACCGAGTCCGACCAGAACAGGCAATTCACCTCATGCTGCTCGAGAAATGGCAGTAAATTTGCTGGTTCATGGTTCCAGATGTAACGCAAGTTTTGTTTTCCCACAACTGCAGATTGCTTGCCAGACATGGAACATTTTGGGAAATTTCTATTTTTTTTTTATTTTACATTCTTCCAAGGCACTCTTTTGGTCAACCCCGGGTATAAAGTTTCTGCAAAGGAATTTGATCGAAAACTACCAGGAGCGGATAGACCGGAATTTTCCTTTGGAACGTGCAGGACCGTCTTTGCTCCGGTGAAGTCATCATGTAAACAAATGAATTTATCCTGACAACCAATGCCTACTGCTACTGTGATTCTATACACTCTTAGCTTGATTTGGTGAAATTAAGAAGACGAAAAAATACTCAAAAAAAGACTTAATGGCAGCGTTTTTAATCTGTACGGATTTTTTGTATTCAACCTTTCGCATCTAATAATTCCATAATTTAAAAAAAAAATATTTTTATAGCGAAGTGAGTCAAAGCAACCCTGTATTCAACTCACGATCATCTGCTAGCAAGCAAAAATGGTCACTTCTAGGCCACCGAGTGCTCCTTACATCACAATCAATTACTACGAATGACGATCGATCAAACCCGACAACCTGAAGCTATTCAAATAGTATTTCTTCAATAAATAATGTGATCATCTAGAACAATGGTCACGTGACTAGCCAGGATTCAAATTAAAGGAGGGGGCAATAAAACATTATATGGAGAATTCGATCAGTCTCGATTAGCCATTATACCAAACGCTATTAGACCGGACGGATCACTAAGTCAATCATCATTTGATCAAAACTGAATTTTCCCAAACATAAAGTGAGAATTAAAATTAAAAAAAAAATTGATACCCTGTTTTATTTATTTTTTTTTTTAAGTCTATTTGATTTTATTTTGATCGAGTTAACGGCTAACCGAACGAAACAAAAATGAGAATATCAACTTTGTTTCAGTGAAAACTCATTGATTAATTATTGTGATAAAAATATTTGGTTTGGATAACAACTTCAGTTATCAAAATGTTATTGTATGTATAGCAAGAAAACAAAATTAAAATAGGGGAAATGGCTTTAATGTTGGCCTATGGATTTAAGATTGGGCCCATCGCTAAAAATCTGCTATTTATCAATTTTACCTTGATGAACGCGTCATTCCCAAGTAACAATGTTGGTTTTATGAGGGTTCTGTATACCAAAATATTACGGGCATGGTTTAAAAATGCATGGCTAAACGACACTTAAATTTCTTCGAATTGCTAAGATTCAGGAAAAAACAGAAAATTAATGAAGTTTCGAAACAACATTCAGATTTCCAGTATGGAATCAAAGTTTCAGGATGCTGGGAATCATTGAAAAGATAAACAAAAGTTTCTTATTATGGGAGACTACCAAATATTTACAACCTTCAAAGAGTCTAGATTAAAATTACAGTACCAAGGAGGAAATTTAAAAATCTCGGAAGAGGAAGTATTTTCAAGCTTGCGGTAAATTTTGAAAATACTGAAGTTTAAAATTACTACTAGGTAATAAATATTTGCAGCACTTAAGCCTTAAATAATCTTGAAGATTTTGGAATAAGGCTGTTTTTTCGAAATCAACTCATTGAGTTGTGAAAATTGTTTTACTTTCAGAGCTTGATTACTCTGATAGTTATTTTAATCTCAATATGTGCTAAAGTTGAACTTAACTTTTATTTTTCACAGTTCTAGGATATTAAGAAAATCATCGATAACGCTTCATTATCAATTTTGTTTTTATGTGTAATCCTGAAAATGCTGCAAATGTAGAATCTTCTTGATAAAACGTGGATAAAGAAGATTCTACATTTGAAGCATTTTCAGGATTACACATAAAAACAAAATTGATAATGAAGCGTTATCGATGATTTTCTTAATATCCTAGAACTGTAAAAAATAAAATTTAAGTTCAACTTTAGCACATACTGAGATTAAAATAACTATCAGAGTAATCAAGCTCTGGAAGTAAAACAATTTTCACAACTCAATGAGTTGATTTTTTTTAAGGATTCACAAACGTATGCAAATAAACTAATTTAATCAATTTTCAATCAGATTTATTACTGCATGCGGTAAGTTAACTATTGCAAAGCGAATCATCAACCTGATTCGCACCTTCCTCAAAGTTGTCCTTTGCTCGTTTTCTACTTTCTATATACAATTTATATACGAACTGCCATACTATAATGGATCAATCAACTCTATACTTTCATCTCATGATCTATCGTATAGAATGTCCACTTTAAGTCTGATATTTGACGTTAAGCATGTAAACTATGTAATCGATCGTAAAGTAATAAAAACATAATTAGTTAAATTATTATACAATTTGACAAAATGTTTTCACTCTGGGAATTGCAGATTATTAGCCAACATAAACATCAAATTATTTGCTCAACCTTCTCCTACTTCTTGGCTATTAAAACCCAACTGGATCTTCACACCTGCACTCAACTTTATGAAAATTCTTAAGCAATGTTTTTGATTTTTGTTCTTTAATTATTTGACAAATCCTGTCGAAACACTGCAACACAATCCAACATCAGTCAATATCATAAAAGTTTCGCACAAAATTGATTCCTAGCTGTGGACCTGGCCCTCATACCTATACAATTTATTTAGTGCAGCCTGGTGAAGCTCACCCATGAACGGCGAACGATGAATGTCGTGACATGCCTCACCTTAGAACTTCGCAGTGCTTCAATCGCGTGCCGCATTCGGTACATCAGTACATGTTCTCCTTCGTTTCGCGCGCTTCTGTGACATTATTACTACCTCCATCGAATCCATAGAAATTGTTGCTGCTCCTAGTTTTATTAGCCCATCCGTATATTATACCTACTAGTCGAACATTTCGGAGTTCGACCACCACCGGCGATGACGAGCAAACTCTTCTTTTTGCCGTGCTCCTATATATCTATAAACGTAAGGTCATAAAACGAAGATGGCACCTCCAAGCTTCGTGAGTTGTGTCTCTTTTTTCTTGTCCCTTGATAGATTCTGTGGCATTATTTTTTTCAAACTGCAAAGTGCAATTCCGTGAGCTTGTAACACCTCGTCACCACTACCATACCGATGCAATACGACAAAGTGTTCTAGCAACATCATCTACGTTAAATGCCAGATTGTATCCATCTCCTGTTATTCCATTACTTTGTCGGTGACTTTTCGTTGCTTTGACCTAGTTTATCGTCTTTTCGGTGATGCAATGTTCAATATCAGTTTCTTTGAGACAACCCAGATTATAATGGACCGGAGACGATTCATCGGATTGCAACTCACAGTAGAGTTGATAAATGTCATTAAACGCGTTGCAGTGCTGATGAGTTGTATGCCTCAGAGTAGTTACACGGGTTAACTTCAGGAATTTTGATTAAGCCTATAATTTGATTTACTGATCAAATTTTACTGATCTCTTACAACATGGCGGAGAAGCTAACCAAAAGATTTCAACACGTCTAATCAAACGTTTGAAAATGAAAGGCAAAAACACTTATCCAATCACAATGAATAGAGATACTTGAGTCAATAAAGTCTAATATACCATAAAAGTTAATTTCCCTCCAAAACAATTTCAAACCATGCTTGAACAAAACATCTACTAGCAACGGCTAAATTTTCTCACGTTACAAATTCTATAAAGCCGCAGCTTTTTTTACAACTTGCCGCTTTATTAAGAGCTCCATTCAAGCCGTTGCAAGTTGCAATACGGTGGTAAAGTGGCTAGGTTATTTTTTAACGCCACCACCCACTCTTCAGACAGCTGTTTCGTGGGCAAGTGAGGCTGACTGTTTTCCTCTCTCCTCTTCGTCATCTTGAATGGAGTGTGTCTGTTTGGGGTGGAAGTGCAAGAAGCGGTTTGTTTTTGTTATTGTTTCTCTTTCTTGCAGGTTTTCGCAAGTTCATTTTCAATCGTCAAGGCGGTAATTTCTTTACTATACTGACCATCGGGTACGGCCCTCTCCTCCGCTGCTGGTCAGTCGTTCATAACAATAAGATACACGTGCGATATTATGAATGATGAAATGATGGCGAGCTTCTGTACTTTGAGCTCAGCCTCTCTTGATTTCATGGTTAAAGTATATGTCCTTTAAAACCCAAATTACATCATTCCTATACTTTACAATAAAACAGCTTCATAGTAGTAATGTTCCCAAGATTTTCCGGCCATGGCTTCGATTTTAATTTTATTTGTTATGGAATTCTGTCTAAGAAATTCCTGACATCCAACGTGTTTTTAGCAAAGCATATGCAATTGTACAATGATCAACACAATACATTTTGCAGAAAATATCGTATGTTGCCGTTAAAAAAACACTTGGGCTTTGTGGTTGTTTTTACACTTAAAAATTTTCGAAACAATCATCGCAAACAATCATAGGAAGGAAAATTAGTCCAACATCTACTTAAGAAGGTGCAGGGAACCTATACTACCTTCATAGATGTCATGGAAGGCAACATTTTATTCTTTTATTTATCTTTTATTTATTTGTCGTCAATCAGTGTAGACCGTTTTACAATTGTTGTCTTAAGTGCTATTTTTACAATTTTGTCTTTGTTTATATTTTTATAATATGTCTTAAGAACAAGTTAAAACATTACTTCTAGTTGACGTTATGCGAGGAATTAAAATATTGCTTTAATTTGGTTTTTGTCATTGTAAAGTTAATGTTATCGCAGTGCTTATTATATGTATCCATCATTTGGTTCAAGGGTCCAAATTTGGCATAATTCGTACGATGACGATTTTTAGCAAATATATTTCTATTTCGTAAATTCCTAGATGGTGTATATAAATTTAAGGATGACAATAGTTCTATTGAATCAATTCGATTTGAAACGATATCGTTTACGAAAGAAATTATAGCAAATTCACGACGCTCTTTTAATGTTTGAATATTTATGAGCACACACCGAGCTGTGTAAGATGGCAGAGGAAATACAGTCCAACCTAACTTGCGGAGTGCATACAATAGAAACTGCTTTTGAACGGACTCTATTCTTTCTTCGTGTGTGATTGAAAAAGGAGACCAAACTTTGCTGCAATATTCTAATATCGACCTTCCATAAGCAATGTACAATGTTTTTATCGTATAGGGATCGTGAAAGTTATAGCAGAAACGTTTTATGAAACCAAGCATGTTGTTAGCTCTGTTAATAATTGTGTTATAATGATCGGTGAAAGTAAGTTTTGACTCCAAAATAACACCTAGATCCCTGACTCTATCACACTTTTCTACGATCTGGTTTCCTAAAGTGATTGTTATATCGGGTAGGATTTGTTTTCTACTAATGGTAATTGAGTTACATTTTTTTTATATTTAATTGTAGCAGGCTTTTTTGACACCAAGTATGGAATATCTGAATTTCCTCTTTGAATGTGATGATGACTTTGGCATATTTTATTTCCAAAAAAAGTTTAATGACGTCAGCATATATTAAAACTTTCAATTTCTTAATACTGAAAGATATGTCATTGACGAAGAGAATAAATAAAACTGGTCCTAAATGGGAGCCTTGAGGAACTCCTGAAGTGACATCAACGGGATTTGATATCTTTCCTTTGTATTTTACTATTTGATGGCGGTCAGTTAAATATTATTCAAGCCACTTGAGGAGTGCGTAATGAATTCCCATTATTGAAGTTTAAAAAGAAGCATGGGTATGTCAATTCGATCAAATGCTTTGCTGAAATCTGTATACAACATTTCTACATGGTTTCCGTTAAATAATTAATTAATTCAAGCAAATTCGTAGTAGTTGTGTTAGTAGGAAATGGTATATATCTAGGTATCTCTGTTCGCCAATATAAAATAAAGATTATGTGGAAATGGGAATACAAGTAAATAAATACAAAAGTAAAGATCACACCAAAATTATTTGCCGGTCTTTCCATGTTTTCGAATCTGTTGCATGCATCATCCTCACCATTACTCTCCAGTATACGTTGCCTTTTTACAGCGGAGCATCGAGGCCATGCACCACTCAGAATAATCACAGTTCTTTCTCACTTAAATCTAGCAATATTTTCAGCGTAAATTCTGCGGTATGTTACCAACTGCGAAGCACTTAATTACATTTACTTTTCAATGAACACCTTGCACTTCTAGATCTGAACAAAAAATAAACCCACAGCGATAAGAACACTGCCTCTCAGACCTCAGACTGCACTCATTGAATGTTTGCAAAAAATTAGAACTTTCTGTTTTTCAATTGGGAGAGGTCATTCGTTTTCGTAACAATACACTCCTATAGACGACATTGGAGGCGAACCAGCCCCAGGCTGAAAGCCTCCCTAATAAAGATAAATTAATCCTATATACGATCATGGTCATGGTCCTGACATCCAACGGGTTTTGTGCACAAAAGTTTTAAACAAAAATATACGGCCTCAATCAAGTTTAAAATAAGTTTTTCTTGATTTGACAATTAGGGTGTTTAATAAGTGTATTGTACACTTTCTGTAATAATTAGCATGTTAAATATGATAATTATTATAGAAAGTGTAGTTCTTGTAGCACATTATTGCATTCTTTTTATTTTTTGTCCGTTTCTATTTCGCAAGCAAAGGCTAATTATCGACATTACGAGCTCAATTTGTTCGCCTCTAAACATCCTAGCAATACAAATGCATAATGATATACAATGCATATGCTGCTAGAGAGAACTATTAATAATTATTATTGTATTATAAATTTGCTCTCTGAAAATCAGTTTTAACCAAATATTCCTTATTGGAGAGTTCTATAGGTTTGTCTCCTTTACTTTACTAAAATATTTGTTTTTTTAGTTAGGCAGGTTCCGATTCAACACATTTTAGTTTCATTTTTAAACCTGTGATCTTGGCATTATTACCAAGGCGATGAGTACTTAAGAGGGTTAGATTTTGTTAAGACTATTTGCCAAACTCCCCAATTGGAGAGATGATCAACCCGATTCGTACCTTCCTCAAAGTCGCTTTCTACTCACTATATACAATTTTCACACTGTCGTACTCTAACGGAACTATCAACTCTATACTTTCATCTCCTTATCTATCGTATAAAATGACCACTTTAAGTCTGTTATTTGAAACTTCGCATCTTGAACTATGTAAAATTGTTAACTTCACGCAGAAGTAATACAAACATAAATAGTTAAAGTAACTTTGTCTTGCTTGTCACAGACCCCATAGACCGTGACATAGATGTTGAACACGACGCTAAAAAAGGGGGGGGTTTTTTGATTATCTTGAAACAAATGTTCAAGAACTCGGAATTAAATTTGTCTTCGTTATTCTGGGACTTATTACAGTTCGAAGATGTAGTGAAAATTTCTGTCACTATAATGTACATAAATCGAGCGCCATATATCACACAAGTTAATATTATAGATCGTGTTTAAATTTATGAGACAATTAATGAAATATTCCAAATATCGTATGCAATCATTCATCTTTGTAAGCAACATTACATGCATGTTGTTAGTTTTCGTCGAAATAAAGGTTACATGCACATCACCATTAAAATTTAGATTTTTTTCAGTGTATTTGAGATCTGTGGCACAAACAAATATCGATTTTGAACGGACTGGAATAGGGTAATTTTCCAAATTGTTGCACAGCTAAGCACGCGTTTCTGGTTATTTAGTGAATTTCAAAGGGTGGTGACTCTACACGCTGAGTGTGCCGTGCTGTGCCGACAGTGTAAGTCATCGGGGTGACGTTGTTTGTTTGTGAATAGTTACTTGTTTGGGAACCCGGTATTTTGACAGCTAGTATGTTTTGAATTGCACAAGTAAACAAAAACCGCAAACCGAGACACGGAGCTGCACCTAGGCTCAAGGACGCCAGTGAGTTCGATCTGATGGATGCACAGTTCGAAAAAGTAGTGTAAATTTCTGTTCAGTATGATGCACATAAATGGAGCGTCACATATCATATAAGTTTACATTATATATCATGTAAAGTTCTGAGACATTTCATGCAATGTAGCAAATATTGTATGCAAAAGCCCATATACATTGTTTACAAGTTTCTCGGCTGCGTGAAATAAAATACATGTTAACGTGAATGAATGCTTACATCACTATTAAAATTCAGAATTTTTATCTGTGTGTGATTACCGGCATCTCGCTGAAGGACTTGCACCTGCAGCTATACAGGATTCCAACTTGGACCCGAGAGATCGAGAAAGCCAAGGCCGGCCAGAAACTAGACTCCCCAAACGGTACTCTGAAGTGGAGGAACGGATGCGATGTGGTTTGTTCTGCGCACGTACAACACCCACACACTTAGAAATTATTATTTTTACACGAGACGTAGTTCAGCTTTGACGTAAATCATGGAACGTAAACAAACATGGCATGTAAAATTAAGTGTCTTGAAACTGAAACACATGCAACTCGACGAAAAGTGCGTTTGATTGAATTGATTTTCTCGTCCTTTTCAACTGATTCTTATGTCAAAAGGGCCGCTTGCGTCGGTGTGTCGGTCTGAGGGCACTGAAATTTACATGTCTTTTTCGTAGTGTGCAGGAACGGTAAATCAGCTTGGAAATTATGTGCATCCAGGGCTATCGGTTCTTCTTCAACAAACTAAGGAACGCGACTAAGTTTGCGCTGATGTACTTCACCAACGAGAAGCAGTACGACGTGCTGCAGGGCATGGTAAGTTTGTCACGCTCCACTGCTGGATCTTGTCCCAACTGGCCAACTGCATCCACATGTCCAAAAAGAGCTTCGAGAAGTACGAATTTGCCCAAACCACCAGCGCGTGACTCAATTTTTGGCTGTACATAGTACGATGTTGTGCTTGAAACCGGTGTTCCAGTCTGGATCCTAGGCAGCTAAGGTCTCCACCCGGTAGACGTTCTAAACTTGCTTGAACCTTGATCTCAAGCTTCTATCGCCCTGCATGCCTTTTATCATTGAGGAGCAGTCAATTAAAATTTGCCGGTCGGCGCGAACGTTGGAGAGTTTCATGGAGCAGCCGTCTATGAGAGCAAGATTCCTGAGGAAGTTCGGAAGAACAACCACGAGAAGCTCCATCAACCTATTGCAGAAGCATTTTTTGTTAGGCTACCGAATGCTAAACGAATTGTTTATAACAGAAGTAGTAACTTATTGTCTCTAAATAGTGTAGTAAACCATCAACGTTGCGCCTTTACATACGTACATAGAACAAAAATGATATCAATACAGTTGGAATAAAATGAGCAAGCTGCTCCAGACATTCTTTGGCTTTGTTAATCAAATCCTCTCTCGCTTCTTGGGCGTCGGAAATTCCCGGTGCTGGTTCTGAGGTGGCAACATTTTCCTTACACTCCCGTGCACTTTCCACCCTGTCGCTATCTTCGGCACTGACCACTACTTCCTGCGCCTGGACAATCTACGCTGAAAGCACAGAACATAAGGGGAAGTGCAAACAAATCGGTGAATCAAAAAGTTGTACTTTTTTTCTGCTCAACAAGCGATGCGATGGGGTAGCGTTGCACACGTGCTTTCTATGCGCACTTACTGCAGGTAGAAGATGCCCAAGTGGTGCGCTAGTTTTTGCCAAATAATAACTTCTGTTCTGTGCTGAAAGAGAATCCATTGCGTGACTTCGTGGTTGCGGTTCCCAAAAATGTATGTATCAACAACAATGATTCAATTTAATTTTGGCACATGTGCACTGCGCAGGCGCAAAAGTAGTGCAGTGTTGCCAATAACTTTAAATATTGTGAAAATTTCACACCATGCGTGCCAAACAGTGCCAATGAGTGTGCCCAATTTGCGTTTTGGCACACTTGACCATCCCCTTGGTTAATTAACGAGGTTGAAAACGTTTTCAAAGTAAGGATTCCTCAAGAAATCTTCGATTTCGTTTGATGAAATATTTCCAGTGTTCTATTACACATGCTGGATTAGGGTTGTTCTGTGCAGTATGAGTAAATCACCACGAACTTTGTCAGCATCGCCGTGTACAGCTTCCAGGATCGTGTTTTGGTCGTCTTGGTTTGTTTATCATCGCGAATTGGAGTCACCACCTTCTTAGGCTCTGGTGGATTTTTTTTTTAACTTTTGGTTAAAATTTGACAGATACAAAGTTATCGATTAACCCTGCTATCCAAGCGTGGTTATTTATGTTTGACAACCGTGGCTGAGTTCTTCTCGAAAACCGATCAATCGACAGCACAGGGATTTTCGAACATAGAGAATAACTTTCGAAATGTCACTTTTAACCACGAGTTAAATTTAACTCGGCAAATGGTTCACAGCCTTATAAGTCGACAGTCCGGCTGATTTTTTTGATTTTTTAGCTCGATGCACGGTTGTAGACGACACTCCCAGTTTGTTTGCTACATCTCGGACGGAGAGGTTGGGGTTTCACTTGAAACCGCTGGCGACTCTTTTTGTTGTCGCTGCGGCTTCCGGCTTTTGATTTCCCCCCGATTCAGACTTGCTGGCTGTCACAAACGTTCCCTAAACACTTTTATTACGTTGGTGTCAATTGGTTTGGTCGCTTTTAACGATTTCGCTTACTTGGCGGGCGAGTACTTCAGATTTTCACAATGCGCGTGCAAAATTTTGATGCGTTGCTCCTCTTGCTTGGACGCCATTTTGATAACTCAGGAGCAAATGTCAAAATCGAAATAGAGGCATCATTCTGCACGCACACACCTACAAAATGAGGAATGTTCAGGTTTTGTAAATGCTCGATTGAAAGAAATACGTCAAGTTTAAGTTGACCAAATTTTGATCGTAACACCCTTTATATTACAACTAGTTTACAAATAAAAGTAAAAATAATGAACTTGAGGTGCCTTCACTCGGTTCCACTGGGCCATAACTGATTTTGAAATTGAGCTCGCTCAATTAGCATGAAGCAATAGCAACCCTCGCGACATAGAATGTACACGGTTAGAAAAAAGTACTCAAAATTAAGTTCTTTTCACTCATCTCGGCACTATAGTGCAGGAATCCAAAAGAAGTTAAAGCGGGTCAAAGTAAATTTCATTTACTTGTGTGCAATTCGTATGGAATTTTCCACTGGCTTTTTAACCAAAAGTAAGTTAGTTGTATCCAACAGTAGGTAAATATGATTATTCTCAACGTTGTGCTCCCACATTTTACTACCCCTGTTGGGTAGTTTTGCTCCTTCCTTTTTGACAACATTAGAAGGAGAAAAGGAGACAAACTACTCAAAAATAGGTAAAAGTGAACTTTCCGTTGGGTACTTTTTTCTTACCGTGTAGTGTAACGCAAAGAAAAATCGCACTGACAAATTTATGTGCCGTTTCGGTGTTCAAATTTGTCGTGTGTTAAAATTCTAATGCTCCTGTTTGCAATTAAAAAACATCTGCATTATATGAATTCATGGAAGTGGTTCATGAAGATCCAGAACTAGTTCTGGAATGTGGATATTTTTTTTTCAATCTGCATACATTGTTTTCCGTAATCCCTTATCTTATGCAACATATATTATTCAATACACTATTATTATTGTTAGCAAAATTGCTTTTAATTTTTACCAGTTCAATGTTGAAGTTTATTTCAATAATTAATGCAGAACAATCATATAAGAGGTATTTTATTGGGAGCGATACTCATCTCAAAAACCATGCCAAAACAAATATTTGCTTAAACCTTTTATCACCAAACGTCAAAAATTATTAAAAGAAACTCCAATACAATATGCATGATTATTATATAAGGTACAGTAATGACCCGATTTTGTGAGCCCGTCCGCGCATCAGACTTTTATCTTTCAATAATTTCACATAACCATAATTCCAAATATTTCTCATGCATCCTCAAGGTGGATGGTTGAGGTAATATTTGGTGCGATAAAACCACTAAACAAGCACATAGGTTTCGTAGAATATTCGAAAAGATTTTCAAAAAGGGGACTGACAAAATCGGGTAATTAATGTATATCTTTAAGTGAGCAACATTCAACACAAACACAGGTATATTTTACTGGATTTTCTTATAGTGCAAATATATATGAATTTCCAATAGTATCTAGATGTCTATTCTAACCGATGACATATCAACAGTTCTTCACTATAAAATATATCGGACAATATTCATATAGATGTATATGCCCATCGCTAACCACGTTCAAAGTAAAGGAATGTCACGTACTAAGTATGTGAAATTACTATAGAAGTCATTCCACAGTTATTCAAAATCTTCTGCCATTGCTATGTTATAAGATGGATCCAATAAACCGCACATGTCGATTTGTTTCAGTGTAGCTCTGATGTACCACACTGAAAAATCGAAACTTTATCATTCTGAAAGGGTGTATTAAAATTCAAGTCAAAGCTCGAATCATGACATATTTTTTACTCGTACAGAGTACTGAACTCTGTAAAGAATATTCTCGGAAAATTTCAAGTAATTTGGAATAATAGTTAAAAAGATACACCACGCCAGCAACCACGAATTTACACATTCCACGGTAAAATCCACTTCAAGTCTCATAAAGTTCATATAAAGTACCTACAGAACTTTCTGGCTGCTTAAGAAACTAAAAAAAAGCCAAGAGGAGCTTCAGACTCCAAAAAGTACCGTTGCGTACTCTTAGCAACTTGAAGTTAAAAAAAAGTACCAAAAAGTACCCAACAAACAATTTGAGCGAATTAAAAGCCGAATAAACAATTTTTTAGCTGAATAAGCATATTGTAGCCTGAATAAGCTCTTATTCAGCATCTAATGGTTGTTGGGAAGCACTTCTTAAGAACTTCAGAAAAGGCTGCAAACATGGCCAAAACAAAGTTCCGAACAAGTTCCCTACGGAACTTCTTAGCAACTAAAAGTATCTAAAAAGTTCCCTGCTGAATTTTTTAGCAAATTTAATGTTTCTTAAAAGTTCTTCTAAAAGGTCGAATGCCACATGAAACAATTCACGTTAGTCTTTATTTGTAACAGTATTTAATGTACGTAAATGTGAAAGGATCAGTGGCTCTAATAAATCACATTTCTTATCTTTATGCAGTGCATCAATATACAATCCAAACATCAAAAAAAAAGTGCATTTAATGGAATCGAACCTGTGCATTCGGCATGTGTTCTACGAACGCTAACAACTGCGCCACAAGTCCGTTGGGCGGGAAAATACCAATTTGAAATAATAGATATAATACCATAGATAGAATAAAAATAAGCTTGTCTATATTTGGACTGCTTGGTTGTCAAATTTCATTACTCTGTGAAATTAACAAAATAGACTTTGCTCTGCCATGAGATTTAAACAATGCAACATGAACATTAGACTGATGCAAAATTTAACTTTTTCGCTCCACAGTGCTTAAATGGTTTCAAATCGGGTCCTGATTAGCCTCCCAAAGTTACAACTCATTTGGTTAGAAACAGACTTTGCACAAGCCATTTGAAGTTTACATGTAAATTAATATGGGAAATCTCAACTTTTTATTCATTGCTTTCTAGTCTTTTTCCATATTAAGCTGCGAAACAGTTCGATAGCCATTTTGATAAAAAAAAATTCTCAGCTACATCTTTGCTGAAGATTGTTTCTACGTTAAACGAGACTGGAAAATGTTATTAATTATTTAAGAGATTGATAAACTTATGACATGATTAAGCAGCTGCTCTGTAGGCAACACTGTATTTTGCAGTGAGACATAGTAGCCGTGATTTTTGTGTCCTATTCAACGCCCCAGAAACACCAATGTTGCCTGCTGAGCAGTTGATTGAGCATGATCATAAGACATCAGCGCATTGAACCATTGATAACTTTCGATCCTTGCATTTAATCAAAAAGTGGTCTTCAGCAAAGTTGTACCTGGGAAAATTTCCTACAAGTACATACTAAAGCTTTTGAAGCAGACCGATATGGTGAATTATTAGATATACATGAACAAAAATCTTGGTTTTACCATAGTAATTTCCATACAAACTTTAAATGGTTTGTGCCATCTCAGTTTCTCACCAAATGGATTCAAATTTTGAGAGGTTAGTCAGGATCCGATTTGGAATCGTTTAAGTATTGTGGAGCGACAACTTCAAATTTTGCATCACTCTAATGAACATGATCTATCATATAATTTGTGGCACTATCCCCGAACAAGTCACGAATGACCGATGAGTGTTGAAGTTACTGTAATTGAAAAATGTGGCGAATCATGTAAATGGGCACCGAGTTCAGCGAGCAGAAGGTTGTAGGTTCAATCACGAAGCAGTGTACACTTGAAGCATTTAAAACTTCGCTAATTTGTCGATAATGTTTGTCAATCGTATCCTATGGCTTATCCTTCCCACTAAAATGAGGGGTCCTCCCTCATGAGGAGAGATCTTGGCCAGGGCAGTTCTCGATCGTTGAAGTTTGCATCATTTCCGTCTAAAAGGTAGTAATTAATTCCAAATTGCCGCCTAAAAGGTAACGGATAGACGCCTACATAAATCGTACAATAACTTGGGACTTGTAACACACCTTCGAATTTGTGCAACTTGGTTAATGCGAATGCGAATAATACAAACATGACATTTATCTCATATTTTTGGCAGCAACATTTCTAAGAAAATTAGCTGAATAATGACGAATAACGGCATTTAATCGGTGGAAAAGCTGCTTTCCATGAACACAAGTGCAAAATATAAGCTAAATTGTACCAACTTATTACCACTTAAGATAGTTTTCCGTTCATTTCATTCTGAATTAGTAAGTGGTCATGCTTAAAGATGATCATTACTCTCTGGGCATGTAATTTATCCAGGCTCCATAATTAGCCGGCGGTTTTTCAAGATCGTTAACATATTTTTTTTTATATTCACCTTTAGTCTATGATCTCCAACCAAAGCCAAGGCAATGACATTGATCCACAGTACTATAGAAGATGACCTGTTGGTTTTTGTTTCGTGCTTATTAACTTGTGTTCGCTCATCGAGCTCATTGAAAATGTTTGAGTACGGGCTCTCATCGTGTCGATTTCCTTTCAATATCAATAATTTTTACTTTACGGAGTAGAGCATACAAATTCATTTTGAAAGCTTCTCATATTTTCTTCTTGAACAACTGTAGCATATAATTTCATGTGTTTCTAACAATACATGTAGCAACCTGCAGTGACTGTGCAATATTTACGGGAAAGAGTTGATATTAATAGAATCATGAAAACTGTGATTCTCATGGGCTTCAATTTTCCCCATCAGCCATAACTTTTCCTATTTGATCGATCCCTTCCCATGGTACCTACAGGCTACTTCGTTATGATTGATCGATCCCATCGATTGTCATACGGTGTGACATTTACATCTCGCAGTTGTTCTCGACGTTGCAGTCATTGCAAAATGTTGTAATCTAAATTAGCATATCTTTGTCAAATCGTTGCCGATCAACAGTTCTTTCCATCCATCCAGCAAAGCGGAATGCCGATGATACTTTTCTCCGCTCAGCCGATCGGTAGTATTAACATTAACTGCACCTAACAGTCATCTTAAACGAAACGGTGACAGCTTAACCAAAACCCGTCGCTGCCGATCGATGATCGGAGCATCGAAAAATGCTTAGGCATAGGTTAAGACTTTTCCACGATCCCAAAGCGTTGGCGCGAGCAGGATTGTTCTTCATTTCGCTCTGTGGATCGATTTTCTTTGATATTCGCTTACACAAGAAATCATCGCGCTTCAATCTGCACTCGACGGCAGTTAATCCTCGAAGCTCGATGGTGGGATTTTCGCACGATTTTCAATCGATCAGGAGGATTTGACTTGCAGATGCATGACTAGACCAGTTTGTAGACTGGTTTTCGTTAATAGTCAGAAAGTAAACAATTTGTATTGACCTATGCTGATCAACCGCAGTAAAGTGTAGTCATCGTGACTGGAGGAAATGTTTAGAGTGATGTAAAAAGAACGATGGGTGGGTAAAATTAGTTGAATCGAGATGAAAATCTAATTTTGTTTGCACAAGAGTTGATTGGATGGGTGGCACAGTTTGGAATATAATGTTATTAGAATGTACGATCGCGGCTAAACTGAGTTTTGCCGTAACTTTTTACAGGGGCATTGACTTATGAAGGAGTATGATACGTTTAAACAACTATCATTATTATGATTTAAAGCAAAGCAAAAGCTGTATTAGTTCTTGTAATGTTCAGGCGAATTACAATATTTCTACTTGTGGACATTGGCACTTTTTGAGATTTTTCAACAAAGCCTACACCCCATCATTGACAGAGTTTGTAAAACGTTTGTAACGTTCAATACGTGCTAGTGTATGATGTTCCTCCAGAGGTCCCGAATAACGATCTAGCAAACATACCATCGTTACCATAATCTTGGCGCAATCTTTACCGGGTTGGTGTTCAATGACTTTGTCTGTAATATGAATCGGCGTCTAACTGGTTACATGTTTGATTTATTTTAATTTTTACTTTGAATAGCACTTCGTTCTTTTTGAAATTCTTTTTCTGCATTGTTTTTCTTACATTTCCGGCTCTTTTTTTTTTCTTGATTTGTTTTCCGTCGATCTTGCTTTCCGTGCTGAGCACCAATGCTACCGACGCCAGGAAGGCAGCTCACACACCTGGACTCTACCTATCGACCCATCAACTCATGAACCGGGGACCAACGGCTTTACTTCCCTTCCGAAGGAAGCCATGATCACAGATGTTAGGCCTTAGAACATCCCGGCGGCGCCGACTGGGACTGAACCCAGGCCTGCTGGGGTGAGTTTTCGGTTCTTAGTTATCGATATTTTATGTTTGTGAATTTATTTTCTCCTACAAACTTCTTCATGTATCTTACTCGAATGTTTATCCTTATGCTATATGCTTTAATGATTTTGTCAGGTATTTTTTTATGTAGTACAGTTTTAGAGAACTAAAAATGAACATGTAACGAAAAAAAAGACAGGTTTTGAAAGATTGAAACTAGGCTATTTCAAGATACATTTGCAATATTTTTATATCAATTGATTGGAATTTTCTCTACGCATCGGGTCAATAGGTAAAACTATTCATTTTCAACATCATTTAAATCAAAGAATCAATTAATCACGAGCAGGCACTCCTTCCCCGAGACCTAAATATACTGTATCAAATTTTTTTTTAGTATGATTGCAGTCAACCAGTAGCCTATATAAGAGAGCGGTGTCGGCGCCATGCGTTCACTTGCACAGGAGAGTAACTTTGACTCTCGGAATAACCCCCAAAGTGCTCTCTGACGTTACCATCACCCAGAGTGGAGTATCATCTAATATACAGGCTACCTTGTTTTGCTAAAAAATACAAAAGCTGCGCTGAAACGTTTCACTTATATGACAGCTGAAGCTAAGTTTATTTCGTAGTACAACATGTTTACATAAGCGGTGCCGGTGGTGTAATGGTAAGTGAGATGACCTCTCACCCCCAGCAGGCCGGGGTTCAATTCCAGTCGGCGCCACCGGGATTTTCTGAGGCATAACATCTCTGATCCTTCGGAAGGGAAGTAAAGCCGTTGGTCCTCGGTTCATGAGTTGATGGGTCGAAAGGTAGGGTCCAGATGTGGAAGCTGTCTACCTGGTGTCGGTAGCATTAATGCTCAGCACGAAAACGAGATCGACGGAAAACAAATCAAGGAAAAATAACTTGTTTACATTCTTGTTCAGTTTGGTAAAATGGCGTCGAATCAAGTGGAAGTACGCAAACGCATTTTGTACGAACTTCAACAAAATCCAACGTTGTCGGTACGCGATCTCGCCAAAAAGCTAAAACTGCCGAAGAGTACCGTGATTAGTGTGTGCAAATTGTTTGACCAGCGCTTAACTGTAGATCGGAAGGCTGAAAGCGGAACAAATCTAAAAGTATGCTCTCAGCAAATGGACTAGAAGGTGGCAGCCATTATTGAGAAACATCCAAACCTTTCAGTTCATAATGTGGCTCGCACAGTTGGAAAATCAAAATCATATGTATAAAAACTGAAACAGAGGCATGGGTTGAAGGCGGCGAATAAGGGGAAAAGGTGCCCAATCGTAATGATTAACAAAATTTCACTGCAACAAGTCGTGCTAAGAAGCTTTTCACCCAGTTTTTGCGAAAATTTTCTTGTATCATAATGAACGACGAAACATACGTGCTCGAAGACTTTCAACAGCTTCCGGGTTTGGCTTTTTATACTGCAATGCAAAGGAAGTCCATTTCCGAGTGTTTCCTGACAAAAATGCTTTCTAAAGTCTCCAAAAAGTTTTTGGTTTGGCAGGCCATATGCAGTTGCGGCCGGAAATCCAAAAATTTCATCTCTTCCGGCACTATCAACAAAGATGTGTACGAGAAAGAATGTTTGCAAATGCGGTTACTACCATTCATCAGAATCCACGACACTCCAGCTCTGTTTTGGCCTGATTTGGCCTCTTGTCACTATGCAAAATCCGTCCTGGAATGGTATAATGCACATGAGGTCAAATACGTGCCAAAAACAGCACAAATCCGCCAAACTGCCCAGAACTTCGCCAAATAGAAAGGTATTGGGCTCTGGTTAAGTGGAAACTATTCGAATCAAAGAGGAAAGCAAATGGCATCAATGATTTCGCCGCCAGTAATGTATCCGAGGATACTGTACGCAACCTGATGGCGGGTATCCCACAGAAAGTACGAGCATTTTACGGACAAAAGAATTAACATTCAAATAAGCCAAGTTTGCTATCGATATAAGTCTATTTTCCCGAAATAAACAATCGGTTTTTTCTTGATTATATGTATATTTTTTTCCCGACCTTATCTTAGTGTCCAAAATTTAACGTGGATAGGCTTTAGAACCAAAGTTAGAGCGATTTTTGTCAAATCACCGAGGATAATCTTGAAACAAAGAAAAAATTGGTTACTTCCCAAATAACAGCCTTCTGGCATCCACTCTGATTTATGATGGTTTTATAACGGCAATGAAAAATCCATTACGTTTAAATACAGCATTTCAAAGTCAATTTTTTCTCGTTTTAAAAACATTTTATAGTCTGGCGAGAATGTCAAAATTTGTCTTGATTAAAAAATACATTTAAAGCAACCGTCAATCCCTTCATAAAACTATTCGATTTCAGCAAAATGTACTTCTTTAGAAGAGCTAGTACGTCTGGCTAAACCGGTACCATCAACGACTGAGCATCTCGCGAATTAAAAAATAAAATTGTCGAAGGCGTTTGCATCCCGTTCTGACTGGTGTTGACTATCTCCAGTCTAATGACAGACCAGCTGGATCTTGCGTATAGATGACGATCAGAATAACTTGCAACAGTGCCAACAGCAAACCACTAAAACTGTCAATTATGTGGTGTTTACATCTGTCCTTTTTTGCTAGCGCTAGTGTACTACACTCATAGAATTCCACAAATTTTTATTGACGAATTTCCATGTAAAATTCCACATGATTTTCATGTGACCACACATAAACAGAATCCACCCAGAAGCGCACATGAAATTTATGAGTCAAATGAATAGTATGTGTGGTTACACATGGCTTTTATGTGTACACATATTAAGTATGTGCTTGACCCATAGATATCATGTGTTGATCACATTGCAAAAAATCATGTGTGGGACACATAAAAACAATCTTTGAAATTTTATCAGTGTAGCACTGTACTGAAAAGTAGCCAGCATAATGTAACAGTATTGCACACTTCCTGAGTAACTGTTTCCAATCCACCGGGAGAAAATCGCCTGGAAGAACGCTGGAGTAAAACCTTGTTGCCAGTGCTGCAAAATCTCGACAATACACGACGATATTCAAAATTCTGCTTTGGTCACTAATTTGAGCTAACAGTCATTGTCAAGACAAACCATGTCAATTGTCAGTGACAATGCTGCCAGTGACGAACATGTGCAGATTTTTTAGTCTAGTCTAGTCTAGTCTAGTCTACACATACACAGCCAGTACTTGAAAGAATCCTGGAAAATGATACATCTATCATTTTTCTTGTCATTATTAATGCCTGCTGCACATCAAGGATGTGAAACAAACAATAAAGCGGCCAGGCCTACTGTGTAGCGTTTAGTTAATTTTTGTGGAAGTGAATGTTTACCATGTCTACTTAATAAGTATAGACAGTGGTTAACATTTAATCCACAGGTAATCAAAGAGCGGGGACATACCGTACCAACCGCTCCGTATGCAGGATTTGAAAATAGGTTATATAAATCGTTGGGAGTGACAGAGCTAAGAAAGTTAATGTACACTCCTTGGTTGTCCGATCTCCTGGGATGGAACACAGGTATTTACCCCTTGTGTTCGAGCGTACAGTCCTCCCTCCGTACAAGCGTGGACGGCACCGCCCACCCACTGCAATCCCTCAATCGATCCAGCCGACCTCAGTCGAAGGACAACAGAGAGCGGTGTGCGGACGTAACCTATACGGAGGGAATGCTGTATTCGCCTAGGTTATAGCGCCCTTGCTCGCTATTCGTTATTCGCTGTCTACAATGAGAAGAAACAATGCATGAACTTACAACACGCCCCGCATACACGTAGTACCGATATAAAATGTATATTGGTACTGCGTGTACACTTCCATCATCAAAGCAATTCCTGCTTTGTAGATGGCACGTATTTAGTAGGATGTCTCCTAAAAAAATAGGATGTCTAAAATCCATAGGATGAAAGTTAAGTCTCATCCGAATCAAATGATTCCAAATGCTACGGATTCATAGAAATTAAGTTTAAATAGATAAAAGTAAAAAGGAACAATCTCACCAAATCAGTCCAAGTGAATCCTTTGCAAGCAGCTCTGTCACGTTTGGTGTAGTAGTTCCGATCATAGACCCGCCTTACGGGGATCAATCCTCAGGTTTAATATAGTCAATTGCTCCTTGACGCAAACACGAAGCGACCGCTCATAAAATCATATAACGCATAAATAAACTGAACTTAAAAACTATCACTCGCGATGCCACAAATTTCTGGAGCAGGAGCATAAGCGAAATCTAATTACAACTTCACAAAAGTCGAGAAAAAACGGAGCAAAAATTGACGGCTGAAAATTTTCCATGTCTTTCTTCGAGCAGAGCACACTACGATCATAGAGGTAACTCTAAGACCACTGGGTCCCGAAGAAAATCATTATTATTTTTGGCTCACTCAGTACCAGAACAACGGTCCCAAGCAGTCCCAAGCTATTTCACTCACCCCTGCATGTTCTGCATGAATCCACACACCCCTGATGTTATCTGTCAAACTTTCATAGCGAATCAAAACAAACATAGTGTAGTAATAGAATTTCAACTAGAATAGGGTACGTTAATCGTTTGCTTGGGACCAATAGGCTACTAAAGTGGTGAGCCAATTTAAAATCGTTAGTTTCGTATTGATTGTTGCTACGATCCTCGAATGACGAACATGTGCAGATTTTTTATGAGCTAAATTTGTAACGAAATTAAATGACTTGAGCAAAACAATTACATTGAGCCGTTAAAGTTAACTAGAAACTACGCCCTGAACTGCTTGGATAACAATAATATACCACAGAATGCACGAAATTAAACCTTTCTGTTTTTTTTTTTTTTTTTCCTTTGGTTTGTTTTTTCCGTCGATCTTGTTTTCCGTGCTGAGCACCAATGCTACCGACGTGCCAGGAAGGCAGCTCTCCCACACCTATCGAGCCATCAACTCATGAACCGGGGACCAACGGCTTTACTTCCCATCCGAAGGAAGGCGTGATCAGAGATGTTATGCCTCAGAACATCCCGACGGCGCCGACTGAGATTGAACCCAGGCCTGCTGGGGTGAGAGGTAATCACGCTTACCACTACACCACCGGCGCCGTTAAACCTTTTTGTTGTCAGGTGAATCTTTGACAAAGGTTTTTTTTTTTTTTTTGAGGATCAAGTTTATCAGTGACTACGTGATGAAAATTTTTGTCAATATCGCGCGAAAATCTGTCAATGACAAATCTCAGCACTGCTTGTTGCACAGCACAACTGTCGAAAACTAAACAAACTATGACGTTTTACTTTTTGCAGGCAACTTGCTTCCATAAGTGCTGTCATAAATCTGAACGGGTCAGGAGCGAACAAAATGTATTTAGATAAATACTTTTCAGTCTGCAAGTTTTCTTCATAAAAGCTATTTTAAAACCTTTTCATGAAAGCAAAACAACTTTTTCACAAATGGCCCATGAAAATCAACTTTTATGCCACTGCCATAGTACAATTATTTTGTTTGTTTTACTTTAAAATCTTCGATTTTGTATGTATATTTCCTCGGATATAACTTTATGTTAGTAAATTTAGCAATGACCAAATATTTAAAAAACAAAAATCATCTCGGCTGAGTTTAATGATCAACCTTAAGAATAATTAATTTCTTTGCCCAATTTAAAATAATTAGTCAAACCGGCGTTTTCCGAGGGCGGACTTATTTTTTCGATATTTTCAAGCACATTTTACAAAAGACCATGGCACCTTAAACTAAGCCACTTTATGAGAACTATTTTAATAATTTTAATAATTCAACAGGATTTTTATACGATCAGTTTATATTTTAATTATTTTGATAAGATCGGATGATATTTATGAATATCTTATTATTATCTTGATTGATGCTCATTCTAGTGGATTCAGCAAGCGGTTGGGAAAAATGGCTCGAATAATATTTTTATTTTATAGCTTTTATTTTAGTTTATATACGGGCTTCAAATGGTTCTGAATGCGTTCGCCATACAAAGCTTTTGCAGATAATCAATCTTGAAGAGCTTCAATAATGTACTCTTCAGAACCTTCTCCAGGATGAGCCATCTAGACGGATTCAAGCCTTAGGCTGTGTTCCATTTGGAGAATTTTCAATTAAATTTGATACTTTTAAAATAAATTATTATGTTCGATTCTCGAAAAGGTGTTTGTCAAAATTGTTTCCTTGTTTGTCAGAAGTAAGTCTGGTATAATAGCAGATTTATTTGAGAATTTTCCATCTGCCGAATTTAAGTGAAAATTCACAGCTAACACAGTAACACAGCTATAATGAAGTTCTGGTGGATGCATCAATCGTAAAGCAGCCTTGACCAGGGTTTTATGAATGTTGTTTTATAGTAGGTTTGTAGTACTTCATAAATCTTAAAAAGATACTTGGGTTTTCATCTACAGTGTATCTCAAAATTAATCGTTCATCCTAGAGGACAATTTCTTGAAACATGGTGAATAAATATATTTTTATTAAATCATAGCAGGTGGAAGAACAGATGTTTATTGATTTATTGCTATAGTTTTGGTCTTTATTGGAAGAACCTGTATGAAGTTACATTTATTTTAGTAAAACGATTTTCAACTTTTTACCTAGTGTATGGGCTACAAAATGGTGAGTGACAATCTGGAAGGAGCGATATACCTAGCTCCGGTCCTCACAAAATCCTACCTCACGCCTCCACGAGTCATATGATCACAAAAGACTGCCAGCTGAAACATGGACACAGCTGGTTGGCGTAGCCTGGGCAATGTTGTCAATCCGACAATAGCAGAGTGAGGAGGTGCGACGCGAACACTGGCGCGGTAACCATAGCACGGTGATAGAGGAAATGCTTCGCCAACCCGAGCGTCTGTTCACCATGGAGGTGCGGCTCAAACAGCGTCTGACTGGCATCCAGCGGCTGAATAAGAAATGCTCTTCCCCGGAAGCTACACCTAAGATGACAGCCCCATCACGGCGGATAGGAGACCTTAGGCCAACCACCTACTGTCTCTGAAACCTTTACAATTGTTACAGAAACCAACAGAGAAAGACATCGAACTGATATAACGGCAACGACTTTTAGCGCAAAACAACGGACACGAATTGGATCATGGAATGTATTGACGTTAGCCCAGCAGGGTAAACTGGCACAACTCGCCAACGAGGCGCGATGCATGAAGCTAGAAATCCTGGGACTGAGTGAAGTTCGTTGGCCAAACTTTGGAGAACACAAACTGCCGTCGGGACAGGTACTACTATACTCTGGTATTCGAGGTGGGAGCCTGTTAATGAGAGGATAATCGTTGCCAGATTTAGAACACGGGTTCGTAACCTTACCATAATCCAATGTTATGCGCCAACCGATGCTGCCGAGCTACAGGACAAGGAGAATTTTTACAGTCAACTGAATGCCGTCGTGGATAAGGTTCCAAAGGGTGACATCAAGATCTACACTGGCGACTTCAATGCGAAGATCGGCTCCGACAACACGGGCTATGAGCGTGTCATGGGACGCCATGGTCTCGGCGAAATGAGCGAGAACGGTGAGCTGTTTGCAGAATTTTGTGGCAATAACGACATGGTGATCGGGGGCTCGCTCTTCCCCCATCGGCCAGTGCACAAAGTCACGTGGGTTTCCCGTGATGGACATACCGAGAATCAGATCGACCACATCTGCATCAGCCGAAAATGGAGACGGAGCCTTCTTGATGTCCGGAATAAACGCAGCGCCGACATCGCGTCTGACCATCACCTTCTAATCGGTGAAATCCGCCTACGCATGGGGCGGATCCAGCGACGGGAGGAAAGACTCGGGCGGCGGTTCAACACACGCCGACTTGAAGATCCAGCGGTAAAAAGGTCTTTTGTTGAAGAACTTGAGACTCGAGCTACGGACGTTCCAGAAGGTGGCAGTGTAGAAGAACAATGGACGGCCATCAAGAATGCCTTTATAGAAACAAGCGAGAACAACTTGGGTGAGCTGCGCACCCAGAGGAAAGAGTGGATCACAGATGAAACCTGGCGGAAGATTGAGGAGCGTAGAGAAGCAAAAGCCGTGATAAAGCGGGCGAGAACCAGAGGAGCCAAGAACGAAGCCCGTCAACGGTACTCGGCTCTAGAGAAGGAAGTCAAGCGCTCTTGCAGACGGGACAAGCGAGCGTGGGTAAACTCCCTGGCCGACGAAGGGGAGAAAGCCGCAAACACTGGCGATATACGCCTCCTCTACAATATCTCACGACGCCTGAGTGGAGCAAGGATGAACCCGAGGATGCCAGTGAAGGACACGACTGGACAGTTGCTTACCGACCCCACTGACCAGCTGAAACGCTAGTTTGAGCACTTCGAACAACTTCTTCAAGTTTCGACGGCGTGCGGCGCATCACTTACGTCAATTCCGAGGCCCCATCACTGCAGGAGATTGAAGCAGCTATCCGAAGCATGAAATCCAACAAGGCTCCAGGGGTCGATCGCATATCAGCAGAGATGCTCAAAGCTGACCCCATGCTATCCGCACAAATGTTGCATCAACTATTCTGTAATATCTGGGACACCGCGACTTTTCCGGCCGACTGGATGCAGGGCATCTTAGTGAAGGTCCCAAAAAAGGGGGATCTGACTGTGTGCGACAATTGGCGAGGCATCATGTTACTGTGTATTGTTCTCAAAGTTCTGTGCAAAGTTATCCTGAATCGGATACAGGAGAAGATCGACGCGACTCTCCGACGGCAGCAGGCAGAATTCCGTGCCGGAAGATCTTGGGTGGACCATATTGTCACGCTCCGCATCATCCTGGATCAGGTCAATGAATTCCAAGAGTCCCTTTATTTGGTATTCATTGACTACGAAAAAGCTTTCGACCGTCTCAATCACGAGAATCTGTGGGGCGCCCTGAGACGCAAGGGAATCCCAGATAAAATTGTCAACCTCATCGAAGCGCAGTATGAGGCTTTCACGTGCAGAGTTCTGCATAACGGAGCCTTGTCCGACCCTATCCGGGTAGTCGCTGGTGTGAGACAAGGATGTATACTATCACCGCTACTGTTTCTCATCGTAATCGACGAGATCATGGTAGATGCAATTGACCGTGTACCGAACCGTGGGCTGCTTTGGCAGCCTATCACCATGGAGCATCTCAACGACTTCGATTTGGCTGATGATGTTGCTCTACTAGCACAACGGCGCTCTGATATGCAGAGTAAGCTCAATGACCTAGCCGAACGCTCCTCTGCGGCCGGTCTCACCATCAACGTCAACAAGACCAAATCGTTGGATATCAACACGGGCAACCCTTCCAACTTTACGGTAGCGGGGCAAGCAGTGGAGAAGGTCGAAAGTTTCCAATATCTTGGCAGCCAAATAGCGTCGGACGGCGGGACCAAGAGCGACATAGGTGCACGAATCAAGAAGGCTAGGGCTGCCTTTGCGAGTTTACGAAACGTATGGAGATCCAACCAGATAAGTCAACGCACCAAAATCCGAGTTTTCAACCCGAACGTGAAATCTGTGTTGTTATACGCCAGCGAGACGTGGTGTGTATCAGCGGAGAACACTCAAAAGCTGCAGGTCTTCATCAACCGATGCCCGCGGTATATAATTCGTGCCTGGTGGCCTCACAACTGGATCTCGAATGCCGAGCTCCATCGTCGATGTCATCAGAAGCCGATAGCAACAGAAATTCGAGAGCGAAAGTGGAGGTGGGTCGGCCACACACTTCGACGGGGCGGAAACGAAATCTGCAAGCAAGCGCTGGATTGGAATCCAGCAGGACATCGCAGCAGAGGCAGACCCAGGGGCTCATGGCGGCGGAGCCTCAATAAGGAAATTAAGCAAGTCGATAGAAATCTGACCTGGGCCCAGGTCAAGGCAAAAGCGAGCAGCCGCCCAGGATGGAAGTCTTTCACGTTGGCCCTTTGCACCGCTGGTGGTGCACAGGACCCTTAAGTAAGTAAGTAAGGACGAATTTTAATAAAATACTAAACTACGACTAAAAATGAGCTACGACTAAAAATGAGCAAAATTTCAAGAAGCCATGAACATTTTATTTCAAGAAAATAAGGTTTTTCCTTAAATTGCTCTTAGTTTTTTTAATCAAACAAATATGCCTAATACTGAAACAATCATTGATAAATGTATGCTGAGTCAGCTGTCAAAAATTCAGGGACGTATCTTTTTAACTTATGCTTTTAGAGCCGTTTTCCTAAAATTGAATGCAGCTGTACGATCAATTTTTAGATACACTGTAAAATTGATAGATACATTGAAAAATGGTTTCCCTAACACAGTCACTTAATATTGATACCAAGCACGAGCATGCCAGACGGTACCGATCTTTATGCCTTTTGGTACAAATTTTAAGCCCCTCCTATCAAGAGCATTATGCCAAAAAAAAAACCTTACCAAAGTCTCTTAATAGAAAAGGGGCTTAAAATTTCCATCAAAAAGTATAAACATAGGTACCGTCCGGTAGGTTCAGATTCTGTGATTGATGTGTTTTCTCTAATAGGGAAAATGGCTCAAATGTTGACCTATGGATCTACACTCAAAAATATTACAAAACAAATATAGATTGAATTTTATGCATTTTATAATTTTTGAAAATTTAAACATAGGTTTGATTAAAATTTTCGTCAAAATTATACTAAGTCCGAATCACGGAGTGGAATTCGATCAGTGTTTACTAAAATGATAGGAAAAAGAACATCTGGATTCTCTTCGGAACTTCGTGCTGGTGAAAAGCTTCATCCCGGCGGCTTTCTACTGCGCCTGTGATCTGTTGGGCAGCTAGAAAATTGTAAGTATTTTTCAAATGATATTCATAAAAATAAAATAATTAAAAACCTTCCTGAGACAATTTTAATTTTAATTTGAAAACAATAATATTTACCATAAATTAAATAAAGAAGCGAAAAATACATTCTCTCGAATAACCGTATCTATGCATTGTAAGTATATTTCGATTTTATACTATTGCACGCATAAACCATTTTTATACTATGTTTGCATTCTCTCCCTTTATACCGACTTTTGCGTCGGTACGGAGAGTTGCGATTTAGCGTAACTTTTATGCTATTTAGATTTTAATATTTTTTGAGTGTAAGATTGGGCCCACCGCTAAAAATCTGCTGTTTTTTGTCTAGATGAACGCGTCATTGGGACGGTACTAATTGATATTTTTGGTCGCCATTGAAAATTTAGTCGATTGCTGAATTTATGTATAGGTCCAAATCAGGGGCATTTAGGCCGACATTACATCAATTTCCCCTACATATTTCATTTCCGCACCGCTATCATTTCCAGAAACACCGAGGAAAAATTTCCACAGTATTGTTCTTAACTAGCTTCCAAGCTTCCAATCCATCGGTCCTTTTCAGGACCACAAATGACTAATAAAAGAGTAAAATAACCTCTTACTTTTTTAATATAAAAAACCGTGTATTTAAAAAAAACCTACCAAGATTTTGATTTTTCAAGTGCTAAAATATTTTGAAAAATTGGAATTTTATGCCAATCAAAATTATAGAATGCTATGGTCCATATAGACATATTTCAAAAAATTCTGTATTTACACCATAAATTGTGATTTTTTTTAAAGTATGCCACACCTATGGCTAGGAATGGATAATGCAATTCGAATCAAGTCGATTGGTTGCATCGTTATAGAGAAATCGTTCCGTGTTAAAATAAAACGTTTAAAAGAAAACCACTTTAAAAAAAACGTGTAAGAAAAGACTTGAGTGTATTGCACATCACGCACCAAAGTAGACTCCTGCGCTAAAAAATAATCCCTAAATATCAACGTTCTATCACCACTAGTATGTAAATATGATACTCTATTGAAAAATGTAGCACTCTGTTACATTCAAAATGGATCATTTTTATTTGTACTGGGCTGAGCGGAAAACAAATCCGATGGATTATTTTTAGCACCGGAGTCTACTTTGGTGCAAAATGCGCAATAAGCGATGACTTCAACCAAAATTACGATTCAAAATAATACATTTATTTTATAGCACACAGTTGAATGAAATCGCCGGTAAGCAGTTTTTGATTAGGTGTCTACAAATTGAAGAATCGTGCAAATATTTATTATCATGAATATCCTCGGATCTGAAATTAAACAAAAAATCTGTTAGGGTTACAATCAACTGTATACGATACGTTGTGTCACAGAGCATAAATCATCAGATCACCAACAAGTCAAATACATAATATTCAACATGCTTGTATTTCCTTTCCAAACACAATGGTCTACAATTTCCTTGTTGATTCCATCTACTCCAGATCCATTTCATCTCTTGCGCCGTTTTATCCACTCAAAGGTGGCAGGTTTCCACTTTGGCATTTAAACAAAATCCCAACTGTTACTGATTGCCTGCCTGCAGCCAACTCAGGCAGTACCAAGGATCGTGACCCCGTGGGAGGATTGCTTTCTTTCTCCTAAAACACTACAATTTCACTCGATCTGAGATATTGCTAATATTTTCTTTCGCACTAATTGATTAAAGATGGTTGGCGTCGGTCTCTATGTGCCTTTCTATGAACACCAACCAAGCGGCTCGGCAGATTTCCTCTCCATTAGGAAGATAACTTGCGGACCTTTTGTACCTATCATTGGCGAGGGCATGTACGATCTCGTCGGTTTCGGATTCCTAGAGTTGGGAGGTCTAAAGCTAAAGTCTCAGCAAAGTGAACATAATTGCATATCCGACGAAGCCGAAGCCTGTATGTGATTCTAGCAACTCAACGAGTCTCACCTTTCAATTAAATTTAATTCCTCCCCCTCTGCTCTGATGGGGACTTGGAATGCTCGATGGACCTACCGGCAGTGATAGATCCCATTTAGTATAATGCAGGTTTCGGTCTCAGAAAACCTGTACTGCGCATCCGGTGAGTCGGAGGTATGCGGTGTTTTTTTTTATGGACAGAGGTGCCAGCTGCAAGCCATGGATTGCTTACATTCCAATTAGATCGCGCGTTTGTGATTAATTGCTGCAATCTCTTGAAATATTTCATTTTGTTTCCTTTTGTGTGTACAGCGTGGACAAACACTCCGTGGAACGAGAAAGAGTGCACGGGCGATCTCTGTGGAATAGCAACAAATGGCTAATTGGTTTGTCGCTTCGGTTCGGTCAGATTAGGACTCGAAGATTAATGTGAAAAATATGGAAGGGAACGTGCGACCATTAGCGGCTAGCGTCGCTGAAGTGATGGGAACGTTTGGTTGATTTATTTCTTAGCATTCAAATAAATTTATAGGAACTGAGATTCCAACAACACTAAATAATAGATGAGGTAGGTATTATTCGATGAAACTTGTTCGAGAAATCACCATAAATTTAATTAGAGTAGTGAATTTCGTTTGCACAAGGAAAGCTTCGGAATGATGATTTAGGTACTGTCAAGATTTCTACAACACGCGTTTTTTACCTGAATTTCTGCTACATATAACTCTTCGGAATTACACACCCCATTTGATTTCAACATTGGTTATAAATTCTAAGCTTAACAACTCTGAGAATTCCTACCTATATTTGAGGATTTAGTATGTTTTGATATTCCAGGTTAATTCTGCCTCCAACCATAGCTACAGACCATCATATTTAATAGAATGTAGAACTTCACAAAGTAAATCATTTAATTAGATTTAAATTAAAAATTTAAACTTTTGAACTGAAAAATGTATTAAATGATTTTTAACAGAAATCAAAAGTATTATTTCCTTTACTAAATATGTGTGTGAAGTTCACGCATTTTTTTCGTGAGTTTATAGGAAAAAATATATGCAATTTTCACACAATAAATACTCTTCATAAACTTCTGTAGTTAAAATTTTCAGTTGTAGAAAGTTTGAACTATGCACAAAAGTGATGCAATTGGCTGACATGTAAAAAAGGCGTGTCTGTCCAAACTCATTCGCTTCTGTGCATGTTAACTATCACCGGGTCATTTCTTATTTCTTGTTCCTCTCAAACTAGCGATGCACTCCGCGTGTCAGTTTCTGTTTAATTACTCTCTGAACTCAACATGAAATGTATAATGCGTTTTCCCACCGACCGACACGGGGGTACTCGAACGCGGATCTTTGCAGCAAAGCCATTACTTACCTCGTTACGGTTGCGTACGTTCACGAAGGCATAGTTATCTACCGCAGAGCCTCATAGCCTCACACATTTGTAGTTTCACAGGGGGCTCAGCTGTGGCCCGGCATTAGTTCTGGTCCCTCCCAGTCTGTGACGCTGATCTTCTGATATACATCATCAGCATCTTGGTGGTGGGTGGGTGAATGGTTGGCGTGCGGTTGAGCTTTGCTGATGATATTTTATGAATGACGGAAGATGTGCTTGGATGTTTAAAATTGAATACCTGGTGGGCATATAATGCATTTGCTGTGTTCGTTTGTGGTCGGCTCCGTTGGAAATAAACCACAGGGAACTGGTTTTAATCTTCAGCCAAAGTCAAGGTTTTGGTTGACATTTATTCAAGGTATCAAGTTAACGTGAAGGTTAGGTGCTAACAGAGCATTCCTGTTCAATCTAAATTGCATAAAATTATATAAATTATGAGAACTAAACCGGAAGCCTCACAACAGGTTGAAAACACATCCAAACCACTTGATTGTTAAAATCAGAAGCAACAAATGATTTCAGATTGGCATAATTGCTTTCAATCATCACGTCAGCTGTCCACTTTAAAGCCCACACAATCCACTAAACTCCTATCAACCTTGTTGTTGCCTGAAGAGGAGAAGGAAATAACTGTGCCGATCCCAGTTCAGTAGTACTGTTCACTGTGCATTATTGATCGCCGGCATTCTAACATTCAGGGTCAACCAGACGCCAACCAGTAGTGACCACTTCTAAGAGATCCTTTCATCACAGCGCACAAACCGGCAGTCGCTCTGAAAACTGGGTGCGTTCAACTTGTATAGACCGGCTGGTATGCGACACTGAATCGGTCGTAGATGTTTTAACGATTTTAATCGATCGTTACCAAGCGTAAACATTTGAAACGGAAATATTTCAAGTGCTCCATTCGACCCCATACGCGAAACCATTACCGCCTTTGGACACCCTTGCAAACGCGCGCTAGTCAGTGGTAATAAAAGCAAGGAGCACTTAAAACTAACCAAACAGGCGAGGCGCGTTGAACTTCCCTTCAGAAGGATTCAGAAGCGACCACAATCTCGACACATTTCTCAAATAATAAAACGGTTTTGACAGTTCATTAACGACCCATATACATCTCTGTTCTCGAACCACACTCTAGCGAGGAGGCATGGCCACCAGTTCGTAAGGCAATTATCGCACGTAAAATGTGGCTACTAAACGTCAACCCAATGACTGGCCAACGATGTCGTCCGAAGGTCCATATGGTACCATATGTGCCACAATGGAGATCGTGTCGACGTGCAGCTAATGCGCTTGGGCGTGAGAATAGGGCAATATGCATGAAAACCACCATAACCATCAGAAGAAGCAAGGGCCTTACCCAAGTAATAATTTTGGTCTTATGAGGGTTCTGTAGACCATGATTTAGACTTGCAGAATGAGTTAAAAACACAATAAAACATGCAATGTTACTTGGGTACCTTTTCATCCACAGACCGTGCACACTATTATAAGTTGAAACAGCTGAACGGTAATCAGTTCAGTAATCGAAATGACTACCGAACGGTCGATAATCGATTTTTTTTATTAACTCTAGATAGAGCTAGAATTGGGGCGTAACAGCATTTGTAAACAATGACTTCTTTCAATGTTTTCTAGATAGTCAAGCCTTGCCCAAAAGGAAAAAAAAAAAACATTTCTTGTGTATAACTCCGTTACAAAATAAAGGTAAAGATAAGATCTAAACTCTAGCAAATAACCCTTCGAGTAATACACTTAACATTAATTCGACACTTTTTTTTAATAATGTGTCTCGGATCCTATTTATACACGTTCTTATGTTTTTATATTACAAAACCGAAACTCAGAAAATTACTTATGTTTTTATACCGTTGGAAAGTTTACTTCGTCATCGAATATTCAGGATAATTATTTTTACCGGAGGCCAGCACTTTTTCAATAGTGCAATTAAAAAATTGACGATGGGGCATACTATTAAATAAGTGTATAAGCTTTGAGGGAAACATATGAAATAACAAATCGATCAATTTTAACTTGCTAAAACAGTTTGCCTATCAATTCAACAAAAATTGTATTACCCAGCGAACCTGTCACAATGAGACAAGATCAATTAAAACATATAAAAGGAACACTAATACCCAAGTAATCATAAGTGTTAATAGGAAACTGTATATCAACCTCAATCAAGCATTCATTATACCCAGAAACCACTGATCAGCAATTATCTGATTTATAAGCAATTTGACAGCATGACAAATGCCACTAAGAATTATACTAATCAAGTACCACCAAGCAGCCGGCGCCGGTGGTGTAGTGGTAAGCGTGACTGCTTTCTAACACCCCAATGGGTCTGGGTTCAATCCCAGCCGAGGTCGGTGGGATTTTTCTGAGGCATTAAAAATCTCTGGTCACGTCTTCCTTCGGAAGGGAAGTAAAGCCGTTGGTCCCGGCCCATGTTTGTTGCGAATGGGTTTTTTATTTTTTTTTTTTTTTTTTATTTAAGAGATTTTTAGCCTTAGGCTAGTTCATCTCTAAGTTGTGAATGGGTGCGATATCCTACACATGTGTGGAAGCTGCCTTCCTGCACATTCGGTTGCAATCGATGGTCGATGTGTGTGTGTACAATCTAACCCCCACTGTCCGGCAGTGTTATTATGGAAGAAAACCGCTTTTTATTACCAATTAAAGCAGGTTTAGTCCGGGAGTTAGAAGGTGTTAGCTCTATTGCAGCTCCAGTGACCCATTTCAGAATGCCTGGTAATTCACGACCACTCCGAGGTCACTTTTACTTACAATAAGCCCCGCATGTTCACTCTACCTTTATCAAATGGATAATGGTATCATAAACACATTTCCAGATTCAAAAAATATTATTTCCAAATCTGGCACGTATAAAGTTTTGAAATTTGTGCAACTGTATTAAATCGATTTGAATGGACATTTCTTACCAATTTTGTTTCGAATACCTCTTGATTCATCTGCTGGCAGCACTTACTGGCCCTTACCGGCGACCAACTCGTCTGCCCGCAAAAGCAACAACGCCTAAATCTCAAATCTCTCCGGACGTCCCCTCGAAAATACAATCGAGATACCTATGTATAAGAACAATCTTCAACTGGAACGTACTCACCAAATCAATACATCCGGGAGCTCATTCCCGATGCTAATTTTTCTCGGGAACTCGGGAACTCGGTGAGCAATTTTGTGATACGGAATTTTTACTGAACATAAACCGCGAATTTACGAATTTCACCACTCCCAACTGCGAAACACGTTCAGAAGCACTTTTGGTACACTTTCGATCAATTACTTTTGAAAACACAAAAAAAAAATGCAAGCAGCGAGCCAACATCAACACCGATTGTGCCAAACTCTTTCACGCACCTTACAGCGCGTAAATAAACTGAAATTAAAAATTATCACTCGCGATGCCACTAATTTCTGGTCCGGGAGAAAATCAAAAAAAAAAATTAAAAAAAATCAGTGCCACCAAGCAGTTTTTCTGGCCCTATAATCACAAATAATGCAAGTACTTGAGCACAGAACAGAAGTGGAAGTGTGAACGAATCAGTGTATCAAAAAGTGTGAGAACAGTTTTGTTCACCAAGCGACGCTTGTGGATGCGCTTCATACGGGTTTTCTATGAACACAAACACCATCAAAGCATGCTGCCCATATAAACTGCAGGCAACGCTTGCCTACCGCTAGGTGCGCTAGTGTTCAATCATCTCTCCTCATCTTGACTTTTGCCCTTCCATTTTATTTCTGGCCAATGCAACACAAATATCGAGATTACAGCGCTTGCAGAATAAAATAATGCGTTTGATTTTGAGATGTAATATATTCACTTCCTCAACTTTGATGTTAGACGCCTTACAATGGTTGTCGGTGAAGCAAAGAATTGTATATTTGACTATGGTGTTCATTTTAAAAGTAGTTAACGGTTTGCTGCCTCGATATTTGTGTGATCGAATTGAAAGAGCAAGTGACTTTCATAGATATAATACTAGAAACGCGGTTGAAATAAGAACACCACATTTCTTGACTTGTGCTTCACAAAATTCATTATATTATAAAGGAATAAATGTTTTCAATTCGATGCCTAGACATATCAAACGTTTAGCAACACTTACAGAATTTAAAAGACACTGCATTTCACACGTTAAAACTGTCGTTTGAACAGTTATCCACTGATTTTTTTTTTTTATAAATTGACAAGTTATGTATCTTGACGAAATTATCTCTAACGGATTATTTTATATGGATAGCTGTCATAACGACTTTTTAATAATTATTGTAGCACTGCAAAAACTATTTTTGTTCGCCACGAGGGTGATGATGGATTTTTAATGTTTGATTTAATAGTAGATTAATTAAAAAAAAAGTAGTCTACAAAGGTTTGAGCCTCGCGCGCGTATTACGGATATAGAGGACTGAATTTAACATTTGATAAAAAAAAATGCAATTTTGAAGCTTATTTGAAAGATACCTTGCGTTAGTAGTAAGTTTTCTGGCAAATGTTAGGAGTTCGTGAGCATTCCTGACATTGCTGAAAATTATTATAGCATCAGATTGCGGGGTTGCTAGTGTAATAGGATGCTTTGTTGATTGTTCATTAACTCTTGATTGCTCGTAATACTTATGAATATTTTAGGTGGACAAAAAGGCGAACTAAGAGGTGGACGCCTGAGCTTTTCCAAATTTATATCGCTGTGAAGCAACTGTAAACTCTAGAGGGAATTTATATCTGTAACTGAAACCAGTTCGATTTTGTTTGCCAACCTGGTTAAAATGTCATATTCAATTATCTTAAAGATAAATCGTCCAGCTCAAACCTTTGTAAGGGTAAGAGGTGGGACCATCATCATCATCATCTTCTAGAACACTAAGTTAAGAGCACGCAATAAGCTAAATATTTATGCGATATGCAATAAGCTTGAAATGCGAAGAAAAAAAGTAAATAATACTATCTCACCCCAAAAGGCCTGGGTTCAATCTCAGTCAGCGCCGCTTGGATTTTCTGAGTAATAAAATCTCTGATCACGCCTTCCTTCAGAAGGGAAGTAAAGTCGTTGGTCCCCGGTCTATGAATTGATGGGTCGATAGGTACGGTCCAGGTGTGAGAGCTGCCTTCCTGGCGTCAGTAGCATTGGTACCCAGTACGGAAAACAAGATCGATGGAAAACAAATCAAGGGGGAAAAAATAACAGATACGCTATTCCATATCAGGTCGCAATGACACATAAAAACAATCGGATCCGGATAGCTACTATTCGCCTGATAATGGCCTTAACGATTATAGCACGCTGAGAATCGTTCAGAGACGATTGGCGTTCTACTACCAAAAATGTTCAAACTCCACAAAGAAACACCCCAAGGACTACCGTTCCACATTCGATTTGACAAAACGAGCCCGCCCGCCAATGTGTGTTTGCTCGGTATGAGACTAACCTCAGGTAGGTTCAGTTCGTCCCTTGAAAAGGATTGGGCTGTCCCAAAATTTATTCTCATTAGTGAGACTCACTGCACTCGAACGACCATAATTTCTAACTTTACCCTCACCGAGCGGCTGGCAAAGCTTTCCTTCAGAGCTTTATTTTATCATCATCGGAGTTCCCATCATTTACACCAGAGGCGACTCCGTTGCGAAAGCGTGATTTGCCCTTTACACCAAAATTAACAAAAATAATCGATTCCAATTTTGTACTCTAAGCGCACGGAACGAAATCTTTCAGGATGCTTTTCCCCATGATACAAACAGCGGAATAAGGAGGGTACTAACTTTATATTGATTTAATAATTAAAAAAAGTCCTTTTAATTCACAATAATTTCAACATATATTTGGTTTCTGCACCGTTCGAATAATTCATGTAATTTTCTGCGAGATATAGCGCACGTAGCCATAACGCTAGATTTGGCATAAATTTACGCGATATTTCGTGTAAATTTAAGCACAATATCGCATAAATTAGCAATATTGTATGCAAGCTTGTAAACGATTTCGCTGTTTATGCCAAGCATAGCTCAAAATTAAACGAAGGAAGATTTTACGCGATAGTTAAAATCCAGATTTTATTTTTCTGTGTATTCTAATCGTCCCTATCTTATCTGTGCGTGTCCTTCTCGGTCCGGACCATTGTCTGTCACCGAAACAAAAGTGCTTGCATACTATAGCCCGCAGGCCGATATCGATCTAGGCGTTCATTCAGGACGACGTTACTAAGTCGTCGGTCTCATGGACAATTAAAAAAAAAGAGTGATAGTGTTTGCACCAATGTCAAAATTTAAAAAAATCTCAAAAATTTCGTTTTCGAATTTTATTTATTTATTCAAAGGGGGGATGTTTCTCAGAGACTTAAACTATGTTAATCATCGATCGAGTTTCCACTTGCTGCAATTACGGCCTCCACACGCTTCCGGAATGCACACCATGTTCTAATAATGTAGTCTGGATCCATTTCTCTTTAGGTACGGGTCAATGTTTGTCTGAGGCTTGCTGTACCCGGGTGGCGTTTAGAACAGGCCTTGGCCTTCATTACGCGCCATATTGAGTAATCCAGCGGATTAAGATCGGGGCTGGATGGCGGCTACATATCCTTCGCCCAGAACGGAAGATGTTCCTGCAACCACTTCTGAGTGCGGTCCGAAGTGTGGCACGGAGCCCCATCTTGTTGAAATACAACATTTGGTTTCGGACCGTACTGTTCTTTGATCCATGGAAGAACATACTTACGTAAAATCCCGATATAGACCTCCGTATTGACCTTGTCGCCTTCTGGAATGAACACCAGGTCCATTTTTTTGCCATCGGAAGCCACCAATCCAAACACCATAACGCTGCTTGGTCAGATACACGTTCTTGTGCTCGTCGTCCACGTCTTTTACCGGAAGAGAACTAATATACTGGTCGGTTCTGGAATTTGATACGGAATCAACGGTAAACATGCTCTCGTTGGTGAACAGGATTACCGGATTTTTTCGCTTAAGGAAGTTCAAGATTTTATTGAATCGTTCGACTCGTAGCTCCCGGATGCGGCTGGTAATCATGTGAGTTTTTTTCCGTGCCCTCGACTTCGCCCCGCAATCTTTCTTTACGATCCCGTGTTGCTTTGCCATTTTACTTATTGAACGCACTGGATTCACCCGAATCTTCCTTTTGATAGCAGCGATAACCCTCGGAACGCGAGCTGACCTCGGACGACCTGTGGCCACCTTTGCGGATAGTTGTCCTTTCTTTTCTCGGTCTAAAACCCTTTTGACGGTCCACCGGGACACTCCCACGGCGATTGAAATGTCTTTTTGCAACATTTGCGCGTGGGACAAATCACGAATACGCTGCCACTTCGTCATGGTGCAACTGTCAAACTAAGTAAATCATTTTCTTTTATACACAGCCTACTACGGTATGAGCTATAGGTTACGTGCATGCAAAGAAAACCAAGGCATTGTATGCACAGGTGAAACGGGAACTTTATTTGTACGATGGTGCAAACATTATCACGCATACGGTACAGGCCTGTTGTCGTACTTCTTACTGCTGTACGAATTGCTCGCTGCTAGTACTTTCCCAAGCCACCTAGCAGGGCGAGATTATCCCGGGGGAATGCTGTTTTGTTGATCTCGTTCGGTTTGGGCCTTCTGACCTAGTTGACGATTGGCCAGGGTATTTGCGCAATGGAAAACTCAACGGAAGAATGCGGCGACGGTTGGTCGAATGGTTTCCTACTCTGGAGATAGAAAGCCGTCGAACGGCTGTTCGACTACGATTAAGACACGCACATTTTCCTACACGCACAGAGTTTTTTACACAACGGTAACTTTCGTAGCTACGGAAAAGGTTTCTTACTGGTTTTTGACTAGCAGTCTAACTGAAAAGAATCGCGGTTAATTAGCACTTGAAAGATTATATAATTTTAAACTTTCCCTACTTCGAACACCGTGGTAACAGGCAAAGCCACACTTCCGACACTTAATCGAGTTTCCAGGCAAAAGGACGAGAAAGTCTCAAGTCCTCAGATAAATACATTCAGAGAATTTAATTACAGGAAATGCGACTCACCCGAACGCTTTTGGAAAAGTCGTCGGTTATGGTTCGTTAGATTGAAATGCATCTCACTCTTGCATGTTTTATCATATCTCGCCGTCCCGCTTTCCCATCAAATCCAAGGACACGAAGTGAAAATGACCTTTGGACCAAGATCCGAATATCTAATTTTATGACCGTTAAAAAGGAGCATTTCTCTCCTCGACCTCGTGAATATCGCATGCGAAACGTCATGTCCAAGGTGTTGCCTATTTAAAGGTGCAGTTTGTTCGACAATTTTTTTAGCAGTCATGTAAAACAATTCAAATTATGATTTCTTGTTTTAAAGTTATATTGCAAATTAACCACTGAAAGCTATCCATATTTCCTAATAATTTAATTCAAATAATATACTATATATACTATTTATAAAAAAAATATATATTAAATATTTAAATATTTGGCACCAGTGTTGCCAAAATCATCAATCAAATTATATTTTTCCGCTCTCATACACTCGCAATATCACGCGTGATATTGGAACAAAATATCATGTTTGATATTGATTTCACAAGCTCCTTTGATATTGCTTCCTTGCTTCCGTCTATTAACGTCTCTTTAAACTGTTCCCCTGGTAGAGGAGAATTAAGTTCACTCGAGACGGCCTTTGATATTGCGAGACTATTCACAACGTGCAAAAATCATGCTGAGTGTTGACTCGACACAAAAATGATTCCGTTGCACATCGTTTTCTAAGATAGAGAAAGCATTGTTTGCTATCTCTTTTAACTCTTCACCGATGGCAAACGTGAAATCACTGCTGCCTGCCGTTATGGAAGTTTCGGTTGCGTTCGGATGTAAGGCAAAAATCATGAAACTCAATCTCACCACAGTTTGTTGAGATTTGTTCCACTTCGGGATATTTTGGCTAGACACGATTTGGAGTTTATGAAACTCATATAAGTTTTCCTGAAGAATATCAACCTTAGGTTATAGTTAGATTAACTTTGTGTTTAGATTATATTTTGTGTGTGTGTGGTTTTTAATTGATGTTTTTTTTAATAATTGTGTAACTAATCTGCTGATATCAAGTTGAATAGAAATAAGTTCATGTTAAAAAAAAATTGTGAAATATTTGTATATAAATCGTACAAATCGTAAATCATATTTCAAATTTACTTCCCCCTCTCTCCGACCATACAATTGTAAATCTCCACTAACCTCGAGACGACCGCGAGAATTCGGATCAATTTTTGTAACTCTAGATTTAAGGTGATACTCTAAGGAAGCCTTAGCGTGAAACTTCAAAGGCACAAATGTCAACTTCCACAAAACATATAGATTTGAAATTGCTACTCTCTGTTTGTAGTAGCACAGCAAACAAGAAGTAGCAATTTCAAATTTGTATGTTTTGTGGAAGCTGACATTTGTACCTTTAAAGTTTCACGCTAAGGCTTCTTTAGAGTATCACCTATCAAGATTAAATATGTATGTATAATGAATACGATAACATGACTCTATAAAGTTTATTCGAGCTTGTAAGCCTGTACAGATAAATAAATTCACAAAAAAAAATTGGGCACCTGAGAGCATGACTATATGCATACTGAATATTAGTTCAACGATCATCCCTCTTGCCTAAAAGTAATTTTATTGAAAAAAAACTGATGTATTCTGAAATTTGATGTCCCAGCTTCATGTTGAAAAAGAGTCCCAGCATCATGTTGAAAAAGAGTCCGAACATTCTCCTATTTTCATGAAGCTTTGCATAATTGTTTGTTATGGGCAATCATTCAAATTATTGCAAGAATTCGGCCAACTTGCATCTTGTATTTTTCTTTTTTCAAGATGGCGTTTGTAATGAGTCTCCCATGAACTTTTTTGTAAAAGCAATTTCTTAAATTGAAGTACATTTTGATATATTTGAGTTTTTGGCCCGTATTTGGCTCTTTTGCTCAAAATTGCCCAAAAAAATTACCGTGTGTATGTACACTTCTCGAAAAGATTTTATTTTTATACAACTTTGTCTCAGACGTCACTTCGATGAGAAGTGACATTTACATGCTACAATAAATTGAAAAATTACAACACTGATATTCACTGTTCTATTAAAACTCTTGGGTTGTTCGTGACTTGTCCGGGATGAGATTTGAACTCGTGACTTTGACGTGAGAGGAATAGATGGCCCGGGTCGTCTCCTCGAAACAGTCTTGATCAGAAGTTTAGTAACATTTTGTTTATCTACCCAGAGGCGAATGTCACATGAGGGTCAAGTCTCTTAAAACAAACCAAAACTATTTATCTATATTCTATCAGAGTCACATCTGCTGCAGCTTCCAATTTGATACATTTTAATGTTGCCATTTTTATTTATTCTTTGCAGGTAAGCTGATACGCATAACCGCATTCATCATATAATGCTACCCACTACCACACAAGTTGAATGGCAGCCATCCATCATCCATAAGTCTTCGTGTAAACCTTGTAATTTCATCGATTCGTATGCTATATATATATTTTCAATTAACAATTTAAAACACAACAAAGTATCAACAATTACTCTAATTGCGACTCCGAAGCATCTGAACGACCCGATCATGATCTTGGAAACTTGATAGATTATCCAACTCTCATCTGCCTGATGCACCGCCATGCGTTGTACGCCATTCTCGATTGAGGTTAAATCCTAAACCTTTAATTTGTGTTTATACCTGTAGCCCCTGAGTAATGATCACCTTCCAACTCTCGGTTGATCGATAGCACATGGCTGAGAGTGCTTACTTGTTGTAGCATGCCGGTGGGTACGGCACGCGAGGCAATCCTATTCGCGCTCACGTGCGGTTGTAGTAGGTACCTATATCGAACTCTTTACCGGAGGGTATCCTAACAACACCCCCTACAGCGCGAAATGGACTATAGGGGCACATCCAATTCAAGCGTGAGTGACAATCGAATGATTCTACCGCTGCTGCTGGTTTAAAAGTTGCGGGGGACCCTGAACGTCAACGCGATGACACAATTGCATCGTTTGCGGTATTTTATTTTCCATACGCCGCACCTTCGTTTCCTTGAGGCAGAGACAAACCTCAAACCATTCCAATAGAAGGCTCCATCCGATGACAACCGGAGCGATGCCATGCCTGCCGCCGCCACTGCACGAGAGACAGTTCAAAGTGTTTATTGATCTGTCCTCTTCATCGAGACTGGAATAGATAGATCGAAATCGAACATTATCGCGAGATCTGAACGATCCGAGTGATGGCAATAAAAATGCACATGAGTGCCACGATTCGTGGTGATGGTTTTGTAAAAGTTGCATATGCGTTCAACGAAGCAAGCGCACAGGATCGCGATTTGACCTTTCCAATTAGCTCGAGTTACAACTGCTCTATGAGATATCCATCGCTGTCAAATGGAGATCACTTGCTGTCATCCCGCAGGCTTGCGACCGCAAATTAGTACCAGTTTCTACTGGAAAGGGCGCAATTGTAAGTATAGCTCGAGAAGGAATGCTTAAGGCTACTCTGGAGATGAAGGATGTACGCATAGGCATGTTCGGACTTGGCGTTGCACTTTGTCGTATCTAAATTTACGCTAATTTCAGCTCCTGCTGTATTACCTGACTCATAACGAATATAGGTTGTATCCACGCGAACATCAACCTAATTTTACATACACACAACTAAAAATTCATGTAAATTTCTGTTCTCTGAGACCGACACATGTAAGCCACCCTTTGGCATAAGAATCAGTTGAAAGAAACGAGAAAATCAATTCAATCAAACGTCCTCTTCGTCGGCTTGCGTATGTGTCGATTTGAGAACGCTTAATTTTTCATGAAATGTTTGTTTACATTCCATGATTTACGTCGAATATGGATTACACCTCGTGTAAAAATAGTTATTTCTAAGTGTGTAGCATAATGAACGTATCATTAAACGAGTATATGTACCCACGGATGCAACTTATCTGTATATTATTCATTATAAGGTAGGTAAGACAGTAGAATTTAGAAAAAAACTACGATCTTCTCATACTTTGAAAGTTTAAGTACCTATGTTGGATTTTATATCTCTGCCATTTTTGTCTAATTTATGCATATTTCAATCTCTGCCATTTTTGTCCAATTTTCGATCTCTTTAAAGTATTGAAAATGCAATGAATTGATCTTCCGTCGCTGGTATGCGGCTATAATATTTTCCGCTTATTTGTACTAAAATTCCAAGGAAACTTACAAAAGTGACAAAACATACTGTGGAACGACCCCAAACATTTGATCGACGACTTGAACTATTTGCTTGATTTAAAGCATATTCTAAATTTGCCAACCAAATTTTCACAAACGTGTCTCGATGGGTATATAATATCAATTCTGTTTCCACTTTCATTTCAAAATTTGGCTGACCCAATTCTGAGAAACTCAATCATGAATATTCGTGTGAATTTTGGAAAATGTTGTAACTTTAAGAGAAGTTTTAGCAAACAAATTTTTTTAAATATATTAAACCAGTTACCTACGAACTAAATTTTAGTCAATACCTTTCAAATTCCCTATGAATAAATCGGTCGTAAAATGGCTAAGATAAAGGGTGGAACGGTCAAAAATTGGCCATTCATGATTAAGTGAATACTGATTCTGTTATTGTATAAATGATCAAACTTTTTTTCTTGACTACAAAATACGGGAAAATTATTTGATTAGGCTTCTGATTTTCCAAATGCGAACTTCGGGCTTTACGTTTCACACCTTCCATCAAATTTTGTACCGCTGTATCATTATTTGATGCTGAACTTCAATTTGCTTTGAACTGTTTCTCATTTCCAACTTATTTTTCTAAGGTTCCGCTTAACCATTGTCCAATATTTTTCAGTTGGGTTCAGCTCAGACGTGATTGGAGAGTTTTTGTCCTTGGGTACGACTGAGCCATTTTCCCGTAGTGACAGGAAGCGAGGTCTGATCAAAACAGCACGACTGTGTTTCTAAAAAAAACAACAATCGTTTTGGAAGCATTTCTTTTCATAAATATCTTGGTTGACAATGCCAGTTGTCACGAAAATTTCACTTTTCTACAGGTGCAAATCGCCTGCCAAACCAAGTATTTTTTCGGGAACTTTGACAACTTTTCTGCATAAACTTACCTTGAACCTTTCCATTTCCGGTAGCCGTGTAGACTTTTGACCTGGAAGCTACTTGAAATCAAGGTTGCAAAGACTCATTTCAGCTAAAACAATGTTTTTCTAAATTATGAAATAATTAGATGCCATGATCAAATTTTGAATTGGTAGGATACAAGAAGAGGTTGCAAAGAATGTGTTTGACATATTAAACCTGTTTATTTCACTTCATGAGAGTCACAATCAGCGATTTTCCACAAACTCACTCACTCACTCACTCACTCACTCAGCGATCAGCAAATCGCTGATTGTGACTCATAGAAAGCAAAATTTACAGGTTTTATGTTTCGAACGCATACTTTGTAACCTCTTCTTGTAAGTTACAAGTTAAACATGCCATCATACCATCTTTTGGTTTTATTATTCCGAAAAACATTATTTTAGCTGAAATGAGTCTTTGCAACCTTGCTTGAAATTCGTATATTTCATCGTTCATTACAATGCAATCAAATTTCTGACGAAATAAATCTGCATGGAAATAATTTGGATTTCGCTTATGCGCAAAATTTCGAAATTCCTCTTGCTTCGACGTCATTTTGACAACTGAATGGAAAATGGCATATTTTTTAAATGCAAGATTAAAAAAAAATTCGCCAGATGTGAGTCGACCAATTTTTGACCGTTCCACCCTTTATAAGCAAAAAACATTTACATTTTTGTCAAAGGGTGACCCCAAACTTATGATCGGGAATGTATAAGACATATGTTTAACCATTTCATTTACTTATGGTCTCCTTAGTTAAAGTCTACCGCTCTCTTTTTGACGACGTACCGCCCTAGAGACGTGTGTGAGATCAGTGAGCTTGCAACACGTAGGTGCTCCGCGTTCTGAAAGACACCGCCCAAGTATTATAAATAAATTAACCATGCTGAACAATTATTCCACATGCTTAGGTTGGTGGTAAATGGCCAAAATCGTCAATAATTCCTTATACATAATGAGGGGAGGACCTTAAAACGTCACAGGGTGCTTCATTTTGAAAAGAGTGATAAGTTTCTCATAGGCCACCCTCTAGTTCGGTTCAATACTCCAAAATATGAGTAAATACAATTTTTTTAAAGATTGATAAAAAGTTTAGAGGCGCGGATTGAAGTTTGTCTGGAGATTTCAGTGAATTACTATTGGAAATTATTGAATTTCACTTACATTGCTCTTACTTTGATTTTAGTTGTCCAAACGATGATAAAATTTGATATGTGGTTTTCATGACAATGATAAGCAAACCGGTTATTGCTGTGATTAAATTGGTGATGTTGTCATGCACTTTTTGATGTGTCAATCTACCCTATTTTGTCATTTTTGCGCATTTCTATCTTTCTTGATATGCTGTAAAACTGATCGTATTAACAACAGGCTTTTTGGTCATTATAATAGCAACAACATATTAAATTTTTCCAACATTTGAGCTCCCCAAATAACAATTTTCACAACATAAACACTTTGCTCATTTCATTTATACAGCCTCAAGCTGTATACAAACGCTATACGATATAAGGTAACCTTTACTCAACCTCTATACAAGCAAATCTGGTGAACTTAGTCAGCTACTTATGGACTGGACCGATTTTAAATCTTAGGGGTGCAAACGAATGGCCTTTTAAAGAACTTTCTTGAAAAAAAATAAAATGCCATATAGGAACGCATTTTATTTTATTTTTCTAGAAAGAAGACAATGAAAATATGCGTATTTCATGGTTTTCGTGCAGGCTGGACCAAGGTCACTGTAATTTTCAATATTTTTTTCTTGAAAGCTCAGACTTTCTTACACAACATATCAAAAATTCATTCACATAATTTTTGATCCAGATTTGACCACCGCTAAAGTGGTTACTGCAGTGGTTTGAAAAGTTATAGAGGGTATATAGTCCAAAACAATGATTTTTGGACCACCCTAGCTCAGAAAGATGCACCCTTAAACGCTGGCCAGACTGAGCAGTTATAACATGTTATAACGGTTGTCAAATAATTGCAACACAGAAACCACCATCAAGATAGCGCTATAACATGTTATAACTCTGTAGTCTGATAGTACATTCAGACTACAGAGTTATAACATGTTATAGCGCTATCTTGATGGTGGTTTCTGTGTTGCAATTATTTGACAACCGTTATAACATGTTATCACTCTCCAGTCTGTACAGCGTTTGAACGTACTATTAGGGCATCTTTAGCGGTGGTATGATCTAGATCCAAATTTATGTCACATTTGAAACAGCTAAAATTAAATAAATCAAGCCAAAATAGATCAAACTGTGTGCGGTTGGTCTAGTTTTGGACGATCTATTTCAAACGTCATAACCCGAGTCAAAACCAACTCACTCCCTGATTTCGTGGTTTTACCGCTGTTACATTTGTTTCAGTGTAGTCAGCAAGTGAACAACGCCGACGGCGGTTCTGATAGGGAAACGTCAACAGTAAATGTAGTGGTAGAGATATGAGGATATGTACATAAGTAAACAAAGAACAGAATCTGATGATTGTACATTATCGTTATTGTTTACAACCCTATAAATAGCCTCGGCAATAAACATCGCTGATTGCAGTTTATAATCAGTGAGTAACTAAATAACAAGTGTCTTATTAGTGAACACAACAACTGACGACGAGGAGAAAACCGGAAAGATAGTAGTGATTTTTTGCGTGCTTTTATCCGAGTTTTTATCAGCGGCATAGTGGTTGGCATTTTCCGTCAGTAAAGTGGAGCAACATTTGACGATTTATGTTGCGCGCAGGATCAAAACGGATTCGTGAAAAAGATTGATTTTTTTTTATTCGTGCCGGTCGTAAAGCGACGCAGATACCTAGTTTAGTGAGACGTTATTACGACAAATAGTGAATTGTTGAGAAAAATTTAATTCGTTGAGTTTGGAGGAAGTGAATTTCAAAGAGAAAGAAGCCGGTGGTTGGACTGGCCACAGGAAGCGAATTGTTTACAGGCGGGTGGCAACGGGTTGCATCGGATGGATTCTACTGTGAGGTACAAAGATCGCCGTGGGGTCAATCCTCGTCTCGGCCCACAAGGGGCAGGTGAAGATTCCGAGCCAGACTGGACGAAGGCGTAATTTGACGCTCCAGTTACGAAAGGATGATTGCTATCATGGCCATTCAAGCTCGTTGCCAGGTTCAGTGGAGAAGGGCGGACTCCACGGACGCGGAACGAAGAGACGTTTCGAGGATTTGGAAGACAGCGAAGAAGAATTTCTGGGGTTTACAGTTAGTCCAGAACCACCCTTGCCAGCAAGCAGCGAGCTGCATCCAAGAGTGTTGCAATCCATCCAGCGACCAGTTCAGAATTCAGCTTCATCGTGTTCGCCAAAGTTATGAAGATCGGCTAGAAAAAAAATGAAGAAAGTCGATGATAAATATATTTACTTCCAATGAATTTTCATGTGTGAATTTGAAACTTTCGAAATGAATAATGATTATGAATTTCAGTTTATTGTCTGGTCAAAATTTAGATATTATAAAGATTTTGAATTAAATATGATTTTCAACTTAAAGGTGAAGGTATTGTTACATTTGTTTCAGTGTAGTCAGCAAGTGAACAACGCCGACGGCGGTTCTGATAGAGAAACGTCAACAGTAAATGTTGTGGTAAAGATATGAGGATATGTACATAAGTAAACAAAGAACAGAATCTGTTATTGTTTACAACCCTATAAATTATCGTTATTGTTTACATTATCGTTATTGTTTACAACCCTATAAATAGCCTCGGCAATAAACATCGCTGATTGCAGTTTATAATCAGTGCGTAACTAAATAACAAGTGTCTTATTAGTGAACACAACAACCGCGAAATTGACTTCTGATGGCCGTCTCCGGAAGTGATGTGTAGCGTTAACAAAAAACCGTTATTTTTAAAAGTGCTTTCCAGTGAAATAACAATATAAACCTGTATTTATCCATCTTACAAATATAACATTAATTTATTGCGAAATTTTTCTCACATTATGTCGTATGTTGAGTTTTGGCCCAAGTCAGAAACTGGCCACTTCCCTGAAACATGCCCGAAAGTGGGTGAAGTGATCCTGGGCACTATATTTGACTTCCACTGATCTTGTTTTTAAGATCAAGTGTTATTTGCTGTGTCGCATGATGGGTTTTGGATCAAATCAGAAACTGGATATTTCCCTGGAGGTACCCGGAAAATACCCGGAAGGGGCCAACATGGTCCTGGGCACTATTTTTGACTATCATTGATCTTGTTTTTGACTTCATATGTGATTTGATGTGTCGCGTGATGGGTTGTGGACCAAGCCAAAATTGGCCACCTTCCTGTAGGGTCCCGGAACATGCCCTGAAGTGGCAAAGGTGGTCCTGGGTACTTTAATACATTACCATTGATCTTGTATTAAAATTCTCATGTGACTTGATGTGTCGCAATCTTCAGAACCGGTGGACCGAATCCAAAAGTATTCAATAGCGTTAAATGGGGCCATAGTACCTTTCATTTGGCGCTGATTTGTCCAATGCGGTAAAGCAGTTGCTGAGCAACATGAGCGTATTCATTGTGTTACACAAATGTACACACACACATACATTTTTCGATATCGTTGAGCTGAGTCGATTGGTATGAAACTCGGCCTCGGATCGAAAGTCGGTTTTCCAAGCGGTGTATATACCCTTCTTTGTAAGAAGGGTAAAACAACAGAAACAATCCTGCAGAAAAGAAGTTTCCGTTGGAATTTACATCAGATAATCCGAATGATCCCTGTCTGATCCTTCCCTTACGATGCTTTTGCAGTTGCGACGACGACGCACAGTGGGAAGAAATCAAAAAAAAAATAGTGGGACTTGGTTATTTGCGCCGGAACTATTGAGTGTAGCATTTTTTGTCTTTTAGAATGTTTCTTCATTTTTTGAGTACCGTAAAACGGGGTAACATACGGCAAGGAATGTTTTTCAAATTTTATATTTTTAAAACAAGTACTGATGATCCAAGAGTCAATTCGTCAGTAATATGTTTAATGAAAATTAAAGCATTTGCACATTTTTTTTTTAGTTTTGTGACCGAACTACAGTTTTTTGATTTGGGGTTACTTTGATAATGCTCGATGAATGTAGAAAAAAATGGGTGAAACTCAAACAATTTAGCTCTTTAAATATGAAACTTTGAATGAGTATATAATCAGAAAATATCATAAACAATCAGAATACCATATTGAATTTGTGATGGCTATATAGGAAATACATTTCATAAGTGATGGTTTGAGTGCTTTTTCAAACAGGCGAAAACACGAAAATTGTTTTTTAATATGTTTGTAAAATATGTAACACATACTATATAAAAACTGTACACGATATCAGCGGAAATACCCTAAGCCACAGCTAAAAAAAAATGTAGTGTAAATTTTCGTTTCTATGATGCACATAAATGGAGCATCATATATCATACAAGTTTAGATCATAGATCGTGTAAATTTATGAGACATGTCATGCAATATTCCATATATTGTATGCAACTGCCCACTTTTGTTTGCAACATTTCTTGCAACCTGCTAGTTTACGTGAAAAGGAAGTTTACATGTATGAATATTTGCATGCATGGATGTTTACATCGCCAGTAAAATTCAGAATTTTTTGGTGTGCACAATATCGACCCAATGTTTCTAGTTTGGAAAAACCGCAGCGACTAAATTTAATCTTTACATTATACTATATCAAAGTTACCTGCATTATCAAAGATACCCCGTTTTACGGTTTTTTAATTCAGTAATGAACATTTTTGATTAAGGGGGGTACACACTAAGATAAAAAAAATTACTGTTTATGTCTTGTTGAAATTTATGAACATTTATGGAAACATTGTAGATGAAGTCATTTTAAGAAATTTGTCTAAGACGTCAATTTCCTATCTCTCAAGTGGACGAATTTATAGCGTGAAAATGGCGTACAAATGCTAGTACCCCTTAAAAACCGTGTTTTACCCAAACTTTTTAGTTTGAATTTCTAATTTTTTTTTCAATATTTTACAAAGTTGATAGAAGAAACATTCCACACGACATCAAAATGCTACACTCAATAGTTTCTTCGCAAATGGCCATGTCCCTCTTTTTTTTATTTCGTCCCACTGTGCGACGGTGCCAGCAGCAACACCAGCATCGGTAGTGCTATAGAGCTGTAGCTCCGCCAGTATCAACAACAGTCAACTGTTTTTACGGTAGCGATGACCACTTTGATTGAACCGCCTTCGTTTCGGAGAAAATTGGGGAAAACATCTTCTTCTTATTCTTATTATTCTTCTTCTTCCTCTTTCTTTTATTTAACATCGGTCTCTGTTCCGCAATCTAGTGCCAATCACCGACGGACATCGATTGCCATCCATTGGCGGCAATCGAATGTGCAGGAAGGCAGCTTCCACACCTGTGTAGGATATCGCACCCATTCAAAAACACATGGGCCGGGACCAACGGCTTTACTTCCCTTCCGAAGAAAGACGTGACCAGAGATTTTTATGCCTCAGAAAAATCCCACCGAGCTCGGCTGGGATTAAACCCAGACCCATTGGGTTGAGAAAGCAGTCACGCTTACCACTACACCACCGGCGCCAGCAGGAAAACATCGGTTTGTTTTGCAGAAAAAAATCCCAGTAAAGAAATAAAACAAAACAAAACCTTGAGTAGGACAGCTGTCAAACTGAAGCTTGCGTTGATCAAAATTCAGTTTAAAGTAGATCAAGAACTATACTGGATTTAAAAAAATCACATTTTAGAACTAGTCTAAAACAAAATGTAGACCACCAAATGCAAATTATCCTCATTAAAGCGATGATTGCATACCGCCAATCATTGGATATGCATATCTTCTCTTCTACCGAGATCAAACTGATCCCGTATTGAAAGCAACACGAGCTAGTCATTATTAACATATACTTTATCATTCAAGCCTACGGTGACGTCGCTTTATTCCAAGCTCTTCTATTGAACGCACCATCTTTGTTTATGATACATTAATTCTCACCTTCCCTAATAAAGCTATAATTCTCACTTGCAAATGATGTGTGCAAATGTGAGCAATGAGTGGAAATCTGTTTGCAGTAACGATTAACATGTGCAGAGGCTGCAAATTCCGACTCTCCGTAGGCACGCAAGCTCCGTTCCGTTCGGAGTTTTGTTCGGAGACCTACTGGTACATGATCCACAGCACGCACCCCGCTAAGAAGTCACAGTGGGAAAAATATTGCAGATAGACCATCCGTACGTATTTAATGCTAGTAGGTATGTGCTGACTGTGTACGTGGTGAACGATTGCGTGCTGTCAAGAGGAATTCAGTTCATGATGAATGTGTCTACCTGGTTTGCATAAAAGATATAATAATTGTTTTGCATGCCGAGCCTATAAATTGAACTTTATTCCTCCATGAATTCATACGAACCGACATTTGTTGTGCACATATAAAGCGAAAGTAAACAATTCAGATTCTTATTGCTGCAGTATAAGTACATGAAACACGCAGAATGACTCAGATTGGAGTACCTTTGAGTACTTCATTTGTGACCTTGATGCAGAAGCTACACCTACCGAAGAACAAAATGAAGAAACACTGAATGATGAACATGGTGAGGATGACGAAATTTATGAAAATGATGAACATTGACGGCGTGCTTCGACTTCCAAGGGAAACATGAGATTACTGAGCCGGCGCCGGTGGTGTAGTGGTAAGCGTGACTGCTTTCTCACCCCAATGGGTCTGGGTTCAATCCCAGTCGAGGTCAGTGGGATTTTTCTGAGGCATGAAAATCTCTAGTCACGTCTTCCTTCGGAAGGGAAGTAAAGCCGTTGGTCCCGGCCCATGTGTGTTGAAAATGGGTGCGATATCCTACGCAGGTATGGAAGCTGCCTTCCTGCACATTCGATTGCCGTGACAAGACTCGGCTTTGTCCACCGAGGATGATCTTGAAACAAGGAAAAAATGAGTTAGTTAGTCTTCATCTATGTGATTCCTAACCTTCTATTCGTTGTTTCCTAGTTTGAAGTGGTTAAGACTAGGGTTCTGATGCATGGTCATTATCGGTGTCATACCTTAATTTTGTTGCTAAGGAATCCAATTTTGACTGACAAAGGGGCGCGCCTTTGGAGGGTGTTTCAACACTCCGAAGGGTATAAATAGCGAAACCTTTCTGTTAGAATCGATTCCGTGCGATGAAGGCAAGAATGACAACTGTATCAAAACCGAATACTTCATCATTTCTCAATAGTGATGGAGTAATACGACATGCACTAAACTAAGGACACGGGATATACTACAATAGATCAAATTACTGGTCGCAGCGGTGTTATGTCCCGAACAGAGGGAAAAAAACGGAACTATCTACCTACACTCTTCTAATACTATTTTCTAGCTAATAATTTATCACACTAAAGCTTCATGTTAGACAGCATTTCCAACTAACTCTGAAAATCGCAAACTTTGCGTACGAAGTAACTTAAAAACTAAACTTGTTGTTCAATTATTTTTTTTTCAATTTTGAAGTGTCCAATTTGAATTTTTTACAAAAGTTGCAATTTTTAATAACCTTTTTTTTTTAATAATCAAAAAAATGTTAAGTGTTTCCCCAATGGGAAATGTCAGATTTGGCAATACCTTAACCTATTATCGTCAGGGGATAAACAAAGTCCTAGAGCACTCAAATTTAGCCAATAGATGCTTTGAAACACAATGTATCCACATGCCAAAATTGAGCTCTCAGGACGTTGTTTACCCCTTGACAATAATAGAATAAGGTATTGCCGAAGCCGAAGTTGGAAAAATAGCTTGGAGTGTAAAGTTACGATTGTTGCTGTTTTTTGGATCCAAACGCGCTTTTGAAACAATTTCTAGGCCCTTATTGTTAAGATCAATCAAGCGCTTTGGAATTACGAGTACTGCATATAAATGGTTTGAAAGCTATTTGTCTGACAGAACTCAACGTAGACTTGGAGACATACTTCAAGTCTCCGCGTACATCGTACGGGTTTGGCAAAAGATGTGCGTCTATCTTTAAAAACTGTCGCATTAATGGCCCTTCGCTCATTTTCAACTTCTATTCAATTTTCATACTGCCGTTCTCTAACGGAACTATCCACCTACCCTCTTCTAAAAGATCATTATCTAGCTAATAAATTATCACACTAAAGCTTCATGTTAGCATTTCCAACCAACCCTCAACGGACTGTTTTTAATGATTCTGTTTCCAGTTCCGTGGGGAATAACTTTGGAGTGCCCCGGGGAAGTGTATTAGGGCCCCTATTATTTATTATGTATATTAATGACATGCGACGTGTTTTACGATTTTGCGACATTAATCTTTTTGCAGATGATACTGTGTTATTCGTTGCAGCTAAGGATTTAGAAGTTCCCGTTTTACACTTGAATGAAGATTTGCGTTCTCTAAGTAGATGGTTGAAGTGTAAGCAGTTGAAATTGGATACAAGTATAACTAAATTTATGGTAATTTCGCGGAATCGAGTAAATGAGAATGTCTCTCTGATGATGAGTTCGGGAGATTAAATATCTTGGCGTGATTATTGATGACAAACTTAAGTTCAAATCGCACATTGACAATGTCATCAAGAAAATTACCAAGAAGAATGGAATTCTATGTCGACTGAAAAACGATTTAACTATTGCTAGTAAAATACAGCTATACAAATCAATCATCTCTCCTTATATAGACTTTTGCCTTTCCATTTTATTTTTGGCCAATGCAACACAAATATCGAGATTGCTGCGCTTGCAGGGTAAAATAATGCGATTGATTTTGAGATGTAATAAATTCACTTCCTCAACTTTGATGCTAGACGCTTTAAAATGGTTGTGGGTGAAGCAAAGAATTGTATATTTGACTTTGGAGTTCATTTTTAAAGTAGTTAACGGTTTGCTGCCTCGATATTTGTAAGATCGAATTGAAAGAGGAAGTGACATTCATAGATATAATACTAGATGCCCATGAATTTAATGTCAACGGAATAAAAAATGTAGAAAAGTTGCTGAGTAAAAACCCTTGGAATTTGCCCTGTTTAGGGATTTTTATTGAAAACAACGGAGTGAGGACACACTCATGGCACGTCAAAACCTTGTATGAATAGTCAAAAGGTCATAGGCACTTTTGTAAACAATGGCATCCAGCGTAAATTTTTCGAAACTGCAGGCTCACCCACGAAAACTAACACCACCACTATGGCGAATACGTCCTCTACCTGATACATCTCTATTGTATCTTTGCGTGGGCGAGCTAGCAAGACTATTCATCAAAGAAATACTGGTTTTGTAGTTTGTGAACAACTTTACAAAAAAGTATAAAAAGTTATTTCTCGGACCTTCAAGAATGTTTCGCCCCTTATAGCTCAAATCATTTAAAAATCGTATGGATTTTATGGAAATATGTGTAACTTTCATATGACGTTCAACAGAACTAAGAATTCACTATGCGTTTCATTGACTTAAATGAATGCTGAAATCCCCACGTCCGTTCCTCCAAACAAAATCACAGCCATATGTCTAATGTGCTGTGTGACAGTGCACCATTTTTCTTCATCTACAAACGCCTCTTACGGGGAAATCGCTTCAAGCCACCATATACCACCCCAAGCCGAAGGCATAACATCAGGATTACTACCCCTCCAAGCTTTTCAACCAGTAATCTAGCTAATGGGAAAAAAAGCAAAATCCACCCCGTTTTGAAACGTGAAAACATTTACGCCGCAGGGATTTCCTCGGCGCTCCACATGGGTAGTGTGTCTGGTAGATTGAAACAAGAAATAGGAGACCTCCGCCGAGCACACCGACGAGCCACGGAAGCGAATGGAAGCGTGAGCATTTGAAAAATGAAGACAACATTGCCGGGATACCGGGAGGCGATAAATCTTTTTCGGTTCAAGTGGATGCATGTTGCTAGCTAAACTCAACAAATATGGGTTGGCACTGGGAAAAATGAAACACGGGAAACACGCAAGAAATAAATTGGTCATAATTAATCGAAATCAGTCCGGTGAGGAGGTACAAAGCGAACATAATAACCATAGAATTTAGATATAGGATAAACCCGAATGTGATGGCCTAGATTCAAACGGTGCATTACATACATCGGCAACGGCTCATCAAAACGTTGCTGGTTGAAGGTCCAAGTGATTTACGTTTGGATTCGTCATTACTGTTGGATTACTACTTTGCAGCTCATTAATCGGAATTGGCTAAATGGTGGTTGCTGACAGACGGTCCGGGGTGTTCAATTACATTGCGCCACCTCCAATCGGATCAGAGACATAAAACTACCAGTCAGTGGTGGCACCGGTTGGAAGTGCCTCAAGACACACTTGATGATTATTGTTCAATTAACTCAATCACCGTGGAATAATTGAGACAATTCAATACGATACAATTCAACGCTGAAATGGAAGCTAGCACAGTCGGTAATCAGTAGCCGATTCATTACTCGCTCTGAATAACCGTAAGACCCGAGTACGGCAATTATCGGCCGTTCTGAACAGGTCGGCATGTGTTATGGCTACCGCGTTTATCTCCCGTAAAGTGGTGGAATATTGATTATGTTCAAGATTCAGTTTTTTTTTTCATCGTGAAATGGCATCAAGTTCAAGTTCAGGACGTTTGATCCCTATGAAAAATCTGCGGTAAACTAAGTGATATGTTTATAGAATTGAAGATATCATAGACACATAATGCAAATGGTCAGCAACAAGTAGTTAGTATCTGTTCTTCAAATTCTCGCGTCACTTTTCAACTAGACTAAAGTAAGTTCCAGTTAGTATTTGGACGCTTCTTTTTATTTACTGTATCGCCTCTAGTTGTCGTAGCAAGAAACTATTGACAGCGTTTTGATCCGATAGTTTTTCAATAGTGAAAATGTCATTAGGATTAATATACTTATTCAAAAGTTATCGAAGATGGAACTTGACACGAAGGCCTCGTAAAGTTTTGGCCTGACTTAGCCAGCTGCCAAAACAGCCACGATGTTATAGAATGTTATAAGCAGAATAATGTCGATGTTATTAAGAATAGTATCAATCCACCAAATAGACCAGATTTTCGTCCCATTGAAAAATTTTGGGCAATTATCAAGCGTATATTGAAGAAATGTGGCATAACAATCAAAACACCATCTGATTTGAAGAAGTGGTGGAAAAGAATGGTAGATGAGGTTGACAGTACAACTGTGCAAGACATGATGAGAGGTATTCCACGAAAAGTTCGAAAATTCATCCAAAAATCTGACGAATAATTTTTGTTGTATTCTTCCCTTAAAGCTAAATAAAAATCCTACAAAGTGATACCTTTAGCGTTTTTGTACTTTATTTCCCCTTGGCAAAATGACCTATTTTGTACGGCCAAATTCTAAATGGAACAGACTTTAATCTACATTGATCGATTCTTTTCATCGGCTCTCTCTTTCGTAAATAACTCGGCTACAAAAACGTTTCCAGTCGTCTTTGTCGTATTAGATGCTAGATTGTTGCATTTCCCATCGAACTGTGTGTCGAAAATATCCGGAAATATTTTGACACGACCGTGGCGATGGAAAGAGAAAGTTGAATAAGAGAACAGATCAATGTAGATTTGACCTATTGATAAGTGACGCGAGAATTAGAGATTTTTCACTAACTTTTGACAGATGGAAAATTTGATATGGTCACGGATGTTGAGAATGATCCATCATCCAGAAAAAAAAATCTAATAAAAATTCACGACTTAATGCCAAGAAGGAAAAGGTCCCCCCTATTATGGTAACCAATTCCGATTTCCATGCTCTTCGCACGGAACTTTTGAACTTCGTTAAATTCAAGTTTTCACTTCAAATTGGCCGTCGGGGTGAATGCCGTGGATTGGCTGAAACCTTGGACGGATTCAAACGACTTCTCAAGAAGCAACACAAATTTTTCATTTACGACACCAAAACTGAACGAGCAAAATGTTGGTGCGTTGCTCCTCTTAACAAAATGGGGGGTGTTCAGGTTTTTTAAATGCTCGATTTATAAAAAAAATGCTTCAAGTTTAAGCCGACCACATTTTGATCGTAACACCCTTTATGCTGTGGCTGTCAAATCCAATATATAACACATCCTCATTACATTGATTTGGGTACTTTGCATTTTGGTACCCACTTTCTGGTTGGTTCACCCTAAATCTAGTGCATGGGGGAAATGACTCATTGAGGTGAATGAAGTAGTTTTGGAATTTCTATAGAAAAATCGTTTCAATTTGATTACAATGTTTTTTGTAATGCGATACAATAAAATGATTGATTGGAAGCCTATTTAATTATTTTACTGGTGGCTTACGTCATGGTGATTCTATGATGCGCAGACAAAATACTCTCCTTCGCAACCTCTGCTTCCTATAGTCGCTATATTCATAGTCTGGCTGATAGAATCTCGGGAACCAATTGAGCTATCAAATAGCAGAACCAATCGAGCAAATCACGATTAACAACAGAAAAAAAGCACATCAGCTATTGCGAGCAAAACTTCGGAAACCATTTTCTCGTTACTCAAGGCTCGCCTACGCAAACTAACACCATCTTTCGGTTAGTGAAAGTTTCCCCTATCCGATGATGCTGGTAATTTATTTGCGTTCGATTGACGAGGAAAGAATAATCAAGGTTCAATCCCAGTCGGCGCCGCCTGGATGTTCTGAAGCATAACATCTCTGATCAGCCGTTGATCCCCGGTTTATGAGTTGATGGGTCGATATGTAGGGTCCAGGTGTGGGAGCTGCCTCCCTGGTGTCGGTAGCATTGGTGCTCAGCACGGAAAACAAGATCGACGGAAAACAAATCAAGGAAAAAAAAAGAAAGAAAGAATAATCAAAATTTTGTTTATAAAAGCTGATAGTACCTTTTCAATTGTTGCTCTATAATATATTGAATTGGTTTCGCTTTTTGATTGATCGAAATTCTATCCGCCAGACTATAAATGTTGCGACTTTATAGCTTCCTACCAACGAAACAACAAAATCTGTGTAGAAATAGCCCTGACTAAATTGTTAATTGAGAAATCATCACGAGTCGCAGATAGTGAACGTGTGAAAATATGAATTACGCTTTGCTATCTGTAAACCTGCACTGCATTTTTTTAGAACATCATCATTTTTATAATTTTAAGTGGCAGGACCAGTTTTTGGTTTATGTCCTAGTCAGTCAGTAATAACATGAAAGCAAAGTTATTTTAATATTTATTATCCGTCAAATTCAAGGAAAAATTGAGACACCACCCCACACTTTTATTCTTCTCATTCGCCTTTGCTCAAATTACAGGTCAAAATTTTGTCTTACATGGCGCTGACAGCATAAAGCGCGCAGTAGGACTGAAATTTTGTTTGCATATTGAACGTTTGTTTGTTATCTTACATTACAAAAAAAACACATCTGATCTAATTGAATTACTTTTCTGTTTCTTTGCAGGTATGAAACTGGAGATCTAAATTATTATAAAAAAAAACTTTAGATAAGTTAAGATAAGTCTATGAAGACTAATCGGTGAAAAAGGTATTTATTTTGGAAAAAAAGTAGTGTAAAGTTGTGTTAAATATGTTGCACATACAAATGGAGCGTCATATGTCATAAATTCTATATTCCTTTTTAAATTACGTATTTGATTTTGTAAACAAAAAATCAAACGTCAATTCGTCTAAACTCTTAGCACCTTCTTGTTGAGGAAAAATTACCCTTTCTGCTCAAGTTCAGGTCACCCTAATTCAATTCTGAAAAAAATCTCTAAAACGAGCTACTACAATTTTGTTGAGAAACATACTTCTCCATTTCCAAAAATAAGAAAGATTGTTTTTAAATACATATCAGTTAATTGGAGGACTACCCTGATTTTGACAAGTACAAAAAAGAGTGGTTTTCTTATACACGAATAAAGTTTATAACAAACGTAACAGACATTTTTGTTTTATATGTGAAAACCATCTTTTGCGTTTAACTTTTTTAATTCCAATTTCACAAGAAAGTCTTCTTGAAAAGACTTTTGAAGCATTATGAGACGCATGTTTTTTATGAGAACATCGCCTGTATTTCTTTTAATAAAGCAGCTATACCAAGCTATACTCCGTGGAATTCACGATAAACGTCGACTCTCAACTTGATAACTCAGCTGTACCCGAAAATTGTTTATCGACCCGGGATGCATCGTGAAAGGTACTGGGAAGGCTTCTAATCCTAATCTCTCTGACCCGGTCCTGCAATTTACTGTCTGCGCTCATCACAGTCGTCACTGTCCTGTGGTCGGAAGTAGAGGGGCTTCCCAACACGCTTTATCAGGCAAGTACAGCGTGAATACAGAAGTTTCTCTTCCTGACCTGAATTCACATTGCAGCGGCTTAGTACGTTCGTCGGATGCTACTAGCACCAGTAGCATTTTGATTTACTACCAAAACATCAGTGGTATGAACTCCAGTGTCAAAGAATTCCTGCTAGCCAGCTCGGACGTCTGTTCTGACTTTGTTGTATTAACAGAGACATGACTCGATGGATGCACCTTATCTAGTCAGGTCTTCCGTTGCGACCGCAATGCAACCAACAGCCGCGAGTCCCACGGCGGAGGTGTGTTAATCGGTCTTAACTCCAAATTCAAAGCAAGAATGATCGAGAACGCTCTGTGCGATTGCATGGAACAGATCTGGATTGAAGTAAAACTGGCCGATCATATACATCCCTCCCAATCGTACCCACGATTATACGTTCTCAAGCGCAGTCGGCTATGACCGTTCTCAAAAAAGCTTCTGCAATGGATGAAGTGATTATTCTCGGCGATTTCAATCTTCCGGGATTTGCATGGCACCCGTACTACACAGCAAAAAAATAATTTTGATATCATGTCAAAGTGGATGCACTACAATCATGTCGAAAATATGGTGTAATATTACTTGCTAAAAAGGAAAAAATTATCATTAATACAATGCATGAACTGACATTACGCTGCTTTTACTGCATTTGTTTATTTATGTGGTCATAAAAATTACATGAAATTTTCGACATGATTGTAGTGCATCCACTTTGATGTGATATCAAAATTATTTTTTTGCTGTGTACAGCAGTTTTCTCCATCCTGACATAGAACATTCGGTTCTGCACACTGGAGCTACTGAATCTTTGCTTTATGAGTGAACGTGACTGTGCCCCTCCATTATCTGCTCCACCAGTTCCACTGGTGAAGGATACGTCTCATCACCCTTCTTTAGTGATTACCTACAATTTCCGGAAAACTGATCACAATAGTCTTATCAAGCATCGATTGGGAAACTGTGAAATTGCCGTACGGACTTTTGCTAATGTTCTGTCATATGTTATCGATAGGCATGTGCCAAAAACGGTGCATCGAGATCGAGAGCGTCATCCGTGGCAAACGAAGAGACTTCGTAAGATGAAATCCATCAAGAGAACTGCGTTAAGGGGTTAGGCCACAGTTATGGGTTCAAAAAATGGATTTTTTCTTGGGTCTTAAATGATAGTTTAGATTCTAAAACATACGGGACAATTGGTTTTATACCCCGGAACAGTTTCTTTCGCATTATTGTGGGGTGATACTAGGGCACTACCTGCGCGCTCCCAGCATGAAATTCATCTTTAATCGCGTTTTTCTCGAAACCATGTATTTCAAGTCGGGCGGAAACGAAGGTCATATTTCTAATTGACTTGATTTTTTGTAGCTTGTTTTACATACTTTTTTTTTTAGTTATCTTTTTCTTTATAAGTTTTTTTTATAATTAACGATTATATTTGATATTTCTGCCTGAAAATCAGACCACTTTTTTCGCTAAATTGAAATTTTTTTCGTTTTATACACTGGCCTAAACTTTTAAGACAGTTTACGAGATACCGCACTAGATCACTTCGAGACTATTACGTGAGGCTAAACTTGGCGTACAGAAAGGCAACACTGGAAAGCTTTTCCTTCTACCAGCAGAACCTGCAGCGCGAATTTTGGAAGTACGTGAATGGCCAGCGTAAAGAGTTCGGTCTCCCTTCTACCATGAAGTTAGCAGTTAACGTTGCATCTAGCCTTGAAGAAATTTTCCAGCTCTTCGCAAACACATTTTCCAGCGTGTTTGCCAACGAGAGTATATCGACCCAACAAGTTGCTATGGCTACTTCCAATGTACCCGTCTACAATTACGTACTGAACAAAATTCTGGTCGATAAAGCTCTCATCTCATCGGTAGCACCCAGGCTGAAATCGTCTCACAATCCCGGAACAAACGAAATACCGTCCGTTTTCCTGAAGCAACACTTAACGTGTTTACTGAAGCATATGTGTCATCTCTGCGGAATATATTTGATCACTGGAACCTTCCCAATCTGCTGGACGAACGCACAAATGTATCCAGTTCATAAGAAAGGGGACAGGAAGGATGTAGAGGACTACCGTGGAATCACCTCACTGTGCGCTATCTCAAGACTCTTCGAATTAGTTGTTATGGAGCCACTGTTATCGCACTGTAAGCCGTATCTCCATGAAGACTAACACGGATTCGTTTCCAACCGATCAACGACTACTGACCTGCTATGCTTCACCTCGTACGTTACGAGAAGCCTGCAATCGACATCGACCTATCAGCAGCATTCGACAAGATCAATCACGCTATAATCATAGCTAAATTGGAACGGCTAGGTATAATGGATGTCTACTATCTTGGATCCAAATAAGATATAAAATCATTAACAAAGAGAATAATGGAAATTTCTCTTCGTTTCTTAAGTGTGTCAATGTTTATCAAAATGCAATGGGACTCATAAGAAGGAAGGGGAAAAGAGGTCCAGTCTAGTTTCCTAAAAGCAAATGACAAAAACTGTTTTTGAACTGATTCTATACGATTTACATAAGTTTCATGGTATGGAGCCCAAACCACACTGCAACATTCAAGAATTGATCTCTCGTAAGCTACATAAAGTGTTTTGGTGCTATATGGGTCTTTAAAATGAAAACTAAATCTATTGATGAATCCCAACATATTATTTGCTTTGTGAATTGTGGTATTCCCATGATCTACAAATGTCAACTTCGAGTCAAGAATTACTCCTAAATCCCTAATTTTATCGCACCTTACAACCAGTTGGTTTCCTAGAGTAAATGTAAAATCTAGAGTAGTGCGTTTTATGGAATAAGATATAATGTTGCATTTTTTAACATTAATGTCCAGCAGAATTTTAACGCACCAATTGTAGAAAACATCAATTTCATAGCAAATCAGGATTGTTAAGGATTTCTATGTACAGTCAGCATATATGAGCACATTTAAGCAATTTAATACAAACTTGACATCAACCACAAATAAAATAAATAATTAAGGACCTAAATGAGATCCCTGTGAAACTCCCGAGGTAACATTAACTGGCGAGGACATTTTTCCTTTAAAACGGACCATCTGTATTCTTTCTGTCAAGTATGATCCACTGCATTTTAAAAGTGTACTTGTCATACCTAAACGATTTAATTTAAAAAAAGAAGTAAGGGAATGTCTACTCGTTCAAAGGCCTTACTAAAGGTTTCTACGGTATTACCTCTATCCATTCTTTCAATAGAAAAGTTTACAAATTCCAAAAGATTAGTAGACGTTGACCGACCTTTAAAAAAATATGTTGATTATTTGAAATGCGATGCCTGGTTAAATATTTTCTGGTTAACAATTGCTTCAAACATTTTAGGAATGCATGACATAATTGTAATACCTTTATAGTTTTTAATATCTGACCGTTTGCCGATTTAAATATTGAGGCTAAAAATGATTTCTTCCAAATTTTTGGAAAATCACCTGTTTTAACTTAAAAGCCAAAACAATGGTTTAATAAAACTAGTTGCTATTTTTTTTCAATAAAGATTGAAGTATTTCATCAGGACCAGGTCCTTTGCCGGCATCGAGACTTTCAAGAGTCATAAAAATTCTTTAACAGTGATATTATTAATGTGTAGGTAAGAAAAATAGTTCAAATCGAGAGCATTACTGGATTTCTTATACACTCAGGTCTTTTTTTACACGGGGGATACGGTCCGTGTAAAAAAAAACCGTGTAAAAAAAAACCTACGAGATTTTGATTTTTCGCATGCTTAAATGTTTTTAAAAAATCGGATTTTGATGCCATTTGTAATTAAAGCATGATATGGTCCATATAGACATATTTTAAAAATTTCTGTATTTACACCAAAAATTGTGATTTTTTTTTAAGTATGCCATTCGATTACAAATAGCTTGAAACGGATAATGTGATTAGAATCAAGTCGATAGGTTGTATCGTTGTCGAGAAATCGTTAAAAACGTACCGTGTAAATCGTGGAAAACCGTGTAAAAAAAAACCGTGTAAAAAAAACCGCGTAAAAAAAACCGTGTAAAAAAAGACTTCAGTGTATATGTTCTGGAAAAAAGCCTCCAAATTGGTTACAAATATCCTCACTATCAGTGCTATCAAACTCTTCAAACTGCATGCGTGATGGGAATGTACATGACTTCATTTTTTCGTTCGCGAAGTTAAAGAACGTTTTGGGATCAGATTTTATATTGTTCTCTACTCTTGAATTATAATTCTCATATGCTGGCGATATTTCTGCCTCAAGTGCTCTGCAAATTTCAACGTATTTTTTCTAAATTTTGTGAAGTTTTACAAATTTTTATACGACTTGTGTGCTTTTCGCTTCCTGTTTTTAATATTTCTGATTTCTTGTGTACACCATACAGGATATTTGGTGCTGTTCACTATTCTCTTTAGTCTTTTAGAAACGAATACTTCAATGATATTGTATAAAATAGTATAAAATATGTCAACAGCCTTGTCCATGTCGTTTTCATCTTTGCAAAGATCAGGGATCGTCTGCATGTTGACGCACAGCTCAAAAAAAGGTTGTGCTGTGCGTTATGAAGTCTCCTGCACTAATTTTTTTCAAAAACAAGATACCAGAGTGAGCACGCAATAATTTGAGAGGCGTGCAATGTGGGTAGAAGCGCACAGAAAGAGCACACTCCACAGTTTTCTTTCTCCATTTTCTGGCATCGGAACGCAGCTCGGTATAGCCTAAGAGAGGTATAGCGCATCCTTTGTTCATGTGGTCTCCACTAGCACCCTGTGACGATGAATCCCTCATAATGTAAGCAAATCTTACATCCTTCTGTTGGGTGTAGGAAATTTATCATACTTTCCAAATTTGCAATAATATTTCAGTGTTCTTTTTTTTCAGTTAAAGTACAAAAACTGCAAAGAAAAAACAAGCAAAACCGGTGTAACATCACGTAGAATTGACGTCTAAAAATTAAATAATGTTCTTTCTTAGAGTGCCACACTGGGTAGTGCTATTCAGTGGTAGACTATGAGCTCTTTTAAAAGGAAAGAATACTTTCCAACAACATTTTATTTAATTGCTTAAGGTAATTCTTTGTAGACTCCACAAATGGCCACCACGTAGGCTATACATGCACTTCCACTTCGAATATTCAATTACACACATCTCGAAAATTACTGCCCCATTTCAGCTGAAATTGCTACTTCATGTATGCTGCAGCAGGGTTGCTTCCACTCACTTGCTATAAAAAAATATTTTTGGGAATTATGCAATCATTAGAAGTTATAATTCTATGTTGCACTTATAAGTAACAAGAAGAGGGTGTAAAGTATGTGTTTGACTCATAAAACCTGTCAATTTCGCTTTGAGAGCGTCACAATCAGCGATCTTATGATTCGTGAGCGTTCACTCAGAGTGAGCGCTCACGAGTTGTAAAATCGCTGATTGTGGCGCACTGAAAGCAATATTGACAGATTCTATGTGTCAAACATATACTTCATGACCTCTTCTTTTAACTTACAAGTACTAATTAGCATTAAACTATTTCATGATTACATAATTCCGAAAAACATTTTTTTTTATAGCAAGTGAGTGGAAGTAACCCTGTGCTGCAGTACTGCAAACGTGGAGTAACAGTTTCATTGTGGTACGTATCATAGAAGCTGATATTTGTGTACTTAAAGTTTCGAAGTGGTTACGAGAATAAGGATCTCACAGCAAAACACCTTAACGTTACAAAGTCTCACCCTCAAATTTTTACTAAAATTTGAGAGCATACAACCATCCCCATAGATGTATGGTAGGAGTGCAGACCATAAAAAATATTGATGTCAATTTTCATTGATTTTCAAAATAGTGATGTAGAGAAAAATTACGATTCATTTTAAGCCCTTTTCAAATGGTAGCAATATTTCCAAATCTGAAGACAACCATCGTAATAGATCGTAATTAATTCCATTTACCATCCTTAATCACGTCGACCACATACACTATAGCTGCAGAAGAAGAAAAAACTAGTCCTACCTCACTTGGTCGCGTAAGATTGCCTTGCCCCAAAGAGTGCACCGATTTATAATCGACTGGCAGAGGCCGGCAAAAATGCTAGCATCCATTGCAGCAGCGTACTTTCGTTGCGAATTTTACCACACTCTGCCACCGTAGCCACACGGTTGTTCTGTCACGGTCTTCGTGTAGTTCCATTTGTCTAAGTTGACATATGGGAGTCAACTATAACTAGCGTAGTAGTAATGTAACCGAGATGAAGAACCCCGGTCTGTGAAATACAACGCGGTGGACTTCCACTTCCACACTTGCGGTGTAGTGCGCAGAGAAAAAGTCCTTACCAGCAGTCACAATATCAGATAGCCAAAGGAGTGCCTTGGTTGGCTGAAGTTGATAGATAACATTACACAGGGACGCACAAATTTGCCAAGTGACACTTTAACTGTGGACAGGGGCAGCAGTAAGCAAAAGAAGACGACTTGGTAGATTAATGCGGTGACATTAGAGAGTAATACGATGCGATTAACTTGATTAGATTAGAAACATTTATTTCATTCGCTTCTCTCGCTTGGGCTTGGATTTCAAGTGTTTTCACCGCTCGGTCAACTCTAGTGGATATTTCTTGCCGTTTTTTTCGTTTTCCATGTCCATCGGTAGGTACGTACGGTTTTAGCGTCATTATCGCAGTCTGTATCTACACTGACATAGAAAAGACAAAGTTGACACATGATAAACGTCTAGTTAAAATGTTGCAAAAACTTGAAGCGCGTAAATTGTTGAATTTGTACGCATGAGATTGTTGTTTTGTCACTGTCTTCAATTCGTTTGAAACGGAACCTTATTTGGTATTACTCAACTAATTAGTTAAAGCAGCGCCGGTGGTGTAGTGGTAAGTTTGATTACTTCTTACCCCAGCAGGGCTGGGTTCAATCCCAGTCGGCGACTGAGGCATAACATCTCTGATCAAGGGAAGTAAAGCCGTTGGTCCCCGGTTCATAAGTTGATGGGTCGATATTTAGGGTCCAGGTGTGAGACCTGCCTCCCTGGCGTCGGTAACATTGGTGCTCAGCACGGAAAACAAGATCGATGGAAAACTAATTAGTTGAGTTGACTCAAATGAGTTACAAGAGTTTCTTGTCACTTTGTTTTGCATTGATGTGCGATGATTTTTTAGCTAATTCTTTTGAATGGGATCAACTGGAGGGGAAGGGGGGTCTTTACGGAACCATCTTTGTGTGTGTAATTTTATTTTTATTTTTTATTCTTGAATCAAGATCTACTGTCAACTCTCCATTTCTCATAGTTCAACATCTCGATTTTTCTCCCTATCTCGATTTGAGTAGCCTCTTCAGACTCCTTTACATTTAGTTCTATATATCTCGATATGATTTCTTGGTTTGGCATTCCGTCACGAAAAAAAGAAATCAGAGAGTGCCTACTTTATTTTGCGGACAACTGCAATGTTCAGTATAATTGATTTAATTTGATGAATCATCATTTTTGATATGAATTTGCTCACTACTCTGTTTCTTGTCATGTCTAATATAATCTTTACTTTAGTTGTTACTCGCATCGATAGTAGTTAATAATTTGTATTTTATATAAATTATATTAAGTTACCGTCAAAATGGTAATTTTTTATATACTACTTCGGATTGATGTCGTTCATTATTTTCAGTATCTGTGCGTTCTTTTTAACTCAGTATATGATCTAAGTTCTAAATAAATTACATTTAATTTTACCCTAGGTGCTCTAGCTACTACTGTAGCTCACCAGCCTTAATTGTTATGATATATATCTAAGTGTTTTTACATTTTTCCTGCCGTGGAAATTCAGTATTTTAAAGAGGTTTTCTAAACCTTATAACTGATGTAAGAACTCAGCACTCACCAACCACCTACTCGGAGATCAATCATACAACATCCGGTCGACTCAGGCGACAAGAGCAAGCGCCGGAACACCCAGGGTCGGCTAGCTACCGGGTAATCAGAGGGTTTCGCGAAACAAAAACGAAGAACTTCCACTTTTCTTTAAACGCATTTATTCGCCACTTTCTGTATTATGTGCGTGTTGTTCTGTGTTCATAATTTCGTGTACTATGTATCGTGTAGCCTAATTGCGTTGTTTACTGTACCGGTATATACCGCTGCTGCCGTTGATGGTGAATCGGGTTGGCCGACACAGTGACTCCTGTCCTACTGTGCGGCCGGAACTCGCGCCAGATTGGCGAAGTGAGCGGATGACGGGCCAGCGGGCGTTGCTGAACGGTGGGATGGCAAGCGTCGTCCTTCGTTGGCACGATCGGCTGACCGTGGCAAGGCCACCTTGATCAAGCCGAGAAGGGAAAACTCCTTTGAAATTATAGCCTACGTTTGGCCAGATAATATTGTTTCGGTCCTTAACAATTAGGCTCGGAAACTGTTTCCAATTTCCCGAGCCGGCCATGTGCTGACGGATGACCTTTCTAAGGTCCAACATAAAAGAGGTCCTGAACGCATACTAACTGCTGCTAAGGGGGAGGGTCCTGGTTCACGTTCAAAAACAGCAACCACTGCACTTAGCTAATTAAAATGCGTCTTAGCACATGGACACCTGATTTTAAAAAATAGACCGATTTTGGGCAATGGCCGTTCTTTCTCCCAATTTTCCTTCATCCCGTCATCCTTGTTTTGTATGGCTGTTTGTAGGTCTATGGAGGACATAACGTAACGGCACAATATTTTCACAGCGGTACAGAACCCTATCACTTCTGTGGTATACTGCTGTTCTTGCACAGAAACGTGAAGGTTCTGAATATATAACATAAATGACAAAACCTATGAATTTGTGACCAAACGGTTACAACCTGCATGTCAGTTTAACAATTGACATCTTAAAACTAAAAACTAAAACTAAATCTTATGTAAGTATGTCTGAAATTATTAATTATTTTGTTGTAAATTTGTTCTAAACTATCGACGCTCGAAATTCTATGTACCTCGGTAGAACCGTACCAGGGATGCAAATTCAAAATCATTCAGAACGTTGTTCTGAATCCTTTGAAGTGCTTTTTTCCTGCAGCAGCAACTAGACCATATTGGCACAGTGCACAGCATGGCCGGTCTAAAAACTTGTTTAAATATTAGAAGTTTATTCGTCAGGCAAAGTTTGGATTTCCTGTTTATAAGAGGATACAAACATTTTATATATTTGTTACATTTGGCCTGAATGCCCTCAATGTGATCTTTAAAAGTTAATTTTTGGTCAAGTATTAATCCAAGATATTTCACTTGGTTTGACCAGGAAATTGGAACTCCGTTCATAGTGACTATGTGACTACTACTAGGTTTCAAAAAGGAAGCTCTAGGCTTATGTGGAAATATTATAAGTTGAGTTTTGGAAGCGTTGGGAGAAATCTTCCATTTTTGTAAATAAGAAGAGAAAATATCTAAACTTTTCTGCAGTCTGCTGCAAATAACACGAAGACTTCTTCCTTTAGCGGAAATGCCTGTGTCATCAGCGAACAAAGATTTGTGGCAACCCTGAGGCAAATCAGGGAGGTCCGAAGCGAAAATGTTATACAATATAGGCCCAAGAATGCTACTCTGAGGAACTCGTGCTCCATCAGGTAGTCGATTAGATTTGGAATTTTGATAATTTACCTGCAGAGTTCTGTCAGTTAAATAATTTTGAACTAATTTCATAATATAAAGCGGGAAATTAAACTTTTTCAATTTAACAATCAAACCTTCATGCCAAACACTGTCGAATGCTTTTTCTATGTCTAGAAGAGCAACTCCATTTGAGTGGCCTTCAGATTTGTTTGAACGAGTTATATTGGTAACTCTTAAGAGTTTATGAGTAGTTGAATGCCCATGGCGAAATCCAAACTGCTCATCTGCAAAAAATGAGTTTGTATTGATGTGAAGCATTATTCTATTCAAAATTATCTTTTCAAAAAGTTTACTTATTGAAGAAAGCAAACTTATTGGACGGTAGCTAGAAGCTTCAGCTGGATTTTTATCCGGCTTCAAAATTGGAACAACTTTTGCATTTTTCCATTTATCAGGAAAGTATGCCAAATGGAAACATCGGTTAAATAATTTTACCAAGAAAGACAAGGTACTCTCTGGGAGTTTTTTGATGAGGATATAGAAAATTCCATCATCACCTGGAGCTTTTATATTTTGAAACTTTTTAGTTATAGACCTTACTTCGTCCAAATCAGTCCCCCAGGAATCATCAAAAAAAAATTCCCGAGAGAAAATATTCAGAAAATCCTGAGCAACCTGACTCTCAATAGAACTAGTAAGACCCAAACTGAAATTATGGGAACTCTCAAATTGCTTAGCAAGTTTCTGAGCTTTTTCCAAATTTGTGATCAAAATTTTACCACCTTCTTTAAGCGCTGGAATTGGTTTTTGTGGTTTTTTCTAATTTTTTGTGAGTTTCCAAAAGGGTTTGGAACTCGGGTCTAATTTAGAAACATTATTTTTTAAAGTTTTGTTCCTCAGGGCAGAGAATCGTTTCTTAATTTGTTTTTGCAAATCCCGCCAGATAACTTTAATGGCAGGATCGCGTGTTCTTTGATATTGTCTCCTACGGACATTTTTAAGACGGATCAAGAGCTGAAGATCGTCGTCTATTATAATTGAATCGAATTTAACTTCGCATTTTGGTACTGAGGCAGCTCTTGCTTCAACTATAGAAGAAGTCAGAGATTCAAGAGCATAATTAATTTCATCTTTGGTTTGCAAAGGAATGTTTGGATCGAAGTTATATTCCATAAATGTTCGATATTGCTCCCAATCAGCTCTATGGTAATTGAAAGTAGAGCTGTTGAGATTACAAATTATTTCTTGGGATATTTCAAAAGTTACTCTGAGGTGATCAGAACCGAAGTCAGCATGGGTAACCAATTGGCTACAAAGTTGACATGAATCAGTTAAAACCAAATCAATAGTGGAGGGATTTCTTGCAGAAGAAAAGCATGTTGGGCTGTTTGGATATTGAATAGTGTAATAATCAAACAGAATATTACCATTGGAATTGCTTTAAGCATTATTCCATGAGCGGTGTTTTGCATTAAAATCACCAATAATGAAGAATTTAGACCTATGACGGGTAAGTTTCTGAAGGTATTCCTTGAGAAAATTCAAATGGCAAATAGGCAGCTATAAACGTAAGTTGTCCAAATTTTGTTTCATCAGAAACACCCAAAGTTTCAAAAACTTTGGTTTCAAATGAAGAAAGAATTTTATAAGTAGTTGCAATTTCCAAACCTACGACTGGATGCCTTCCTTCAAATAACAATTGAAGTGCGGTAAAAATCGGTAGAACTGTTTCAAACACACAGTTGGACTTGAACGGGTCGGTTTTCATCTCTCTTTGCCAGTGGTGGCGGGGGGGGGGACACCCCTCACCATCCCTCTCCAAAGGGGGAGTTTGGTAAACAGAGATGAAAAAACCGATTTGTACCTTCCTTAAAAGTTGTCCTAGTTCGCTATTCTAATATCTATATACAATCTTCACACTGCCGTACTCTAACGGAACTATCAACTCTATGCTTTCATCTACTCCATCTATCGTATAAAAATTACCACTACAGTCTGTTATTTGAAATTAGCATCTTCAAGTAAGAATTTTATGTTTGATTCGTCTATGAACAATGATGGCAACGCCACCAAGACGATCATTTCTATAAATGAAATAATTTGCGTTCTTCTTAACCTTATGGTCAGGTTTAAGGAACGTTTAAGTTATAACGGCAATATGCACGTTAAAAAGTTAAATAGCTCGTCTTCATTATCTCTAAGAGATCGAGCATTCCAATTTAAAATATTTAATGCTTTAAAATCCATTACTGAATTTTAAAGTCATGACAATATTATTTGCCAATTTTACCCCAGTTTGAATAGCATCAAACATGGAGTTAGATTTAAGCATATCAGAAATCATGTCAATTAATGAATTCTGTAAAAATTCCATTTTAGGAGCAGTAATGCTTCCTAAGTCAAAATTGTCAAAATTTCCGTTAGAACGTTGGTTATTGTTTTGATTTCTATCCGCTGCAATAGCAGCATAGGTAGCTCCATTAACTCGCTGAACATTGTTAGCAGCGAGGGGAGTAGGTACACATGAAAAATTTGAAGCAGGGGTGATATTTGTACCTACGGGTAAGAATGCAGAATTTGTTCCTCGCTGACCGTTGTTAACAGCAGAGGAATTTGTACCTGGTCGGAAACGTGGAGCGTTTCCTACCTGTCGCTTAGAACGAGATTGTAGGATCGCTTTGCAAGTCTTACATTCCCAAAAATTGGATTTGTGGTTTTCACCACAATTTGGACATTTAAAATTCTTAGGATCTTCCTTCACAGGACAGTTTTCCTTTGCGTGAGAGGAATCACCGCAATTCATGCATTTAGCTGGCATGTAGCAATTTTTAGTTCCGTGACCCCATCCCTGGCATTTACGGCACTGAGTGAGGTTTTGGAAATTTCCTCAAGTCTTCCTGAAGTGTTCCCACTTCACTCGGACATGGAGCATAAGGCTAGCTTTTTCTAAGGCCTTAAGGTTGTTTAGTTCACTAGACTTGAAGTGAACTAAATAAAAATCATTAGAAATCCCGTTGCACGAATCGCCAGGACGGGATTTCATTTTCAATTTGATTACTTGGAGTGGCACAACTCCAAGTAATTTTGCCAGTTCATCTTTGATCTGATCCAGGGATTCACCACTGGGCAGTCCTTTCATGACAACCTTGAACACACGTTCAGTTTTGGTGTCGTAAGTAAAAAAGTTATGCTACTTCTCAGTAAGATACTTGAGAAGACATTTAAATCCGTCCAAGGTTTCAGCCAATTAACTTTCACGAAATTCAAAAGTTCCATGCGAAGAGCATGGAAATCGGAAGTGGTTATCACAATAGGGGGAATCTTTTCCTTCTTGGCATTAAGCCGGCAAAGTTTACTAGAATTTTTCTTGGATGATGGATCATTCTCATCATCCGTGAGCAAATCAAATTGATTACTCAAATTAATTTCATCAGAAGGGGGTCAAGAGTTTGCCCCTTTCTTTTGCGTTTAGGCCCCATGGAGGCAGTAAATTTTTATCCAAATCGACTTCCAAGCAGAATACGATAAGAATCTGAAGGATCGAAGAGGAATTTTCCAAATCGATATCCAAGAAGGATTACCTCGGGTAGGGTCCAAACAAGGATCGAAGAGGAATAAGAGTTGAACAAGGTAGAAAGTTTTTACAGGTTGAGCACTGAAAAGTGCTGTTTAAATTTGTTGTAGCTTTAGGCAGTAGTAACACTTCCTTCAGCAAAAAGCAAATAGATCCGCACGACAAGAGAGCACGATGCGGACTGCGCCGGTGCATTAATGTTGGGGACAACAGGACGAAGCGGTAGGTTTGGTTTGTGGGCTTTCGGAATACCATATATCCTGGAACTTTGGGACGAATGTGAGCGGAGCTGGTACGAGGTGCTGTCATCGATGAGTTCAATAAGCTGCAGTCTGTCAACGATGTTGTTGTTTTCCTTTTGATATCCATCGGTTGGGTCCCGTTTGACCATTTTGTAGGTGTTGGTGTCCGATAGCATCTTGTCGTTGTAGTCCTTCTCGTACATAACGACGGTTTGTTTACCTTTGTCGGACTCGGTGATGATTATGTTCACATTATCCTTGGTGAATTGTCTTGTTGTTTTGCTCGCATGGGCCAGGAACGAAGCAAGAGGATATAGCATCTTATTGGTATTGAAACTGTGCATGCACGGTGGTGTAGTGGTAAGCGTGATTACCTCTTACCCCAGCAGGCCTGGGTTCAATCCCAGTCGGTGCCGCCGGGATGTTCTGATGAGGCATCTCTGATCACGCCTTCCTTTGGAAGGGAAGTAAGCCGTTGGTCCCCGGTTCATGAGTGGATGTGTCGATAGGTAGGGTCCAGGTGTGTCAGCTGCCTTCCTGGCGTCGGTAGCACTGGTGCTCAGCACGGAAAACAAACCCAAGGAAAAAAAACTGTGCATGAAAGTTTGAGTGATGTTGGCAACTGCGCTTCGGTTCCGGTCCCAAAATGACCTATCCGGAGTGGAATGCAGAACATTTTCCAGATCAGCGACCATATGATAAAATGGTACCTGGTTCAACGACGTGCAAGGCAGTGCAAAACTTCAGACCGAGGCTGAGCATAATTTCAGTTTCCTGCAGCAAGGTGACGGTAGTGGCATTGTGGATGGCTTTGGCATTCGATGTGGGCTGTTCAATGTTGCAATGGGCGGCAGTGTTGGCAACAATACGTCCATATTTCCGTTTGGTCCCGTTCGTCTGGCTTGCTAGGTGCGATTCATAGAAGCTCTCATGCGAGGTAAGAAATGTTGAGCACGGATAGTGGCAAGTTTTTCAAGGAGATCCAGCAAAATAAAATGCCGAGCTGCTCGGTCGTGGTGCCCATCTCGGCAAAAAATCTAAGTGTGTAAGTGAAATTAGGGTGCTGGGTTTCTGAGAGCAAAAAACATAATTTTGCTAATGATTATGCCATCGCGGATGTTTACATATGGATTATCTTGAACCAGTTCAAACTCGAACCGGTAAATAGAACTGGTTTACTTAAAAACTCTATTTAATTGCACTAACATCCTCCCAAAAGGAGCTTGAGCTTAGATGACCATACATTTCTTAGTTGCTACTCCGCCATGACTAGAACCAGTAAAATTGCACATAACTATATCCCTATGAATATGACTCGAGATGTGCTTACTACAGGACCTATTTACTACAGAAGTATTTCAATATTCGGCATCTCTTAATGCAGAAATGGTCCCATCTCAGCAAAAAAAATCTAAGTGCGTACAACAAAAGGTTGGATGAAAATTCTTACGAAAATACTAACCTAATTTTTCAGCCAAAACAAAACAAGTGTCACCAATAGATGACTATGGACGCTGGAGGCTTTAAGCAGTTTGGAATCCCTTTACCCGCTAGGGCCAGTCAAAGGCTAGCAGCTTTTGCTCATCTTTACCACCTTTTATCTCATATATTAGTTGTAGCTCTCCGGTGTGTTGAAAGTAACTTTAGAGCCGAACCAGATGCGTCTCTTGGTTCTGGAGTAATGACTTGTGATGAACTCGGTGACAAGGTCACCCAAGTGTGTCAAAATCCATAACTCCAGAACCAAGAGTCACAGAAATATTCTGTGATTCTCTGCATCCCATGCAGGTAATCTCTGAATACGATGTCACGATTTAAGTTCCGTATACACCTTATTAAGGCATGCTATGTCGAAATACAGCCATCCCCCGAAGAACGCGTTATCTACTGAATTTGACCCACCGCTTTTTCTCAGTGGGTATACCAGTCGGTCTGATTTGTTGCATGTGAGTAGTATCAATGGAGCACTAATGGAACTCAGTGGGTTACGCGTTCTTCGGGGGAAAGCTGTACGCCATAAATACAAGCAATTAGTAAGAAAATGCCTGTGCAACCACCAAGCAAATCTCCAGTATTTCTCATCCACTAACGGATTCGGACAATTTAACCGGCAAGAGAATTTTTATCCTTTGAATTTCAGCACTTGTACAACCGGAATTCAATCAGATCAGACCCAATCGTGAGTCATTGAAAATCCAATCATTCGATGTGCACTTGAACTAATTCAAACACTGCGACAGTTCTGTCAAGTCCACTATACAGCCGTAAGCCATGGCCAGCTCCCATATTGAACAGCTGCGAGGACTGACTATTGGGCGGGCTCGAGGGGGAACCGAAAAATTGCACCCACCATCTGTCGTCGCGCTAGCAGCGAAGCTTAAAACCAGTTCGAAATTGGCGCTATTAAACGATAATGACATTCAAACGCGGGCGGGTGGTGAGCAGTTTTATTACTTCGCGGTCAACCAAACCGCGAATTCCTAGCGAAGTGAGCGCCTGCCCACTTTCTGTAGATTGGAGTTATGCTTCGATGCATTTACGAGAGTATGGCACAAGCGCAACTCCGATGTTATGGCAAAAATAGCGAACATAACTCGCGTAGCGAAGGTTCATTCAATCACAAAAGCCACCAAAACAACTGGCGTGTCTGTTTCTTGGCGAGGCGTGGCTTGTAAAGTGAGAAGCTGACACCGTCGTCGGTGGTTAATGGTTTGTTTTCATGGTTTTATGTTTTTGTTGAATTGGATTTGCCAATTTCGAAATTCACGATCAAGATCATTGCTAATGCGTAAAATTTACGGTTTGTGCACTTGGGTTATTGAAATGGTTGTTGACGGAGATTTTGCATTGTTTTTGGATTGTTGCGCTTGTCAATTCCGGCTGTTGTGGTGCATTATGAAAGGTATTCCGGGTTGTGTCGAATGAGGTATTTCATAGAAAGAGATCGATCGTCGTGGATTGATGAAAAATTAAAGCAGATTATGCACGGATACAATGAGTGGTGTAGAAGAGACGCTGTTCTTTAGACCATTTGGAACAATCATAATCTATGCCCAGGAAAGTCGAGACATTTTTCAACCCGGAAATGATAAATGCTATTAAGAAAACCCAAACACCCTTAGAATCACGATTAAGGTTTTATTTACGGAGATAAACGTGTTTAAAGATTTGGAAATCCCAAATCACGATTGAGGCTTTATTTCCGTACCGTTCCGCCCGAGTTTTATCAGTAGCGATTAAATTATGTGACTCGCGCTTGTTGACACCACTACACCGTTGTAGCAACACCGCAAAAAAGAAAACGACATGAGAAAAAGAGCATCGTAAAAAGAGAAACGAAATGCGTAAACCAACCCTTAATCTGAGTTTCCTCCTAGGGATGTCTCTGCTGAATGTTGGATTTGTTCAAATGAAAACCTTGGTTCTCGACGATTCCGCATCCATCAATGATAATCGATGTCCTTTGCAGAACACTCTCCAGAAAGCAATGTAAAATATGCAGATTTTCGTATGAGTGCAGAGTTCTAGAAATACACGATAATCATTACTTAGAATGTTTGTATTCATCGCAAAAGTTCGTTTTAGGGGTTTCTAAGCCAAAACAAAATAAAACTCAATATTTTGACATTAAGTAATCAAAGAAATTTTTTAAATTTTGAGTTATTTGTATTTTTCAACCAAGTTTGAACTTTTACCACACCTCAATCTATTGAAAAAAATGCTCCACCTCAACATTTGGCTCTACATACAATTGCACACCACATTGATACGAAAAAAATCTTATTATTACCAAACTGAATTATGCAACAATGTGGCAACTGAAATGCTTTTGCCCATGACATCTTCGAACGAAATGTATATAATAACTGTCACTGCACCGCGGTCTGATTTACGAAATCGTCCAGCTATCCAAACACACGAACCTCTTATCGCCAAAATTCCACCAGGCACCGACTTCAACCGAGCCGATTTATGCATTACCTCTGCACCGATGCAATAACGAAACCGCAAGAGGATCATTCATCGCACTTTTGCCTGACAGCAACGAAATACATTTCTTGTCAACAAATCTTCTTGCTGCTGCATTTTTCGCTTTTTTGTTGTTGTTGTTGAATCGATTCTCCTTCAACTATACATTTTAACATTTTTCTTCATTTCATAAATTTACGATCACACCCTTTTCCACTAGGCTATAGGTTACATTATCTTTATTTTTGCATTTGCTGGTTAATAATTTCATTCGATAATGACCCTACCGGTTTGCATACCGGCTACATTAATGATTCCTTTCAGCGCCTCCCTGTTGGCGAAGAGCGAAACGTAATGTCTTTTTATTCAATGGGCGATTTTTCAGGTGGAAATCGTCTTAAAGTACATCCACGCCCTCGGAATGCTTCGAAAATGTTTCAACAAAATGATGTTGTTCAATAAAAACCGATAAATCAAGGGGAAACAAACTATGCCGAAAATGTCGTAATCCGACAATGAGCAAAAAATCAATTGGTAAATGAGATGGAAAAAAATGAAGCGGTTCCACGCCGTGCCGGTAGCAAAACTCATTGCTTGTAAGCGTTGAACCATAAAGTTAATGAAATTTTGATCGTCTCGCACTTGTTTGTATGGTTGGTGGTCGGTGGCATGCAGCTGGTGGGTTTATAGAAGTTGATAACTGTTTGTTTGTATTACGCATATCCGTGCAATTTACATGGACTTGGAGCGGCTGACAGTCGGTGGACTTTGCTGAAGATTTCTCTTATTCGATTTCCAATTTTACGATGTTCATAATTACAGTCACAATATTCAATTCTACGGTTCGTATTTATTTAATATCTAATATTCGACTATGACCCAGAGGCCTCTGGGTCTTAGATTCCGATGATACCGATATGATGCTCGATAAACTGGATTATTAGAACTAATAAAAAGGTTATTTTGGTGCCATAATATGTTTTCAGATGTATAATCATGATTCGAAAATGATGAATTTCTCATACAATACATCTTTCTTGGGTAAATTACGGCTTCGGCTATAGCTCTACCTATTGACGTCAGGTGGGTAAATGAAGACCTGGAGCGCTCAATCATTGCATAAGGGTACATCATGTTTCAGAGCTTCGAAGGGCCAAAATTTTGGAGCTCATGGTCTTTGCTTACCCCCCTTGAAGATAATTGGTGAAAATATTGCTGAACCTCTCATTTCCTCTTTTTATTTTCGAACGGAAAAAACACCTTTTCATTTATTTCTCCTACCCATATGATAAAATTGATTCTTCCTGTAGTTAATTTTGTAAAACCACACACAAATGAAGAGCCATGCTTTTTAAAGTGTCCTTGAATTAATTTCCACCAGTGTATACTTGGCAAACTTGACTTTTGTTATGTATCAAAATAAAAATAACAAAATATGTGGACTTGTCCTGGGACGGGACTTGACGATAAGGCTGTCCACGAGACATCTGCGATTCACTGACTTTTTTGTTTACCAAAAACTTTTGACAGATCACAGTAGAACTGGCAGTTTATGCTCATATGAATTTTTGCTTTGTTTATGCGTACATTCAGCACCATTAACACCAGATCACTCACACACTCTAGATTTCTAGCTGTCAGTTCCACTGAGAAACGTCTCTTGGATCACCTTATCGGGTAGCGATTTCAAGCCAATTTGCTATCAAATCCGAGCCAGTTTCTGATTGGTCGATTTGACAGTAGCAAACGTGGAATAAAAAGGACAGAAGGATCGCATCAATCTGGCTGGCAGTGATGCCGGAATCATTGTTGAAGTCAATGGCGTTGTTAATTGTTTACATTTGCGAAAGTAAAGCTGAAAAATTGAGTGCACTGCGTGTTTTAAGCGATGGATATTGTTGTTTTTTATGGTTGTTTTTATTGTGTTGAGCAAAAATGATGTACAAGCTGCTAAACTGCGGGTGAAACTCCGAATAAAATCCAAATGAAAATAGAAAAATATAGTTTACATTCCTGGTATCATTGGTCAACTCCGTCAAACACCACGCATAACTTTCCCAAGGGCATTCTTCAAAAACAATACACAGAGAAAAAAATTACTCTAAATTTAAGTTCTTTTTACTTAATTTTGGGTAATGTTGAGTTTTGCATCCCACCCTCTTTTTTTTTTTGTTGTCTAAAACGGAACGAGAGATTCGATTTTCCCATGACTATCGTTCAATAAGCTACTAGTAAGTATATGAGATATTCTCAAGTTTGAGTCAATTGAACTAAATTTTGGGTAGAAAATACTCACGAGTAAGTAATTATTTTTGCCGTAGTCAAATGTAAACTACTATAAGTGGTTCACTGAAAATTAGCTTATTGAACGGAACATGGGAGATGAGTGAAAAGAACTGAATTTTGGGTAATTTGTCGGTTCCGTGTAAGAAGAGTGCAAAGCAGCGTTGCCAGATATACCGATTTCTCGGTATTTATACCGATTTCTCGGTATTTATACCGATTTCTAAACTATATACTGATACACAGATAAGGTTCCTCAGAATACCGATTTTTAAGATTTTATACCGATTTATACCGTTTTTTTTAAATAATCGAAATTGCGCTCGAACTTCGGAGAAAATTTTCGTGAGAGACTTGTATCTTTTTGAATACCTCATATTTTTTAGCCTTCAAAATTCTAAACAATCATCTCTAACGATGCCTTCCCAAGTAACATTGCAAGTTTTATCACGGTGTTAAAGCATCCTACAAGTCTAATTCATAGTCTACAGAACCCTCATAAAACTCTAATTGTTACTTGAGTTATGCTTGATACTCTTTCGACTAATGTTTGCATTTCCTCACTGTTTTTGGCTACCTATCAATCTTTTTTTTTTTTTTTTTTTTTTAGTCTTTATTATAGAGATTTTTAGCCTGGGGCTAGTTCATCTCTTAACATACCTATCAATCGAGGAACAGTCGATGGCTCTTTCCGGTAATTCCTAGGGAATCGAGAAAATTTCTTTAATTATAATTTAATATATTTTAAACATTTTTTAACTTCCGGAAGTTTTTATTCATTTTTAAACTTCCTGAAGTTTCATACAACTTTCCCTGGAATTTTCTTCGAAATGTAGTAGGCCACGCTTGAAAGCTGACGTGTTTTTCATTTGCTGCGTATTTTTCGTCTGCGCATTGAACATTTTTTGCTTTAAATTTGTTAATTTGTGTTTTGAAATTTAGTTTCAAGTGTTCATAAAGTTATCATTTAGTGATATATCGTGTTTTGCCTGTGTTTGCATTGAGTGACTCGGTTGACCTTAAATCTAACCTCCAAAATCTACGACGCAGCTTCAGTTTCATTGTTCGGTGCCGAAAATTGCCTGCTGGTGCCCGGTTCTCCGAGTTCGGATGCCACATTTTCGACGTGTAGTTCTGTTCTATTGAGAGATTCGTAACCGTGGGCGATTTTGAACCCGGTCGGTTGGTGAATTATCCCGGAAACGTGTTGATAAAGTGTCAACGAGTTTTGGTGGTGATTCGGTGGCCGACGTTGCCGTGAATCAGCAAGTTTTCCGCTTGCAAAAGTGCTCGGCTACTGGTCTCTAGCCGGTGTCGGAGATTGCGAGTAATATGAAAGATGCCTCAGTGCATACGCCCAAGACTGAACGGGTGGTAGATGGCGGCCGCGAAAGGTTCCTGGGGAAAGCACCAGACGTGAACATCCTCCCAGATGACCAAGGCAATGCAAGACAATTTGTGTTCGTTGAAGTAACTATTACGACAAAGGTGAATCACAAAATGAGATGCAAAACGTAGAGAAAACTACGGAACCCATGTATTGGAGGATCAAATTAACATGGTGAGACCAGTCCAAATACATTTTACAATTAAAAAAAACATAAACTCAATACGTGCCAGGATTCAAAATAACGTTTTGAACCTGGAAGTGTGTGTGTAATACTAATATTCAATTGATAGAGATAATACACACATGCGGGGCTTATTGTAAGTGAATGCAACCTCGGAATGGGCGTGACTCTCCAGACATTCTGAAATGGGTTGCTGGATCTACAATAGATCTATCACCGTCTAACTTCCGGACTAAAGCTGCCTACAATGACCATAAATGCAACATTGTAGAGAGAGTTCTTCCATAATAACACTGCCGGCCAGTGGGGGTTAGAGGGAATACACACACACACACACACACACACACTTTCCCTGGAATTTTCTTCCACCTTACCTTGGAAGCTTCTTCAGCCTTTGCTCGAATGATTCTTTCATATTCTTCCGTTAGTTTTTTTTTTAACTTTCCTAGAGTTTCAAGGATGCTATCAGATTTTTATTGCGGAACCACACTAGCTGCAGGCATATTTAAGAAGTTCTGAAACTTCAGAAAAGTCCAGACTTTTGTGTAAGTTTCGATAAATTAAAGACAGTTTCATTAACATTAAATTTGAAAACCCAGAAATTTCAGAAAGGTCCAATGAATTCCAGTGAACTTAAGGAAACATCAAAAATATTTTGGAAATTTCACAAGACCAAAGAACTTCAGGGGGAATTTAATGACCAGAGACTCCAAATCAGCCCCTAATTTCAAGAAAATTAAAAGAATTTTTAAGGAATTTCGAGAAATTATGGAATATTCCTATATGCATTTCAGTAAGGTTCCGATAACTTCAGAAAAATTTCGGAGTCTTCAGGGATGTTTTTTGAATATCAGAAAAATTTCCTGGATCATTAGAACATCCTCCAGGAATCTCTTTCTTCCGGAATTATGTCCTTGTTTCTTTCGACTGTTCCGTAAGCGCTCTGGCTTCCGACTTTCTTCAGATGTTTCTTCCAATCTACCTTAGGAAGTTTCTACCAGCGTCTCCAGAAAGTTTATTTTGTTTTCTCAAGGAAGTTCAATTAATTCTCCCAGAAACTTCTTTCGTCTTCTTCTGGAAGTTTGACCATAAGCCAAAGGTTTTTTTGTTCAACTTCTATTGGAAGGTTTTTGCGAGCTTCTTCTGGCTTTCCCTGGAAATGGCTACTTCTGGACATTTACTTCCGGTTTTCGAAACTTTTCTGGCTTCCTATGGATGTGAAATCCGATTTTTTTTTTCGATAGTTTATTTAAATTTTCGCCACAAGTTTCTCAATTCGTGTCTCGGAAGTTTCCCGCAGGTTTTTCCAGCTTTTCTCTAACTTTATCCAGGAGAGCTTCTCTCGTCTTTCTCTGGATGTTTTTTTAGCTCCATTCAGAATCTAATTCAAACATTCCCCGGAGTTTTATTCTGGGATTTTCCGATCATAGTTCAAAAGATTAAATTTTGCTACGATTAACGGCTTTCTCAGTCTTAAAACACTGCAATTACCGAGGCAATTACAACGATTTAATCTGCCCGACATTTCGGCCGTAGGTTGTGGCTTTTTTGTTTAGTCGTTGTTGTGGTTGATTTTCCATATTTTGGTTTCATTTAATGATATTTAATTGAAAAAAAAAACACTACTTGGTCACAATTTCGATCACCTTTTGAGGACAACAATAATTTAAAAAATTAAATTTAAAAAAAAAATAGAGATTGTTTTAAGACTGAGAAAGCCGTCAAACAAAGCAGTTCCCCCTAAATCCCAGTCGTCACCATCGTTAAAATTTTCGCTTTCAAAAACGGCAAAAATATAAAATTAAATAAAAAGTAAATACCGATAAATACCGATTTTGTAATACCTTTGATACCGACTAGCTTTAAAACCATCTGGCAACGCTGGTGCAAAGCTCGACCGGGAGACTATGTGAACTGTAGATATTTTGTACAAGAAGAGGTTGTAAATTAAGTGTTGGACACATAAAACCTGTCAATTCCACTTTCAGCGTACAATTAGTGATTTTATAATTCGTGAACGTTCACCAAAATCACTTATTGTTACTCTCTGACAGCAATTGTAAAATTTTATGTGCCAAACACATACTTTACAAACCTCATCTTGTAACTAACAAGTACAAAATATCATAACGTCTAATGATTTAATAATTGAAACATTTAATTGAGAAACCACATAAGTCCAAGGGGTAGGTCATCCCGCACACCAAAAAATACCCAACCCGGCAATCCGGTATTTCTGACACCTTGAATGTTTTGGTTTGAAATCGCAAGGATAAATCGGATTGATGATGACGTGGGAAGTGCCGGGTGTGCGAAATTTTGGTGTTTAGGGCTACCCTCAAAGGCAGGCCAGAAACCTAGTCTTTCGTGACGTGAACAGCAACGATGGGGAACATTGCTGGAAACCGACCATAGAGGATGATGAATAAGACTTCTGTAGTTTGTTTTGTGTGAGTTGCAGCATTATTTTAATTAAGGGTACTAATGGGGCCTGATTAACTGCCTCTTTCTCTTGAGCCCACTCTAGAACCTACATTTCGGATTAAGTGAACTGCTGATCTGGTATGTTCAAATAGAGGATGTTCCTGAATATACCAGGGGGAACGACACTTCAGGATTATTCCATTTTTACCCAAATCTCTCATAAATTTTTCAACGTGCACAAAATTTCAATCCATTCTATCTATTCTACCCGAGCAGGAGAAAATAACTAATGAATACCTAATTCTGATCTGATACCAAAATTTGGTATTGACCAGCATGACATAAGACGTAAAATACCAAAGAATAATACCAAAAAATTACATGGAAAATACTTTGTAAATACCAAAAATTGATATTTGGATACCAAAACAATACCTGGGTGGTATTGTTTTGGTATTGCATTATCATAATTTGGTATTTTACCTCTTATGTCAGGCTCATCCATACCAATTTAAGGTATCGAGATATTCGTTCCTGCTTGGGTTTCTATTCCCAACTTATCCCTTCTGCATGCACACAAATTATCAAGCAGACGTGCAGTTTCTCGCAGTTTTCAGGTCGACCGCGAAGCACTCTGCTATACCCACTGGCAGTTTTCAACGAGCTTATTAAAATAGACGATGAACCACTCGTTCATAATCGGTCGCGGGGACAAAAACATCAAGCGCATCATGGAGGAGACGACAACGCACATCCATTTTCCGGTTTCAAACCGATCGAATCCGACGGAGAAGAGCAACCAGGTGTCGGTGTATAGTATCATGGAAGGTGCGGAACTGCTGATCCTAGCCCCGGGAAAAGCCTCACCGGACAATCAAACCCCCTACGTCGAACAGGAGGAAAAGGAATTCATTTTTTCTACTCGGCCGAAGTTCCCAGCTAACATTTTTAGCTTTACAAGCCAACTTTTCCAGCATTGTTCTGTAAAGTAGCTGGAAGAAAGCTGCAGATACAGCTACAAGCAGAAGCCAGCAAAATAGTTTTGGAGAGCGTTTATTCAACTTTTTCACAACCATTATTCAATTTGTCAGTCGCGCTGAATAACATCACCCAATAAACGCTAATGTCACTTCTATGCTAATATTAATCAACTTTCAACTTGTAGCTGCAAAGCAAAGCTAATCAAGTGAATATATTACTCATTTGATGGCTTCTATACAACCAACCACTCTTACTTAATAACCTAAACATCAAAAGTGCTTTTTCAACAGCAATACAACCTGTACTGAACTAATAAACTGAGCTACTTTGGAAGGTTTATTTTTAGACTTGTGCAGTTTTATAGCTTTTACTATGCTTCTTTACAAAGCTGAATAAATTAGTCGAGAAAAGTGATTCATGTGCACTTTTTTAAAGCCTCTACTCAGTGATCTTGTTGTAGAAGGGCATGTAAATTTGTTTACGTCTGTTCAAAGTGTTGGCGTAGCGAAGTTGGTAGAATCAAGGTTCGCCAATGCGGTCGTCTCGAGTTAGATTCCAAGTTCCGGTACAGTGTAAATAATTTGGTGCTTATATTATAACTGATTTTGATTAATTTCATTCGAAGTAAAATAAACATGATATTCCTTCAACAACAACAAATACATAAACAATATATAACCTGGCGTCAAGAGAAAGCTGTGTAGTGATTATTGGATAATCGGGTAAAGGTTGGATAAGCGCCTTTCAAATTCACACACAACTAAACAGCAGGATAATAGCTATATAGAAGCGTAAATAGATATGCAATAAGAGCTTATCCCAACCATCACAACAGCCATAAGTAGCTGACTAAGTTCGCCAGATTTGCTTGTATAGAGGTTAAGTAAAGGTTTTCTCATATTGTTTAAAATTTGAATACAGCTTGTGGCTGTATAAATGAAATGAGTAAAGCGTTTACATTGCGAAAATTGTTAGTTGGGTTGTACTCGTAGCTGGGCCTGGTCAAGAGTTTGGATAAGGAAGCCACCCACTGGCTGATGGACTTTCTGTGCGCGAGTATTGCGAATGAAATTCCCGTCCTAACACAGTTGGGGATATTAACCAGAACCTACTGATCCATCGCCACCACCCGTTCCTCCTTACTTTACGGAGAGTATTTACTTATACGCTTGTTTTTTTTCCGCTGTGCCTATACAGAAACGGGCAAGTCTGACAGCCACCATATCTGAGAATGAATCATTCAAAATTATTATTTGTTATTTAATACAATCATGGAAAACACCTTTTGTTGCTGGACATCACGACTGACATTTAAAAATGGTCTAAAATGTTGGTTTTTCATAATTATATATTTTTTTAATTCGCTTTAACTGAAGAACGGCTAGACATAGAAAAAAAAGTTCACAAATACAAATTTATTGAATTAAATTTATTTAAAATTATGCGTAAATCTAAATAAATTATTATTTTACTAAGAAATGTGCAATTTCGTTAAATTTTGAAAATCAATAAAAATTTAAAAAGATTATACACTTTTCATCAAATTATAGACATTTAAAAATAAATATAAAAATTTAAGGGGGGTGTATGCCCCGTAACGTGGGCAGATCACCTTTTCGTGGTACGTTACGGGATGTAAGATCTACCACCGATTCCTAGTCCCAACAACTTCAAACGAGGGGAAGAGGATCTTTCAGTAATCAAAGGAACACATCTTAGTCTTTGTTACTTTTTATGCCTTGTTGATAGTGATAAGTCCTCGGGTTGCCTGGACCGAGGATGATCTTGAAACAAGGGAAAAACGAGTTAGTAAGTCTTCATGTATGTGATTCCTAATATTCTATTCATTGTTCTCTAGTTTGAAGTGGTTAAGACTAGGGTTCTGATGCATGGTCATTATCGGTTTCATAGCTTGTTTTTGTTGTTAAGGAATCCAATTTTGACTGACAAAGGGGCGCGCCTTTGGAGGGTGTTTCAACACTCCGAAGGGTATAAATAGCGGAACCTTTCAGTTAGAATCGATTCCGTGCGATGAAGGCAAGAATGACAACTGTATCAAAACCGAATACTTCATCATTTCTCAATAGTGATGGAGTAATACGACATGCACTAAACTAAGGACACGGGTTATACTACAATAAATCAAATTACTGGTCGCAGTGGTGTTATGTCCCGAAAGGAAAGAAGGGGGTTCTATTGAGAAAATCAATGTTTTATGTTTTTTTACTATGAATTTACAGAGTTTATTTTCTTTCAATGTATTTTTTTCTCAAAGAACATTTAATTACCTTTAGCTTCTTTTCAGTTGTCATTTTCAGCAAATCAATCATTTAAATATGATTTTTTGAAAAAATATAATCAATTTTACGAATACGCCTTTGAAATAAAGTTACTCTGGAGAAAAAAATCATGTATAAATGAAAAATGCAACCATTGGTAGCAACGAACGTATAAGTAATGTTTCATTCAAATCGAAAACACTCATGGCCAACCGGTTTGCGTTTGGGCTGAAATGCTCTAATATTTCATGAAGAGCGTAGTTATCAGCAACAACAGTTTTTCGCTTCTGTAAAATGTGTGACATCCCAAGTTTTATCGAGATTTTAAAGCTTTCTTTAAGTCTAAATCGTGGTCTACAGAACGCTTATAAAACCAAACTTGTTACATGGGATACAACGATTGATACCCCCCTCGAAGTTAGACGTCGTATGTAACTAATTGAACTTGAAAAAGAAATTTAATTTGATTTTTTAAATAAACGATTTCACCGATTTACACGCGTTTTCCCTTGACCAAATTTTGACCGTATCACCCTTTATGTTTTGATCGGTTGGCACACACATAATAGTTTTTTGATGAGAAAATGAAACAGAGTGGGTTCAAATTTTGCCTTTATTAAAAGTTAGTAGAGTAGTTTCTGGTAGCATTAAAATGTCAATTTGTTTACGTTTATTACATACGACCAATTCAAAACGCGCTCCGGACTTATCCTCTTCGCGTTCAGACTTGTATGCCTCCGAAAAATTTTAACACCCTTCACATCCATTCCATCCCCAGATCCATTCCAATCTATTTTTTCTATCCCTGCTCTGTTATCGTCAAGTCAAAACACTAAAAAAATCCCATAAATTATGTTTTTCCAAGAAAATCCCAAGTAATAATTGAAATAATGCATCCAAATGGGTGTCGTTCCCCCTGGAATACACAGTCAAACAGCACGTAATGTTGTGAACAACTTCAACGACAGTTGTCCAGCAGTAGTCCTATATTATTTACAACAATCCAATGCCTATGGGATTGTGACAAAGGTGTGCCGATGGGTGTTCCCAAGCGTTGCTGACTCTAATTTCGGCACAATGTGCTGAGTGACTTACCCCTTTACATAAGTCACATTGATATGTTTCAATAAATCATAGCAATGAAATGGTTCATCTAATTGAAATGATGTCTGAGACACAGCTGTAGGAAACTGGATTGCACCTTCAAAAAAATAACACTGAAAACGAAGTACAAATTTTTTTCAAAACTTAAGTAACAAAACAAGTGCATTTTTAAGATTTCTGGCATAAACTTGGTTCGTTTCCCCTAATGATCAATTATACGAAGTTTCATGGAATACGGGGAGTGAAAAAACACGAATCTTCAGTTGGCGTGGAACTTCTTCTATAAGAATTAATTTGGGGTTTTATATAGAGCTATGACAGTTCTTCGAAAGATCCGGAATAACCTTAAAAGTGATCAAATTTTGTTACTGATGCTAGCACCTTTCCTTTCCTGCCAAAAACACTTGTAGTTGTGATATCAGAATATTTTGGGTGGTGCAGCCCGGATTTCTGTATAGGGGGTGGATGGGTGGAGGGGATTATCAAAATGACGAGATAACAAAAATCTAATGTTTACTAAAAGTTAAATATTTAATAGCTGTGCAAAGTGTTTCCTGCCAGTGACATCCAGGGAAACAGTTCCCGCGAATTTCACCAAAATTTACGTTTCCCAACTAGTTTTTTCTGGGAATCAGGTAAAAAAGGCATATACATTTTCACAGAAAATAGAGTACATGGGCCAGAAAACCTTTCCCTGGAAATTTTATCTATGCAGATTAATACCATGGAGGTAACCAGCAGGTCCCGAAAAAGACGTGCTCAACTTTTTGGATCAGCTCTAGTACTCTCTTCGGTCCCAAGCTAGTCGCCTAGTCGCTAGTCGCAGCCCTCGAAACATAGAAAAATCCACGCACCCCTCATTTGATCTGTCAAACTGTCATAGCGAATCAAAACAAACAGAGTGTAGTACTAGAATTTCGATTAGAATGGGGTACGTTAATCGTTTGCTTGGGACCAATAGGCTAGTCAAGTAGTAAGCCAATCTAAAATCGTTAGTTTCCACCGGTTGCTAATACTCCTAGGGAAGTCAAAAGAATCGTCCAGGATAATTTGCAATAATCTCATGGTAGCAGTCAGAAAAAAAACTTATGGAGGAAGTCGAAAGAAACCTCCAGCAGAAGGTGAAAGAATCTTCCGGTGCAAGTCGTAAGAAGCATCCTAATCAGAGCTGGCAAATGTCATTTTCAATGAAAGATATCACGTTATTTTTACAGAGATATTTCTGTCACTATCAACGGCTGAGAAACAACGATAGAGATATTCTTAAAACATCTCATCGATTTTTTTGTCATGACAGAGCGTGACAGTGTTGTGAACATTGTAATTACTAGTCCATTTATTGATTTTATTGTTACTTGTACCGCGGGAATCTTAAAAATATGTTCACTCTACCAATTACACATTGTTGGTTGCTTAAAATCCTCTAAATCATTAATAATTTTTGATTTCAAAACCGTATGCGAATTAATCTCACGAGTGTTTGATCATTGGATAATGAAAGTTCATGATAGGTAGCTCCGTCTCGTGATAGTGATAGAACCTGTTTTCTCATAGTCACATGACGGCCGTGATATTTACCATCACTGATCCTAATAAAACTGGAACTAGCTCCAGCGAAAATATGGAACAAATTTCCGGGGGAAAGCTACCAGAGCTTCTTGGAAAAATCTGACAAATTTTCTGGGGGTAGTCGGAAGGCACTTTCACGGAAAGAAAAAAAAACATCCCAGGAAGTCTGAAGAATTTTTCAAATGAAATCGGAAGAAACTTCCAGAGATATTTTAAAGAAAAGGTCTCCTGCATTTTGAGACTACTACAGACATTTTTCATCGGAGGATATTGAACAAACGCTGAAATTGACTCAAATGGTGCATAGACAACTTTCCCGTTTTGAACCGTTTTGAACCATCGAGCTAGGGAGGACATCGCGTTACGAAGGTAAATTGTGCTTGCAAAATTTCTTGGGAAAGTGGTCGCCGAATACTGAATTCGCAGTTAGTGAGAATATTGAGTAGGGGAGATCGAGAGTAAAAGAGAGTTGACCGCATGACAAGTGTACAAGTTGACTCCCATCAAGTATAAAAAGACAAACTTATATGTGCCTTCATGCTCAATAATCTGGTTCTTTACTGTAGTTCGACCAACACAAATCAAATTTTGATTAATCAATTTGATTCTAAATTAATAACGCTTCAAAGTGGTGAACTTATTTGGTTGCGGAGTAACCTATATTGGAGAACTAACGGATTCTCGTCAATCTAAGCAGCGTCCGCGCTTCTATTACTAATTTCTCAGCGTCACGTATACGTATGACGCATTAGTTTGTTTACATTTATCTGTTGCTTGCTACTCTATCCATTCAAATTGACAGAATTGTCCAAAACGGTTTGAAAACGTTTTTAAAACGCTCCAAACTTCTCAGGCTTTTTCTTCGGCAACCTATCCATTTGAGCTGCGTGTTAACCAGCTGTTCTATTATCGACAACTATAAATCAGCCACATTTTGTAGTGGGTTTATTTCATTAAAATAAAAACCAGACATAACATGTGTGCTCAGTCGTCTAAATGTAATCAAATTTAAGCTGAAAGACTAAGGAGTCGTTAAAAATTTCAGCGAAATGTTTTTGTAAGAAAATACAGTGAAATTAACGTTTAAATTTTGGTTGCCGAAAACAGTCAATGGATGCCGAAGACATCATTTAGCCCTGAGGAAACCAAGCAAAATCCATGAATCCAATATCAAAATAAGCATTTTGGCAAAGTTTGGATGAAATCGGTGACATTTACCACAACTTTGAATACACTTCAGCTGGAATGACCCATAAGTTAAATTTTAAACGTACTATGTCACTGGAAGTAAAAAGTCTACAACTGAATGTTCTTTTAAATCCACAAAAAAAAATTAAAAAAACGTTAGCTGCAAACAATGCAAGAAAAGTAATTCCTTGAAACGCTTCGTTTCCCTGAAAACTACCAAAATGAACGATGTTATGGATGCAAATCATTAGGAACATCTTCTTCTAACACGAAAGCTTAATGGAAGTATAATAGAAGCATGATAATTATGTTGTACATTATTTATAGTTACTCAATGTGGCTCATACACTGTGTGGACCTTTGAAATTCAATCTAGAGCATGAGCATGAGCATGATTGACCGCCCACGGTTGCTACTCTGTTATTGCCAGATCAGCTATAATTACACAGAGAACCAATAGACGATTCTTGGGACTAGAATGCATCCTCAATGTGTTAAAACTGATGATCTCAAACTAGGCAATACCAGCGCCGATCGCACCCGAATGCAGGTCAAGAGGGGAATTGGGTAGGAATGTGTTGACGTGACACTCGCTTTATTGGAAGGCGAGAACACCTCTGCACTTCCAATTGTTTGTCACTAGGCAAACGAGGTCCTTTTTAATCATCGAGTTGTTGTTATTACCATGCAGTCATATTAAGAAATAAAACGATTAACAAATCTTGAATGTGGATGGGCCTGAGATTAGACTTATCATGTTCTGCTCAGTAAACAAAAACGGTCGCTCTAAGGCCACCGAGCCCCTCATATCACATCATACCTTTACCCGAGTTGTTGTAATCATTCAAACCCGGTACTGATGACGATGACAAGTTTCGAAAAATACACGATAAAAAAGCGAATTGATCATAAATCTCGTTAATATGAATGGATCTGGGACCAGGTTTTTTGCTCAGTAAGCAAGCCACTGCAACCGATGGTCTTTCTAATCCGAACACTAAAAGCTACGAAAAAGCACTTAGGCCTTCATTAAGTTCCACTTTGACGCGTCGTTCAATGTTTCGATTTGCTCTTTACACATTGTTCAGGCTATCATAACAAGCTATGACCGACGTGACGATAGTTTAAGCTCTGGTTAAACAAGCTATTCAAATGAAATCACATTCCCGAAAACAGTCAACAATGTATCCCAAACTGGATCAAGCGTGTGCCCTATTTTTTTCCCATTCCGACGCGCTCCGCCGAATATCTATCAATTACTTATTTTCTACAATAGTAACCTGGGATAAATCTTTAAGTCTTCCCCCCCACACGACTAAACTATGTTCTTGCACTCGGTGCACACCTTGTCGACAGTACTGCTTTTCTTATGTTCTAACTAAAACCGCAAACTGATAACGCGCGATCGAGGTTATTCCAGCAGGAAACAAACTGTATCTTTTTAACTGGAACAAGCTCACCAATTACAATCACCAGGGCAGCACCAACAACTTTCCGAGTCTTGTCACTATTAACAAGCCATTAAAAATAACAAGGTCTAAAATGTGTTCATCTGCTCACTGAAAACTCCTGTTCCCCTCCTATTCAGGACTAGGGGACTACGAGCGTCACTGGATTGAAAAGATAAAATTCTCTTATTCCTGCTTGATTCAGATCTATTCGTTGTTCAAGGGAGCTCAACTGCGCCCATATATCCCCCAGCTCCTCCTGCATTACTACACTGATTCCGACTGCCGTTTTTTCTCCACCCAGTGGTGCTACTACTGTGTGGACCTTTGAAATTCAATCGAGAACGAACGAATACGGTATGCACATATTGCACGTTAGTTCTTCTGTTGAACTTTCTATAATTTTAACAACCTGAAGATTATAAATGGTGATTTTCTCTAACACGGGCCTTTTACCTTCATCTCCCTATTTACCGTTTCAAGCTGTTTAGTGTTTTGCTAAATTTTTAAGAAAATTTGATCAGTCCTTGATCATCAAAATCACAAAAAGTAGCCTGGTATTCACTAATAAAGGACTCCTCAAACGGTCTTAGTACGGAACCGGTGATCGTGTTTTGTACATGTTTTGTTATAATTCAGGAGAGCTATGCGCACTCCAATATGTGCTCCATTTCAAATTAAGAAATGATGAGGCAGTTCTACTTCTACCAATATTTGCATAAGAACACGATGCATCGCTTTATACAACTGCTCACCAATCCTATTGTAACCAAAACTGTAAAAAAACATTGCATTTCAAAAAGTCTAACTGAGCCAACAACCTCACAAAGGCACACTTTGACACAACGTGATTGTAAATTGCATAACGCACGGAATTCAACAAGTCGATAAACATATTTATTACAAGAAACCACTCCAAAAAAAAAACCCCTGTTAAGTTAGTCTGCCAGTCTCGAGCAGACGATCTCCCAAGGAGCCGAGGCCAATAACTTTCAATTAGTTTGCACTTTAATCCACATTCCAATCTGCATATCAATGAACCCTAGCAAGATACGCGCTCACAAGCACTCTGGAGCTTTCACCAAAATATATTGCACTTTTTTCGGTCGCTTTTACGCAATCCAAATTTTAATAGCACCAACTTCCTGCCGCAATGCAACCAGACTGCAGCGATCAGAAGAAAAAAAAAATCACCGATTGCATTACAAATCCATCCCAGGTCTACTGGTTCAAACCTACACGCGAACGCTTGCTCCCGGCCGTGGTCCGTCCGGCGTCTTCTCTCCGGGTCCTGTCAAGTCGCGACAATTTACGACTTACACGAATCTCACCCGCCTTACAGGCGAGAGGCTATCACCGAACGGCACATTCCTCGACTCCTCGTATGTGTGTGTATTCTGCTCGGATAATCCACCGCGAAAATGTTCGCAAAATAAATATAAAAATATGCACCATGTTCACCCAAAAAAAAACAGTCTGGAAAACGTAACCGCGAATCACATGTGCATATGCCGGTTCCTTCAATGTCCAAGTCTGGCTCGCGATATTCTTCGATTGCTCTGCGTGAATAAATTAGCCCAATAGCTCATATGAATGTAAAACATCGATGTAAACATAAACATCCTGTTTCTGCTATCATCTGACTGCGGATAAAGGTGCATATGGTGCAAAGCGAAAGGCGAACATACACCCCGACTAAGATATGCATGGATGCCTACATTCAACACATTGCACATTGCAGTGCAACGCGCCATACAAGAAAGTATAGATTCACATAAATTTGTCGACCTCCGGAACCTTAGCTATACTTCGGTTACTACGCCCCTGACTATTTCGGCCGTCGCTCGGTGAAATGCAGGAGAATGGGTCATAACCTCCGAGTGGAACAATATACGCGAACGTTACGTACCTACACCCACGAGACACGACCGACTACCAGTCAGTAAGTCAAACAGCGCATAGGTGTAACCGACGACGGTCACAGCATGGTGCATCTCAGCATCTCATCATTCACGTGCATACGAGAAGCGGACGCACTGGGTTGAAAGGTGCGTTTCACCAAATATGTTTAAGAATTTGCGATTTATCAATTAATACACAACTTTATCAGGTAGGGGAAACGCTCCTATAGTTACGGTACGTTAGAAGCGTTAGGTTCCTATAGTTGTGTATGGAGTCTCCATACACAACTATAGGAACCAAACGCTTCTAACGTACCGCAACTATAGGAGCGTTTACCCTATATCAAATTATACCGAATAAAATCGGAATAACATTCAGTTCTAAGCTTATGATCGAAAATTGAAATACTTATGCCGCGGATACACTTGTATGACCAACTATGAGCATGAGTATTATTTGTATAATAAATTATGAGCACATCCATGGTTACACTTGTATAGTTTTTGGATTTGCTCATAATTTATTATACATATAATGCTCATGTTCATAGATAATCATAAAAGTGTATCCGCGGCATTAAGGTGATAAGGCACGTCATGCAACAATTTCTATCCCGACAATCATTAAATAAAGTGTTTTGATATGCGTGTGGAAGACATCTTCTTTGAAAAATAGTAAATTACTAATTACATACCTTTAAAAATGGACTATGACACAAATGAATAAGATATGGATACATACTTAAGCACTTTTCCACCAAAATATTGCCAATGCGTCCACACATTCGTTATAAATACATTAAAAAGTTCGAACAGTCAATTTTGTTCTGCTCATGACATGAACTTTCAATGCCTGTTTTCACTAGCTTTCACTTAACGGAACAGCACTAAAAACAATTACAACACATGCTCCTAGAAGCACTTTCAAGTTATTTCACTTTTAAAGACGATATTTGCTTGTGTAATATCAATTGAATCATTAAAAACACGAGCCGTGAATAATTGTCTAAGAGGTATCTGTTTTGTTTACCTTTTTCTACACACCGCACCGTGTGTATGAATCATCTATTATCGCATCCCGTGTATCGATGTAATATAACACCTTCGGCACTATTATAGGTTTAGATTTAATTGTAATGTTAATTGAAATTTGATATACATGGTAATTTGAGTATTATTTGACATATTACGTATTCCTAAACATATTTCTTGACGTTACAACCAACTCCACTCAAGCAAGGAGAGAGCAGTAGAGAAAACACAGGTCTGATTATCACAAAGTTCGTGGTCGTGGTTTGAGTCCCAGTCGGCAACCTTTTTTTTTGACATGATTCATTTCACACACTAATACACTCCACATTTTTCTTTCTCCATTTTCTTGCATTGGGCCGCAGCTCGGTATATCCCAAGTAACATTTTAAGCTTAATGAAATACTACAAAGCAACTATAAAACAACATTCATAAAACTCTGGTCAAGGCTATTTTGTCATTAATGCATCCACCAAAACCTCATTAAGACTAGAATATGTCTAGTTGGCCCACCCTGGAGAAGGTTCTGAAGATTGATTTACTGCAAAAAGTTGTATGACGAATGAGAACCATTTGAAAGCTACTACAAAAGCTATTTAGCAATAATAAAACCCTTTCCGAGCCATTTCCCCTAACTACTAGCTAAATCCACTAGCAAAACATCAATCAAGATAGAAAAGGATTTATGAATCCGATCTTATCAAAATAATTAAAATAGAAACTGATGGTATAAAAATTTTGTTAAATATCCAACTTTATTACAAAAGTTCTCATTAAGTGGCCTAGTTTTAAGTGCCTTATTAAATGTTATGTGAAATCTACGTGAAAACATCGAAAAAAATAAGTCCACCCTCGTAAAATGTCGATTTGACTAATTATTTCACATTGAAAAAAAAAAATTATTCTTCAGATCGAGCTTGGCCGAGATTGTTTTTTTATGATTTTCGCATTTAAATGTTTACTTATTGCTAAATTTACCAAAATATAGTTAAATTCAAGGAAATATACACCCCTATTCTGTATTTCGTTTCGAACGAAATTCTCATACAAAAAAATATTTTTTTGTATGAGAATTTCGTTCGAAACGAAATACAGAATAGGGATGATAGATTGAAAATCGAAGATTGTAAAAAACAAACAAACTAATTGTATAATGGCGGTGGCATAAAAGTTGATTTTCATGGGTCATTTGTGAAAAAGTTGTTTTGCTTTCAAGAAATCCTTAACAAATTCATAAGGTTTTAAAATGGCTTTTATTAAGAAAACTTGCAGGCTGAATTGTATTTATCTAAAGCCACTTTGCTTGATCCTAACCCGTTCAGATTTATGGCAGCATTTATGGAGGCAAAGTTGCCTGCAAAAAGTCAAACGTCAAAGTTTGTTTATCTTTCGATATTTAGTTGCGCTGTGGGATTCAGTGTTCTTCCAGGCGGTTTTCTCCCGATGGATTGGGAGCAGTTACTCAGATAGTTTGTTTTGCAACATTTCGGATTTCGAACAGCTGGAAGCGCAATCGTTCCCCAAAAAGATCCCCTTCTTCCGGATGGTTACAGAAGTCCACCATCCAATGATGCAGAGATGAACGGTTGAATGAAATTTTCTAAGAGTCTTTCGCCGAATAAAATCGCTGCTTTGGATCGGAAAACAGCTTTTTTTTTTTTTTTTTTTTTAACTCTTTATTTGTTCCAAATTCAAAATAAATTACATTTCATTTTAACCTAGGTGCTCCAGTTACTGCAGTAACGTACCAGCCTTAATTGTTATGATATATATCTAAGTGTTTTTACATTGTTCATGTCTTGGCAATTCAGTATTTTAAACAGGTTTTTTAACCTGCATGTCAGTATAACAATTGATATCTTAAAACTAAAAACTAAAACTAAATCTTATCTAAGTATAAAGGGAATTAATCGTTGCAATTGAGGATTGCAACGATTTTTGCCTGAAATTATTAATTATTTTGTTGGACATTTGTGCTAAAGTCTCAACATTCGAAATTCTATGTACTTCGGTTGTACTGTACCAGGGAGGCAACTTCAAAATCATCTTCAGAATTTTGTTCTGAATCCTTTGAAGTGCTTTTTTCCTGGTAGTGCAGCAACTAGACCATATTGGCACAGCGTAAAGCATGGCCGGTCTAAAAACTTGTTTAAATATTAGAAGTTTATTCGTCAGGCAAAGTTTGGATTTCCTGTTTATAAGAGGATACAAACATTGTATATATTTGTTACATTTGGCTTGAATGCCCTCAATGTGATCTTTGAAAGTTAATTTTTGGTCAAGTATTAATCCAAGATATTTCACTTGGTTTGACCAGGAAATTGGAACTCCGTTCATAGTGACTATGTGGCTACTACTAGGTTTCAAAAACGAAGCTCTAGGCTTATGTGGAAATATTATAAGTTGAGTTTTGGAAGCATTGGGAGAAATCTTCCATTTTTGTAAATAAGAAGAGAAAATATCTAAACTTTTCTGCAGTCTGCTGCAAATAACACGTAGACTTCTTCCTTTAGCGGAAATGCCTGTGTCATCAGCGAACAAAGATTTGTGGCAACCCTGAGGCAAATCAGGGAGGTCCGAAGTGAAAATGTTATACAATATAGGCCCAAGAATGCTACCCTGAGGAACTCCTGCTCTAACAGGTAGTCGATTAGATTTGGAATTTTGATAATTTACCTGCAGAGTTCTGTCAGTTAAATAATTTTGAACTAATTTCATAATATAAAGTGGAAAATTAAACTTTTTCAATTTAGCAATCAAACCTTCATGCCAAACACTGTCGAATGCTTTTTCTATGTCTAGAAGAGCAACTCCAGTTGAGTGGCCTTCAGATTTGTTTGAACGAATTAAATTGTTAACTCTTAAGAGTTGATGAGTAGTTGAATGCCCATGGCGAAATCCAAACTGCTCATCTGCAAAAATTGAGTTCGTATTGATGTGAAGCATCATTCTATTTAAAATTATCTTTTCAAAAAGTTTACTTATTGAAGAAAGCAAACTTATTGGACGGTAGCTAGAAGCTTCAGCTGGATTTTTATCCGGCTTCAAAATTGGAACAACTTTTGCATTTTTCCATTTATCAGGAAAGTATGCCAAATGGAAACATCTGTTAAATAATTTTACCAAGAAAGACAAGGTACTCTCTGGGAGTTTTTTGATGAGGATATAGAAAATTCCATCATCACCTGGAGCTTTCATATTTTGAAATTTTTTAGTTATAGACCTTACTTCGTCCAAATCAGTCCCCCAGGAATCATCAAAAATATTTTCCCGAGAGAAAATATTCAGAAAATCCCGAGCAACCTGATTCTCAATAGGACTAGTAAGACCCAAACTGAAATTATGGGAACTCTCGAATTGCTTAGCAAGTTTCTGAGCTTTTTCCAAATTTGTGATCAAAATTTTACCACCTTCTTTAAGCGCTGGAATAGGCTTTTGAGGTTTTTTCAAAATTTTTGTGAGTTTCCAAAAGGGTTTGGAACTCGGGTCTAATTTAGAAATATTATTTTCAAAAGTTTTGTTCCTCAGGGCAGAGAATCGCTTTTTAATTTGTTTTTGCAAATCCCGCCAGATAACTTTCATGGCAGGATCGCGTGTTCTTTGATATTGTCTCCTACGGACATTTTTAAGACGGATCAAGAGCTGAAGATCATCGTCTATTATAATTGAATCGAATTTAACCTCGCATTTTGGTACTGAGGCAGCTCTTGCTTCAACTATAGAAGTAGTCAGAGATTCAAGAGCATAATTAATTTCATCTTTGGTTTGCAAAGGAATGTTTGGATCGAAGTTATATTCCATAAATGTTCGATACTGCTCCCAATCAGCTCTATGGTAATTGAAAGTAGAGCTGTTGGGATTACAAATTATTTCTTGGGATATTTCAAAAGTTACTGGAAGGTGATCAGAACCGAAGTCAGCATGGGTAACCAATTGGCTACAAAGTTGACATGAATCAGTTAAGACCAAATCAATAGTGGAGGGATTTCTTGCAGAAGAAAAGCATGTTGGGCTGTTTGGATATTGAATAGTGTAATAACATGCAGAACAATCATCAAACAGAATATTACCATTGGAATTGCTTTGAGCATTATTCCATGAGCGGTGTTTTGCATTAAAATCACCAATAATGAAGAATTTAGACCTATGACGGGTAAGTTTCTGGAGGTCACCCTTGAGAAAATTCTTTTGCTGGCCTACGCATTGGAATGGTAAATAGGCAGCTATAAACGTAAGTTGTCCAAATTTTGTTTCAACAGAAACTCCCAAAGTTTCAAAAACTTTGGTTTCAAATGAAGAAAGAATTTTATGCTTGATTCGTCTATGAATAATGATGGCAACGCCACCACAGGGTCCATCAAGACGATCATTTCTGTAAATCAAGTAATTTGCGTCCTTCTTAACCTTATGGGCAGGTTTAAGGAACGTTTCAGTTATAACGGCAATATGCACGTTATGAACTCTCAAAAAGTTAAATAGCTCGTCTTCATTATCTTTTAAGAGATCGAGCATTCCAATTTACAATATTTAATGCTTTAAAATCCATTACTGAATTTTAAAGTCATGACAATATTATTTGCAAATTTTACTCCAGTTTGAATAGCATCAAACATGGAGTTAGATTTAAGCATATTAGAAATCATATCAATTAATGAATTCTGTAAAAATTCCATTTTGGGGGCAGTAATGCTTCCTAAGTCAAAATTGTCAAAATTTCCGTTAGAACGGTGGTTAGTATTTTGATTTCTACCCGCTGCAATAGCAGCATAGGTAGCTCAATTAACTCGCTGAACATTGTTAGCAGCGAGGGGAGTAGGTACAGATGAAACATTTGAAGCAGGGGAGATATTTGTACCTACGGGTACGAATGTAGAATTTGTTCCTCGCTGACCGTTGTTAACAGCAGAGGAATTTGTACCTGGTCGGAAACGTGGAGCGTTTCCTACCTGACGGTTAGAACGAGATTGTAGGATCGCTTTGCGAGTCTTACATTCCCAAAAATTGGATTTGTGGTTTTCACCACAATTTGAACATTTAAATTTCTTAGGATCTTCCTTCACAGGACAGTCGTCCTTTGCGTGAGAGGAATCACCACAATTCATGCATTTAGCTGGCATGTAGCAATTTTTAGTTCCGTGACCCCATCCCTGGCACTTACGGCACTGGGTGAGGTTTTGGAAATTTCCTCCAGTCTTCCTGAAGTGTTCCCACTTCACTCGGACATGGAGCATAAGGCTAGCTTTTTCTAAGGCCTTAAGGTTGTTTAGTTCACTAGATTTGAAGTGAACTAAATAAAAATCATTAGAAATCCCGTTGCGCGAATCGCCAGGACGGGATTTCATTTTCATTTTGATTACTTGGAGTGGCACAACTCCAAGTAATTTTGCCAGTTCATCTTTGATCTGATCCAGGGATTCACCACTGGGCAGTCCTTTCATGACAACCTTGAACACACGTTCAGTTTTGGTGTCGTAAGTAAAAAATTTGTGCTTCTTCTCAGTAAGATACTTGAGAAGACATTTAAATCCGTCCAAGGTTTCAGCCAATACACGGCATTCACCCCGACGTCCAATTTGTAGTGAAAACTTAACTTTCACGAAATTCAAAAGTTCCATGCGAAGAGCATGGAAATCGGTAGTGGTTATCACAATAGGGGGAATCTTTTCCTTCTTGGCATTAAGCCGGGAAAGTTTACTAGAATTTTTCTTGGATGATGGATCATTCTCATCATCCGTGAGCAAATCAAATTGATTACTCAAATTAATTTCATCAGAAGGGGGGTCAAGAGTTTGCCCCTTTCTTTTGCGTTTAGGCGCCATGGCGGCAGTAAATTTTTATCCAAATCGACTTCCAAGCAGATTACTATAAGAATCTGAAGGATCGAAGAGGAATTTTCCAAATCGATATCCAAGAAGGATTACCTCGGGTAGGGTCCAAACAAGGATCGAAGAGGAATAAGAGTTGAACAAGGTAGAAAATTTTTACAGGTTGAGCACTGAAAAGTGCTGTTTAAATTTGTTGTAGCTTTAGGTAGTAGTAACACTTCCTTCAGCAAAAAGCAAATAGATCCGTACGGCAAGAGAGCACGATGCGGACTGATCGGAAAACAGCTAATTTCCGCTAACTAACAGCTTCAGTGGTTTGCTGCCAGTTGTTATTTCGATTGCCATCTATACGCAAGATCTGGAGAACAACTTTCGACAATGTTTTATGAATTCGAGGGCCCCGCTCACTTTACTCTTATCCGCGAGATGGTTAGTCATTGATGGTGTGCTGGTTCTTCTAAAGAAGTAAATTTTGCTGAAATCGATTTGAATTTTTTATCCTACTTCGTCTATCCTTCGAGATTTCCTAGTCATAAATTTGGCTTTTATTAACTATGAGGAACCATATTTTAAGCTCAATTTGTAAACAAAGTAAATGGAAAGTTTATGATGCCCTTTAAAAAGCCTAAAAAGCAACAATAAATGCTTGTTGCTCTAATGCAAAACCTAATGGTTTTATGATTGCTTTTATAATTGTAGAACACGTTTATAAACTATTTTATCAACACTGCTAAAAAAGTAGTGTAAATTTCCGTTACTATGATGCACATAAATGGAGCGTCATATATTATGCAAGTTTACATTACAGATCGTGTAAATTTATGAGACATGTCATGCAATATGCCATATATTTTATGCAACTGTCCACCTTTGTTTGCAACATTTCTTGCAAGCTGCTAGTTTACGTGAAAAGGAAGTTTACATGTATGAATTTTTTACTGTGAAGACACTAATAAACAATTGCTAATGACGTTTATGCTTGAATTACAGAGCAGTTTTAAGGAGGGATTGAGAAATGCTTTAAATTTATTTTTTAAACAAGACAGTTTTTGACTTTCTTGCCAGACTATAAAAGGTTTTTAACACAGCAAAAAGCTGAATTACTAATCAGGAATGTTTTACACTTTGAAATGCTGTTTTTATACTAAATGGATTGTTCATTGTCGTTATAAAACCATCATAAATCAGAGTGGATGCCAAATGGTTACTGAATTGTTACTTGGGATGGCATCCTCCGTTCATGCGGTCTCCACTAACATCCTCCGATGAAAAATCCCACAGAATTGTAAGCAAATCTTACACCCCCGGTTGGATGCGAGGTAAACATGTCTATTCAGGACAATTTTTTTAATTTCATCCACAGTCCACTGCCATATATCAATTTAAAGTAAATGCGACTCACTTTGTCAGATGAGGTTCGGTTGAAACAGTGGGACCCCTAGTAGTACGTTTGTTGCAAATCGATAGAAGAAACTTCTTATACGACTAATTTCAGTCATATTCAAGGTGATGCAACTTTTTGTGACAGAAGTGTGCTAAAGGGTGTATACGATAAAAATGGCACACCGAAAATCTTCTGTAACTTTTGAACCTTATGAGTAAGAAACCTACAAATTTGAGTAAATCTTTTTCATAGTGTACTGTATACATCTGTCAAGTATCATAGTTATTCAAAAAGTGGTTCCAGTCATGCCGTCGAAATAAGAAATTGTCCGTGAAAAAATGTTGTGCACTTACAATCAAAATCGAGAGGCGTCCCACCGATGGATCGGTAAAAAGCTTGGAATTGCAAATACAACTGTGTCTCGTGTGATAAGAACCTTCAAGGAGCGTCTAAGTGCCCCAATTAAGAAAGGGAGTGGTCGTAAAAGTGGTCCAATGGACAGTAAAATGGCCAGGAAAGTAATGCAACAGTTCAAGAACCGTCCAAACATGTCAATTCGAGATGTCGCTAAAAAGTCCAAGGTGTCAGTCGGTTTTGCCCAGAAAACCATGAAGCATGCTGGGTTACAAGTTTACAAGGTGTAAAAAGCTCCAAACCGTAATGAAAAGCAAAACATCACCGGGAAAACCCGCACCCGGAAACTTTTCACGAAGTTGCTCACTAAATCGTGTTGCATCGTGATGGATGACGAAACATACTTCAATGCCGTCTTCTTCCGTCAACTTTCTGGGCAAGAATATTTCGTTGCCAAGTCTAAGTTCGATGTTCCGGAGGATGTTCGAAAGAAGAAATTATCGAAATTTGCAAAGAAGTTCCTGATTTTTCAGGCAATTTGCGGATGTGGTGAAATAAGCGCTCCCTTAATCACTTCCGGAACAATCAACGGTGTGATTTTTACGGAAGAGTGCCTTAAGAAGCGTCTCTTGCCATTCATAAGGAAGCACAAAGGATCAACTCTGCCACTACGCTCGAAACGTGTTAAAGTGGTACCAAGCCAACGGAGTCAATTTTTTGCCAAAAGATATGAACTCACCAAATTCACTGGAAATTCACCCAATCGCAAAATTATGGGCAATTATATAGACGGAACTTCGCAAACATTCCAAAACTATTAAAGCAGAGCTGGAGTTGAAGAAAATGTGGGTAAAAACAACAAAAACACTGCAAAAATCGGTTGTACAAAATCTGATGGTAGAGTGAAAAGAAAGGTGCGGGCATTCTGGATGGGAGACGAAATTGAATAAAACAAATTTTATAAATCATAACTCATTAATAGTTTTTCATTTCCTAAAAATTTCAAGAAAATCCAATAATAGGTTTCATTTTGGTGAGCAAATATGTGTGTGCCATTTTTATCGAATACACCCTGTACTCGGGTCTTCAAATAATGGAGTTTTTTTTTCTCCGTGTCGTGGACATTACCACTTACCACTGTGATCAGTGTTTTGATCTATTGTGGTGTAAATAATGGAGTTGAAAATATACATTGAACAGAATCGATTAGCAGGTTCTGTTGGAGAATCTTCAATTAAATTTACGGGTGTTTCGGGTATGCTGTCTGGCGAGTTTAAACGTTCACCAGCGTGCATAGCCAAAATACCCGTACATTACCAACCAACAGTCAACAAATCAAGCATAACTTTTAAAGGTTAATGACCTTAATTCGGTTAAAACCTCTAAAAAAGGACGTAGCTTCAATATAATTATATGAAAATTAGCAATTCTGCGCACAACACACGACGGATTGAACCCACGATTTTCGGCTTAGTAAGCAAAACCGTTCGTTCTAAGGCTACCCAGCCCCTCGTATCACAACACAGCACTTATAAGCATTGATGACATTTTGCAGCCGCTACTTTGCGACTGACCAGATCCTGCCAAATCCATGCTCCCACACCTGGACCCTACCTATCGACCCATCAATTCATGGACCGGGGACCAATGGCTTAGCTTCCTTCCCGAAGGAAGGCGTGATCAGAGATTTTATGCCTCAAAAATCCCGATGGTGCTGATTGGGATTGAACCCAGTCCTTTTGGAGTGAAAGGCAATCACGCTTACCACTGCCAAACCGGCGCCGCTAACATCTAATCTATCGTTTCTACAATCCAAGTACATCTCTGCTTCTCTACGGAAAGACTTTTTTGTTGGTGGAATGGGCGAATTCTCATTGAAAATTAATGCAATTTTTCAAAGCATGGCAAGAAAATGAGTCTATCAAATAATCAGTGAAGTGCTATGGGGAGGTCCCATACAAACAGGTTGAAAATTATGTTTATGGCATATTTAAACCCTTAACTCTCCTTTAAGAGCGTTAAACTTTGTGTCAATCTTCTTCTTATTGGCAATACCCATAGTGTAATGTAAAGAGGCCATGTGCCCATAGCTGTAAATAGGATTGATGGCCCTAGCTGACAAGACATACAATATCTATAGTAAATGTCTTCACATGTCACACCTCTACTTTTAAAATTTACTGGTGGAAAAGGTAATACGAAAGGGAATTAGAGTACTTTCATTAATATTTATAAAATTGAGTCTATGACAATTCGTAGAACGTAAGACTTAAGCAGCCATTCCATAGCAAAACGATATAGTTGTTCTCAGAATTTCGTAAAAATTTATAGTTTTGTTCCTTATCGTAAAATATTAGACGTCTCATCGCGTCTCCATTGACTAATAGCAACTGTAACATGGTCACGATGCATGGTAGTCTAGTCGCATATGAGTATTGAGCAAATACCCAAAAACTTGATAACTTCAAAAAATATAACTCAAAAACGAAAAAAACAACACCGATTTTTTATATGTTGTGTTCATTATTAAAAATTAAAAAAATATATATTACGCCCTCTGTCTACAAACCATAAAAACCTTAAAAAAAACAAATACAATATTTTTTTTCTATGCAAATCCCAATTTTTGTATCATTGTATTTTTCCTAAAAAGTATTTACCTTCATTTAATATTTTGATCTTTGAAATCGGCCCAGTGGTTCAAAAGATATAAATTTAAAAAAAAATATTTTTGACCACTCTACTGGAAATGGTCACCCTAAGTGCAAATTAAAAAAATACGGGTCTGATATTTTGCGATAAGGAACAAAACTACCACTTTTTACGAAATTCTGAAAACCACTATATCATTTTACTATAAAATGGCTGTAAGAAAACGTCATTCGATTTCATGAAACTCCCTAGAAGGTTGAGGAACTTCGTAAAAGCTTAGGAAATGTTATTGAATATCAAGCATCTTCATACATCTTCAGAAACATTATAGAATAAGTTGAGGAGATCTGCGAGCTTTGTAAAAGATCAGCAAACTTCATAGAAATCCGGTGAACTTCGTAAAACTTCGATGAACGTCGTAGAAATGCAGGTAATTTTGCAGAACTGCATCAAACTTTGTAGAATTTTATTGAAATTCGGGGACGTCCATTGAAGTTCAGGCAATTTTCTTGACATTTGTTGATATTCTTAAAACTTCAGTGACTTTGGAGATGTTCAAGAGAAATCGAAGAAATGCTGTGAATCCAATATAAATTCAGACAGCTCCGAGATAATTCTGGAAAACTTCGGAAAACTTGTACAAGGTTGAGGAGCTTTGATGAAGTGATTGAAATTTTATTAATATTCCGGAACCTTCTTTGAACTTTAGGGCCGCACGTTGGGCAGCGCTGATTTAGGGGATGCCGTAGCAGTTCAACATTTTTATTGAACTTCAGGGAACATTGTGGAGCGTTCGGGAAGCTTCATAGAAGTGAAGCGAATATATATCACTTCAGCGATCTTTGTAGAAGTTAAGCGAATAAATTTGAATTTGAGTTCAGAGAATTTCACATATCCTTGGTTAACGTTGTTTTACCTTAGTGTTAAGAGTTCTGATGTTTAGCGCTCAGGGAATATTTTAGAAATTCAGCAAACTTCTAAAAACTATTTTCGGAACATCCCGGAAGTTATGGAAACTTTGTGTGGCACATATGTTCAGGAAAATTTGTAAATAGGTTAAGGGTCTTCGAAGAAGATTGTAAATTGTCATGGATATTCTGAGATCTAGCTAGGTTAAAAATATAACAGTGAAGCTTCGAAGAAATTCAGGGAATAGTGAATGAGTTATATGGAATATGGACAAGTTTAAGGTAGAAATTCAGTTTGTGTAAGCTATGGAAAAATCTTATAAGTTCAGGAAACTTCTTAGAAGTGGAAGCAACTTTTCAGGATTTCGCAGAACTTCCTAAAAATTCTGGAAACTTCAGACTCACAGAGCTGCGGATAAGTTCAATGGATTGGGAAGAAGTTCGGGGAAGCTCCTTTGAGTGACTAGCCTAACAAAGCTTGTTTGAGTGACTAGCCCTTTGCCACTTTCTGATTTAATTTATCAATCTTTACTCATATCGAATTTGTTTTTGATTCAGTTCCAACCGGGATCGGGTATCAAGAGTGGGTCTGCTTGTTGCCTTTCAAACGTCAGTGTTAATGTTTGTTTTTGTAACCTGGCTCGGGTTCGCACTGACAATAAGCTCGGCTTTGCACGGGTTGGAGCTGGTTAAAACCTGGATAATAAACAAATATCGCTATAAAAAAAACTACACTAGCCACGACACGCAGATAGCTGAGAGGTTTCTTCGAACTGTTACAATATATTAATTCAACAATTCTGCGTTATTGCAATTAATACATACGCATTCAATTAATACATCCAAACATTGTACAACGCTGTACAATGCGCTAAACATGCTTCGCTACACATATTCATTGTGTATTGCAAAAAAAGAACTATTTACGAGTTCTCTTTCACATGATAGCACTGATTTTCCAATGGTTTTTATCTCAAATCCTATCTCATTGAAAGTCCCCAACATTCTACTTACTCTAGTTTGATTATCAAGCCAGCCAAAATGACCTCCTGCCGGGCTCAAAACAATCCAGTTATTGCACTGAGCAGTTTTCACCTTTTTTGTCCATTCAGTCGTGTACTCGATGGCATGCAGCACGAGGTACGAGGATTAAACTACATATGGACTTTTATTCATATGCAAATTCAAATAATACCCTCGTTCGGTTTTGTCTGCAGCAGTGGTGATTTTTGGGTTTTATTTAAATGAGAATTTCTATAGGTAGGTACATATGTGAAGTAATGAAATGGATCGCCTACGGTGCCAAATAATTCCAAACATTGGCCAAAAGTATGCGCTCTCAATGTACATTTGAATATAAAGTTAATTGAATTATATGGGCAACAAAGGTCCCACTTTTGACATAGAAATCAGCATTTTGGTTAGGCTCTTACGAAATCATATAATCCAAATCCAAATTAGCTGCACAGCGCACATTATCTAAATTGAATAATAAATTTCGAAACTAATATCTTCCTATTTTCTTCTTCACTTTCCAGGGAACACCGTACAGCGGCTACACATCGTCCTCCTCCCAGCACTCTCCCTCCGCACCAAACTCCCTGCCCAGCCACTTGCACGCAAGCCGCCAGAGTTACAACTTCTGGAAGGCTGGTTCCCAGTCCCCACTGACCAGTGCATCCTCCGTCAATTCCTTCTTCCGGCCTTCGTCGCACTCACGCTGCTGCCTGTGGAGTGCCCTCAACCTAATATGGCGCTTCATCAAATGGCCCCTCGCCCTGCTACTGATATGCAGCGTGCTAGGTTTTGTTGTATACTTCTTGGTTGTAGGTAAGTCGGACTGAATCATCTTAACTAAGCTCAATAAAATCAATAATCAAATTCGTTGTCGTTCTGATCGATCTTATAGATAGGGACATCATGAGCAGTTCACTGCTGGGAGAGCACAGCATCTACGATGTGGAAGAGAATCTTTCCATCGACTTCAACGATTTTACTAACGCTAATGATCTGGACAGCGGCCCGGTGACTACCTTTGGTAGGGATCATAAAGACAAAGGAGTTGGGTTCTCCAAAGATGGCTCAACTCCGAATTCCAAGTTCTCGTTTGGTCTTAATAATGATCTGCTGGCGATTTTTGTCAAGAAGACCGAACAGAATCGTAACGAGAACTTGTGGACCTCCACGGAACACGAGAATCTAAGCGAAGAAACCCCTGCTACGGTGGAGAAGGTCAGCAGCAGTACAACTCACGCTCCGATTCGGAAGACCAGCACTATTTCGCTTAAAGACTACACCAAGGCACGCGTCAACTTCGACGATGATGAGTTTGAAGATGCCATCAACGAGCATACGACCAGAGCCATCGATGCCGGAATCGAAACCAATAATGGCAGACAGGTGGGATCAAAAGGAGACGATGGTTCTCTCCGTTCGTTCGGATTCACTTCAGGTCATCAAAATAGTTTTGGCGTTCCCATCGAGGAAGATGAGCGTCTGTTGAGGATGTTGAATGAACAATTGATGAAACTTGAGAAGCAGAGAGAAGTGATTTATTGTTTCAATTATACTTATTTCATCCTTCTCCTTCTGTGTTTTGGGATTGGGAAGCATGAGCCCCTCCACATTTTCCACACACGAACTTTGCACTGCACAGTGGTTCATAAAATATAATAAATAAACCAAAAATATTCTCAATTCGAGCCAATCTCGATATCATTCCACATACCATGGACCACTGTGCACCACAAAAGCTTTACTCTCCCTTGGCTGGTGGACGAAAGTTTTCTCTTGCTTCTGAGCGGTGGCTTGAAAATCTGGTGTGCAGCAAGAATTTATGATGAATTATACACAGACACTCCCCATCCCACGGTCACGCAAACAGATGGTACCCTCAGTACACCTCACAAGTAGAATGCAGAAAATTCCAAACTGTAAATATTTCAAAAAGCGAACATTGCATTGTTCCAACCACTCTCAGATAATGCATTCTACTCCACGTGTTGAACCCTCACGCCAACCATCATCATAACTCCATTAATACCTGCTCCCGCAATAAATCTAACCAAACTGTCTAACCGTTAAATCCCCCCTTCGAAAACTGTTTTCTAGAAAAACCTAACCACCACATCGTCGACCACGGATTCCAGTCTCTATCGGACAAAGGTTTCCCCAACGCTGCCCATACTGTCCCGATTCGAAATTACCACCGAAGGTTTGAAACGATTCAATATTTCCGAAGAAGGTACTGCACATAAGCCAACAGACAGCCCCGCAGGTGAGCTTCCACGAGAAGAACAACCCTTTTAACGATTTGTTTTGCTTTTTTTTCCAACACCAATCCAGGCATCTGCAAATCCACGTCCCTGCCACTTTGCCGAGGAATCCTTCCCTATGATCTGACAACGTTCAAAAATCGCCACCTTAGCAACATCGAGTACGAACACTTCCAGTATCTCATTAATTCCAAGTGCTCGGTACGCGTTGCGGAATTCGTCTGCCTGGTACTGGAACCGGAATGTCGACCAACAAGGATGGGAACCCTGAGCCCGTGCAAGAGAATCTGCAAGTGTAAGCTCATCGATCAATAACCGTGTACCTTCCCATAGTAATAAATCCGTATTCTGAACAGCAATTCTGGAACCATGCGCTCACATCATTGCCAGTTCGGAGGTGCTGACGGCGACGTTCGATTGCGATAGCTATCCGGATTCCAACGATCGAAACGTTTGCGAAGATCCAACAAGACAGAGCGAATGCTTTGCCAACGAGTTCCAGTGTGCAGATGCCAGCTGCATCCCCCTGCAGTGGAAGTAAGTGTCGCCGCTTGGAACAGACAAGAAGTAAAAAGACAAGAAGGCTTATGTCTGACTTATTGAGTCTATGTACTCTGAAACTTATGTGCATATTTAGTAGAAAAGATTTTTGGCATGGATCTTTGGTCAAAATGTCAGCCACTTTTTTGATCAAATATTATTCGATCTACGGTGCGAAAATTGTAAAGTTTGATCGGGAGAATACTAGCTTCAACCTATCTATTTTAAGATGGATTAACTAAAAAGTCTATTGGACTCAGCGTTAGTTTTCTAACAGTTTTCTAAAACAATGAACGATGCTCCAATGAGCGTTACCATCCCTGCCTGAAGGTACCGTAAAACGGAGTGAAGTTGATGGAATATACCATTGAAACGTTGGGAGTAGAGGAAAAACATCGTTTTACTCGCTAAAAGACTGAAAGCCGATAAAATTTATTTACAAAACAGTCCACAAGTCGATAGCATTACACCGTTCGATTTTCGTTTCTCAATAATCCTTCTTCATGATATTGATAGAAGATAATTTGATTAGTATGAATGTATGAAAGCGATTCGGAAATGTTCCGAATGGGTGTACGAAAAGTTCACCGTTAACCTCTTAGCTATGGTCCGAAATTGATCTTGTTCGGTGATTCCGAAGAAAAAGTAAGTGGCAATGAGGAACAACGTCTGCCGTATGTTGCATCAAGGTTGCTCTCAAGGTGTAATTGTAAAACTGTAATGTTTACACAGTTCATCTAATAGTTCAGGGTAAAAGAAAATACTTCCCTACCCACCTGCGAGCTCCGATTGTGGATTGGATGTTTTGTTTACAAAATCAATGCAGCTACTTTTTACACACAAAAATAGTAAAGGCATAGGTGAAATGGCTCTAATGGATCTAAGATTGGGATCATCGCTAAAAATCTGCTATTTATCAATTTTATCTAGATGAATGCGTCATTGGGACGGTACTAACGGATATTTTGGACGCTATTGAAAATTTAGTCGATTGCTGAATTTATGTATGGGCCCAAATTAGGGACATTTAGGCCGACATTACATCCATTTCCCCTATTTCGTAAAAATTAAAAGCTGTCGTTCTTTTAGATGCTCGTGGTTTGTAGCTAAGCCAGGAGCTGAGAAAAGTGTTCACTTCCTTTGTGCAAGCTAAGTATTTTTAACTAAGCATTCATGGAAATATTTTTTCCAAACATGCTAAATTTGAATACAGGTTATATAAGGATTGCACGGTTCTTCGTCATTTATGGTGGTAAGTTCCAACCGGGTTTATCCTCGGATTAAATCCCTATGAGGAATGCAGAACTGCATGGATGTCGATGTCGGTGTTAATCAATACGATCCTAAACAAACAATATTTGGCAGATCCTCCAATGAGGGTTAGTATTAAAAGTTGTCCATTTGCGTTGAAAACAATACTCTTCAGCTAACCTTTACTAATTCACTTCCTAGATCAAATGTTAGGCAAGGCCAGGTGCCCACTTGTGTAGTGTTCATTCGTACCCATGACAAAAATATGTCGATGCGAGCTTCACGTCACTCGCCATGGACGCATTGTTTAACTTGCTGGTTTATGGCATCGCCACCACACCAGTTGACGCCTTGCCTTACAGGGAGAAAAAATAGTACCCAAAATTTACTTAATATTGAGTTTAGTCTCTCACTTGCACTCTTTATTGTTGTCAAAAAAGGAACGAGAGATTCGACCCCACGGTATAGTTCAGCCTAATAAGTTACTTTTGAGTAAATTGCATGTTCTCAAATTTACGTGAATTAAACTTAATTTTGAGTAGAATATACGTAAAAGTAGGTAATTTTTTTGCTGGTGTTAAATGGAAACTACTATACGCGATTTACTCAAATTTGGGTTATTGGGCTGAACCCCGGAATATGAATGTTTAGTATAAAATAGTTCCTTTCAAACATTTCCCCTAACACACGATGCATTCTACCAATTTTGTGGACGTGATAAAATATGCAACTTTTAACTGTTCCTAAGCATCCTATCAGAATCAGCATTAATTCTGGTGCTGTATTCTATGAAATAATTAATTTTACTCAATTATGGGTTGCTGAATCTGAATCTGAAATCAGAGTTTGTTCAAATGAACAATTTCGTTTCATAAAATTGATTTTCAGTGCAAAACTGAAATTAATTGCTTCAACTTTTGAATAAATTTCAATACAAAATTCACCTTCAGCGAACATAAATCAAAGTATAAATGCTAACTTCTGAATATTGCATTAAAAACCTGGATGATCAACTTAACCTCAGAACAAGGGGTTGATCCCTCCACCAGGGTTAAAAAAATTTCCAGCATTCACTATGAAATGAGTGTTGCATCCATAGTGAACTTTGATGATTTTTAGTGATTTTTTTTAGCCTTGCCCTCCACACAGTGTGTCAAAAACAAGCTTGGGCACACCTGGGCACAGTCATTGGCACTGTTTGGCAGCCATGGTTACATTATTCCTGATATTTAAAGTTACTCCAACACTGAACTTTTTCTGCGCCTGCGCAGTGTGCTTGTGTCAAAATTTGTTAAGATATTGCCACAATATAATCTCCCGCCTTAGATTCTCCTAAATCTAATCAGATTCTTCAAAACACAGTCAGCGCAATGCCTGTCCAAAGAAGTAGGTACATGAAAAATCAGGGAAATCGCTTGCCCCTCATTCAATCCCAACATTTCGGGAAAAATGCTCATCCAAGATAGTTTATCAACCGAGGGTTAGGTTGACAAAGTTCTCATACCTTCCGGGTTCATGATATCCTCCAGTTCCGTTATTAAAATCTTCACACAGAGTTCCGTCCACATTTCCTCCAATATGGGCCTATACCCAAGTAACAATTTCGGTTTTATAAGGGTTCTGTAGACCATGATTTAGACTTGTAGCATGCTTTAAAACCTCCATAAACCTTGCAATGTTACTTGGGATACGTTCATTAGATGACCAGAAGACAAAGAACAGCTTACAGTGAAGTTTTAGTCGGAAAGTCAATAGTCAACCAAAAACTTTAACATCCGACCTCACCTCTGACTCAAACTGCTCGAAGACATACCATCAACAGCGGTGGCTACTACTACTGCTGCTGCTACGCCCAGTGATGTCAAATATACAGATTTATCTGTAATCATACAGATTTTCCTCAATATTTCAATACATAAATCTGTATGTATAGATTACATTTTTTTTTAATATACAGATTATTCCAAGGGGGACAAATGTCCCAGATTTATTAAAAAATCCAAAAAATACCCTGAAGTGCGGTGAATTTACTTATATTAGAACCAGGGCCCAACAAAGTCACTTTCAATCGAAAATCGTCAAGCGACTACGAAGGTGTCAACCCTCACTTTCAATTGAAAGTCATTCTGTCTTCTCTTCGAGCAGATCCTCTTCAACATCAACAGAACCACTTTCGATCAGTTTTCATGCTGTTTGTTTTGGTTGGACTCGCGTTCATTTCGTTTTTTATTGTCAAACGAACTTACTTTCACATTGAAGCGAAGCTGTTCGATCCAAATTCGCGCAGTTTTTCTGACTTTTGTTGATTGTTCACTCGGTTCATTTAAGCGCATGCGCATAGATCTGTGTACTGTGATGTCAAATTTATCATTATAGGGTGGTTTGCTTACCCATCAATGTGGGTATTTTTGGAATCGGAGTTACGTCTAGTGGCCGGAAATCGATGACCGACGCTATTTTGAAATCCATTATGGCGGCATTCGATTTCAGAAAACGTGGGAAATACTGACAGCGACCCATCAATTTGGGTATTTTTTGAATCGGTATGACGTCTAAAGATTGAAAATCGATATGCGACGCCATTATAAAATACAAGATGGTGGCTCGCAGTTTAAAAGAAGAGGGAAATACTGTCAAATAGCCATTAATATAGGTATTTTTCGAAACTGGATGACGCCTAGACTGAAAATCGATATCCGACGCTATTTTGTAATCCAAGATGGCGGCTTTCGATTTCCGAAAAAAAATTGGAAATACTGTCAAATCCAATTAATATGGGTATTTTTTAATCGGGGTGATGTTTAGAGGCCGAAAATAGATATCGGACGATATTTTGAAATCCAAGATGGTGGTTTCCCGTATCAGAAAATTGGGAAATAGTGATGCCGACCCATCGATATGGGTATTTGTGGAATCGGGATGACGTCTAGAGATTGGAAATAGATATGCGACGCCATTTTGAAATCCAAGATGGTGGCTTCCAGTTCCAGAAAATATAGTAAATACTGTCAAATATCCATCAATATGGGTATTTTTGGAATCGGGATGGAACAAAATATTCGAAGCCATTTTAAAATTCTTGAAATTTTGAAAGAGTATGAAATTCCATCAAATACCCAAACAAATGCTTTTTTTTAGAATCAGGGTAATGTCTAGAAGCCGGAAATCAATATCCTATGCCATTGTGAAATTCAAGACAGCGGTTTCCTATTTGAGGAAAGGTGTAAATTTCTAGAACGGGGATGTCACGTAGATGCTGAAAATTGACGTTAAACGCCATATTTAAATCCAAGATGGCGACTTCTGGCTTCAGAAAAAGTTGAAAATAGTAATTTCCATTTAATCGAAAAAAGTGTCGAAGACCCATCGCATGTGGGTATTTTCGAAATCCCAGTAACGTCTAGAATCCGGAAAGCGAAGTTTGACGCCAATCTATGATGGCAGCTATTGTGGAATACTGTCAAATACCGATCAATGTGAGTATTTTTGGAATAGGGGTGACATCTAGAGGCTGGAAATCAATGTCCGACGCCATCAAGATCGTGGCTTCTGATTTTAGAAGAAGTGTCAAATATCCTACAAATGGTGTCGAATATCGATTTTCCAAGCCCGATGGCCGCCATATTGGCTTCCAAAATTGCGTCAGATTTTCGGCACCTTCGCGTCGTCACCGTTAAAATACCAATATTGTAATGGCCGCCATCTTGGACTCCAGAATGGACTCGTTAGTTTAATATTCGTTTAATATAAAATAACATTTTGTTGCTACACATGCCATGCCAACCTATATTGTGCGGATACTATCCGGTTACTATATGTTGATGCCTGACGACGCGACACGTGACAAGTCGAATGAGCCCCGAATTGAAGTGAAAGTCGACAGTGAGCATTCATAAGGGCGTATACGCGATGATCGATTCTCTTCATCGATTTTCTCTTTCGTTAATAACTCGCTAGATTTAACGTTTGTCGGTGCGTTTGCTGTTGCTTTTGATGGCCAATGCAACCTGTTACAACTCTACATTGAATAAATTCTACGAAATTGTTTCGCTTAGCTGTAGCAATGCAAAGAGAAAATCGATGAAGAGAATCGATCATCGCGTATACACCCTTATGAATGCTCACTGTCGAAGTGGCAAAAACGAAGGAAGCAGTTTTCGAGTCATTCACTGGATCAATAGAAACAAGCGTTTGCTTCAAATTAAATGAACTGATGTATTTGACGAACGAAACAAGCGATAGTCAAGTCATGTTTGACAGGAGGAATGTTCATCGTGACTCAACAACAAGAAACACAATGGCTTACACGAAAATGATATTGCTGGAAATGAAGCGATTCTGCGGAGGGTTCATTTTCTTTTCTTTGTTTCGAAAATGTAGAACCCTGATTAGAACAAATCCATTTTAAATTCTAAAAATAAATAATATCGTTTTGTATCGTTCACATCTCTGATATCGGGTCACATCTCTAGAATTATAATGTCACCACAGCTAACTGCACGGCCATTCATACCAACTCAGCGACTGAGAATAATTGACTCAGAGAATTTTCTTTCCATACGAAACATACTCAAATTTCGAAGAAACTGCAGTTACTCATAAGCTATGAGTAACTGCAGTTTCTTGCAAATGTGAGTAAATTTCGTATGAAAAGAAAATTCTCTGAGTCAATAATTCTCAGTCACTGAGTTGGTATGATTGGCCGTGTGACAGTTGTTGAGAGTTTCAAATACTCAACGTCTTGGAGAACTGGACTAGAAAAGCAAATTAGTCGTCTCTTTCCCGGACCAGAACGTTATAACAAAATTATATCATGATTATATCAACTTCTGTTATACATAACAACCGTTGATATAATCTTGTTTTAAGAGCTCTTTGGTGAAGTGAGGAATAAAAAATCATCATGGTATTTGATATAAAATTGTTACAAAATTTGTTAGAATAAGCAACAAAAATGTGTTAGCATTAGTAGCACGAAAAATGAAACGGTTTGTTTTATTTTAATTTTTTTTTTATTTAGTCTTGAGCCGGTAGTGAATTTAAAATTTATTTAAGGGCTACGGAAAGTTTTTCACATTGTATTGGGCTAATAGGGTTAATGTCCCTAATGTCAGCCTAAGTATCCCTAATATTGGGCCCATAATTTAATTTCGAAGGCAAGCATTTTTTTGATAATGATGAACTAAAATTCAAACATATTCATTTGTATTGTCCAGATGATGCATTGTTCTACGAAAAATTGAAGCACGGGAGATTTTTATTAGATCCTTAGGCCAAAGTTAGTGCTTTTTCCCCTATTTCTTTTTTTACACCAATCTCTTCTGATTGGGATGCTACACAGAGAAAAAAAATTACCCTAAATTTAAGTTCTTTTTACTTAATTTTGGGTAATTTTGTGTTTTGCATCCCACTCTCACTTTTTGTTGTTGTCAAAAACGGAACGAGAGATTCGACTTTCTCGTGACTATCGTTCAATAAGCTACTAGTGAGTATATGAGATATTCTCAAATTTAAGTCAATTCCCAACAAACAATCGTCTATTGAAGAAACGACTTGTTGGCCATTTTATTCAACTGTACTATTTTTAATAATAACTTCTGTTCAGGCTTTGTTCACACAAATCTGGAGAATTTATTCAACCACAACATTGAACTACTGGTGTTGTATAAGGTATGTCGAGAAGCATTTAATCGACTTATATAAGTTGTAACAGAGTTTATGCGATACAATTTTTGATTATTCAGCGTTTATTAGACATCACTGCTTCCTTAAAACAGTGATTCTGTATACGCTTGATTCTCATGTGGAGTAACGTTTAATTAGAAATTATTATACATTTATTAAACGATTATTCAACTGTGGGAAAATTAACCCGAAAATAAGAGGGACGGGGGGGGGGGGGCAGGGATGGGTGTGTTTCTTAAGTGTGTATTGTATTTCATTATTTCTGACGTGGCTCGCACCGCACAGATATTAGAAAATTAATTAAATACTTATACGTGTCGTTGTATGGAATTCGAACCATGTACCTTCCGATCACCAGCCGCTTGCCTTGTCATCTGAGCTATCCTAGAATTCATCATATGGGCAACTCAATAATCAATAAAAGCTTGCTTGAAATTAAATATCTATCAGCACTCCCGATCGCAACTATAGCTCCTTCAAGGCCCTGTGGGAATGATTAATTCATTCATCGTTGTTTTAAAGAAGACAAATGTTGCCTCTTCACATCTCCAAGTCGAAAGAAAGGGTGCTCGGTTATATTTTAAACTAGATTAATGCATTCATTATCGTGAGTCATGTGATCGATGATTACTATTTAAATTAATTATGTTCTACACAAATAAAAAAAAAAAAGGTTTGAGCTTCGGATTGAACTCACGACCTTCTATTTGGAAAGCGGAAACGATAACCACTCCATTACTGATTTCGCCTTGTTGTAAGACTAAATCAGTGTTGTCGAATAATGAATCTAATACGTCGATTATGAAGCATTTACAAATCCTGTGATTGCTACATGGACACATAGTGGTATAAGAGCTATTATGTTGACTGTATTCACCTTTATTCAGCAATATTCTAAAGCAATGCAATGAAATTTAATAATGGAGCTAGAGAACATCTATTAGACGTCTAATAAAGCATGTTATTAAATCAATTGAAAACAGTCGAATTAAAGTGTGACTGTATGTACAAATTACACTTATTCAGTTTGTTATTAGATCGAACTTCTGGCGTTGAATTGGGAATACATTTAACACTTTTACAGCTTTAAATAAGTAAATTAATCAGATCAGAGAAAACAGTTGAATAAATGTGCATCTATCGATTTCAATGAGCTTTTTCAGCACATAATTCGACAACTCTTTTTGTTCAGCATTGTACACTGTTATACAGCATTTATTTAATATACACTGAAGTCTTTTTTTGTACACGGTTTTTTTTTACGCGGTTTTTTTTACACGGTTTTTTTACACGGTTTTCCACGATTTACACGGTACGTTTTTAACGATTTCTCGACAACGATACAACCTATCGACTTGATTCCAATCACATTATCCGTTTCAAGCTATTTGTAATCGAATGGCATACTTAAAAAAAATCACAATTTTTGGTGTAAATACAGAAATTTTTAAAATAGGGTTTTTGATCTAATTTCCGTCCTACTAAGGACATCCCGCACTTTACCACGCTTTTTGAAAAGCGTTTGAACAAAACATGGAATGTTTTTATCAAAGATAACTTCTAAATTTATCCACCTTTCCATACGTACCGTACCGTTGGATTTGATAAAGAGTCAAACAATTTTGAGATATTATTAAAAATCTAACACTGCTTCTTGCTTCTAAATTCGTCCTACGCGTTTCAATTCCGTCCAAACGCATTGAAACGCCATTAGATTTTCTTCGTCCTACTGATAAACGGAGAAAAAGGGGATGCGCTAGGAGCGCTTCTTTTGTTTTGAGAACAATGAGCGTAAATATGCATACAACGCGCTCTAATAGGGTTTATGTCGTAGCTAATGAACTAACGCATCGGAACAAACGTATTATTGTTTTGTGCATGGTGAAATCATTGATATTATTGATGATTTCTGCTCGATAGAACGGAAATGGGCGATTACGACGAAGTAGCGCTCTGTCTATATGGACCATATCATGCTTTAATTACAAATTGCATCAAAATCCGATTTTTTAAAATCATTTAAGCATGCGAAAAATCAAAATCTCGTTGGTTTTTTTTTACACGGTTTTTTTTTTACACGGACCGTATCCCCCGTGTAAAAAAAGACCTGAGTGTATATGCTTATTTGTGACTCTGAATTGTTTGTTGGGTGGTATAAGAGCTATTTTGCTTAGTGTATTCACCTTTATACAGCAATATTGTAAAGCAATTCAATGAAATCTAATAGGGGCTAGAAAACATTTATAAGACGTTTAATAAAGCGTTTTATTCAATCAATTTAAAAAAGTCGAATTAAACCGACAATGTATGTGTAAATTACACTTATTCAGTTTGTTATTAGATCAAACTTCTGGTTCTGAATAAGGAAGACGGGCAACGTTCATAAAGCTTTTAATAAGGAAATTAATCATATCAGAGCAGGCGGAATAAAGGAGCATTTATCGATCTCAATGAGCTTTTTTCAGCACATAATTCGACATCCTGTTTTATTCAGCATTGTACACTGTTATACAGCATTTATTCAATGTGTATGCTTATTTGTGACTTTGAATTGTTTGTTGGGTTGAACTTAATTTTGGGTAGAAAATACTCACGAGTAAGTAATTTTTTTTTTCCGTATTTAAATGTAAACTAATATAAGCGGTTTACTGAAAATTAGCTTGCACGGTTCCGTGTAAGAATTAAATATATCATTAAAGTCAACTCTCCCTTACTCGATCCCTCCTTAATTCAATTCTCCCTAACTCGATGGAAATCCAGGGACCTCATTTTGCAAGTCGAATCAAACTACCTATCCCAAAGCGACTAGGCTACTATATATTGATTCCCTAAAACCTGAAAATGTTACGTTGGTGATTAAGAATGCACAACTAGCATTATAAAATTGAAATTGTCACTGCAAGACACTTCTGATCAAAAGGCTTACCTAGATGTAACTATCTAGGAACGATTGCGCAATAATAGTGTGAACCAATGAACCAATGGAGAGCAGATGATTTCTTAAATATTTTAACAACAATCTAAAAATAGAAAACACTCAAAAATATGTTACCCAAAAACCGTGTTAAAAAGTCCAGTTCATACCCTTTTTAGTTTTTACCCTAATGGGTTATTTTGTAACAAGGTGTGTTAAAAATATGATATAACCCTAACAATAGTTGTTTTATTCTTGATAGTATGTAGAAGATTTCTTTTTATATTTTTTTTTTGTTATTTTATTTACTAACGGTACATGTTTTATAACAGACCATGTTACGAATAATTTTATATCTCAGTAACACAGTGTGTATTATTTCTGATACTGCGGGTCATTCTCCCGCAGTTCTGAAGTAACGAGTTAACGTTACACTCATCGTTACATAAGAACAGGTAGAGAATGAAAGAGACGAAAAATGCTCTTTGGTGAACCTATTCTCTATGACATTGGATTTGATATGATGTGATATGATATGGAGAACTACCACTCACTGTAGCCAGACAACTGTCGGTAGACTGTGGACTATCCTCGCTGTTCAACTTGATCAAGTTTAATAACCTCTAATTGTACTGAACTTTCCATTATATGAAGAGCCAAAACCGGTTTGAGTGAATCCGTGGGCAACATCGTCCACGAGCATTCACGGGATAAATGAGAATCTCCTTCCAACAACAGGATCATACAACCGGTAAAAAAACAGGCCATCCAACAGGAGGATGTCCCAATGAGTGGGGAGAAGAGCCGGTCCTCTTTCCAAGAAATGTTAAAGACAGGGAGTTAGCATTTCCATTCTCCCCGTCCATTTCGCTTCAATCGGGTGCCCTTTTGAACTCTCCCGTACCCATGCTTTTGATACCGTGGGTTTCAATGCCATAATCGAAGCTGCGCATTATCAAGGGATCCCTTCTATTATTACCAATTGGATTTACCAGATGCTCAAAAACCGAAATCTCTTCTCAACCTTTCGCCTAGTAGAATCTAAAGGAGGAGTCTTGTAACCACTTATTTCGGCCAGTTCAAGGTTGATATAATGAAAAATTCTGAAGGGTTAATGGACATTTCCTTGGTGGTGTTTTTTAAGAGAACTCGTAAGGAAATTCTAAGTTGTTACTGAATTTAATTCCAAGATAATTATAATAAAAATTTCATGGGAATTTTTAGTTAAATTTCAAATTAACGCTAAATAGAATTCGGTGGGAATTCAAAATGCATTCTGAGGCGAATAACAAACGTTATCTTAGGATAAGTTCAGTGAAATTCTCTGATTTCCATGGATATCGAATATTGACGATATTGTGAAGATAAATTCAAGGGATTTTTCCAGGTATTTCTTCAACGGTGTTTCTGAAGAGAATTATAAGGTATTTCTGCAAAAAAATCTCCATGAGATTCTGAGGAAAATTTAAAGTGAATTCGCATATTTTTTGGGAGCATTCCAAGGATATCATTACATGTTAGCATTCTCAATAGAGTAGACTGATAGTTCTTCCACATTCTCATCAATTCCTATTTCAGATGTGACAACATCAAGGACTGCCAAAACGGCGAGGACGAAGCAGACTGCAAGTTCTGCGAACGGGACGAATACCGTTGCCTGTCGAACGACAAATGTATTCCGGATAAATGGCGATGCGATCAGTATGAAGACTGTCCGGATGCGTCGGATGAACTGGACTGCTACTATGATGAACCGACCACATTCCCGACGGGATTCGGTAGCCAACGGGAGTATCCATTCGTACAGGTGCAAGTGCCCAACAGTCCTGTTAATGGGTAATTTTGTAAAAACTATAATTTGTTTGATTTTCTAAAATTTCTAAAATTTGATTTCAGCAAACCATATTTGACGATCACCAACGAGGATCGGGAACGAAACCAGCAGCAGGAACGTAAGGCTCGTCCCTATCCAGACTATGACACCTCGCGAGAGGACGAGTATGAACCGACTGCTGCAGAGAACGTTCCACAGGTCAATCGAAGGAACCGAACCGAAACGGTTGAGAACCGAACGGAACGGGTGGAAGATCAGACCGAAGCGGAAACCAGCCAGACAATTTCCGTTCCCAAATCTTTGAGTAAATCAACATTGAGTTGATGGTTTAATGCCTTGAATTACATTAAATGTCGCATTTGTGCTTTCGCAGGTAACTTTCAGGACAGCAAGGAAATTATGATGACTTCAGATTCCGAAAATGACTACAAGTACAGTAGCACAAGTAGGTCATTCCTTACGACCGCCCACGCATCGCCTTGTCCCGAAGGGGAACTGCGATGCGTTAGCGGTATTTGCATTTCTGTGAGCCAACTGTGTGATAAAGTGAGTTAATTTTGTAATTATGTACCTTGGTGAATAATACTGTTACTATTTTCAGGTTACTGACTGCGCCGATGGCGCCGATGAAGCCATGTGTGTTTATAAGGAATAATACTCGGTAGAGGAACAAACCGAATCCAACCAAGACAAAAACTGAAACCATGACCAGAAAGATTTTTTATATAGCATAGCACTGCCCAGAGATTGATTCTTCTTTCTCCTCTCTTTCCAGTTTAGAAAAGGGATATGATCGAATTGTATTTATAGAGTGATTTTACCTGTTAACTTGTTATTAGTGCCGCGGAGCAATTTGTTAGCCTCATAAGCCAAGATATGGAAGCATCTACTCTGCATCACATTTATCGTTACCATTGTTGAAGAGTTACCCCCATGATGTGTATTATTAGACGATTAAGCGCTAGGACATTATGTGTAATAATTAATAGCAGATAAGCTGAACGCGTTGGAGTGCCGAAATAGTCCACAAAATGGGAAGTTTTGTGGAGCATATTACGCGAAGCCAATGTTTGAAAATTACATTCAAAATTTACGTTCTAATCGGTAGCAAAGCGTTGTAAATAAGCCATTTCTATCTTTTGACTCATTCCATATAATCTGTTGTAAATCTTTTTTCAATAAATTTTACGTTGATTACTTAAGATGGAGAACTTTTCTTTGAATCACAAGTCCTTTGGTTTTTCAATCAAATCATTTATTTGAAAGGCTCAATCGCGGGAGCTTTAAGAAACCGTTATTTCTATGTTAAGTTGAATGTTTACAAAAATCACTTAAATCGTTATCTAGTGTGGGTGATGGAGAGAGGAGCTTGGAAATAGTGTTTCGTAGTCTCATCAGGACGTTTCACATGCTTTGTAAAATCCATAACGTGGGTAGATCACCTTTTCGTGGTACGTTACGGGATGTAAGATCTACCACCAATTCCTAGTCCTGACTACTTCAAACTAGGGGAACAGGATTTTTCAGTAATCCAAGGAACACATCTTAGCCCTTGTTACTTTTTATGCCTTGTTGATAGTGACAAGACTCGGCTTTGCCCACCGAAGATGATCTTGAAACAGGGAAAAAAAAAGTTAGTAAGACTTCATCTATGTGATTCCCAATCTTATATTCGTTGTTCCCTAGTTTGAAGTGGTTAAGACTAGGGTTCTAATGCATGGTCATTATCGGTGTCATTCCTTAATTTTGTTGCTAAGGAATCAAATTTTGACTGATAAAGGGGTTCCAACACTCCGAAGGGTATAAATAGCGGGACATTTCAATTAGAGTCGGATCCTTGCGATAAATGCAAGAGTGGCAACTGTAAAAAAATCGAATACATCATCATTTCTCAATAGTGATGGAGTAATACAACACTAAACTAAGGACACGGGATATACACAATAGATCAAATTACTGGTCGCAGTGGTATTAGGTCCCGAACAGAGGAAAAAAATCATGGCAATAAGACAAAATTATATTAATGAAAAAAAGGCACAACAAAAAGGTTACCTTACCTCATATCTCCAGTCCTACGCTACGAATTCACATGAACTCACGTATTAGGGTTAACACATCACGAACAGCAGTATAATTTGGGGATTCTCCACCATCGTCATCAATGGCAATCACGCTCCCGCTCTTTCTCTTGCCGGCGAGAAAAGTATGACTCATTTATGTACACTTAGAGTACCACCCGAGCGAAGACCACGACGGAGGGTGGTAGACCGTCGAAGCAAAACAAAAATATAAACATCGCGCACGATAACATAATAGTGCTGCTGTTGTGTACTATGCCAGGCCCATTCCACCGACCATTCAGCTTTCCGGACTCCATCAAAACTTGTATGGGAGGGTGGGCAGCAAAGATCGCACGGCCGATGAGACATATTTACGCGAATTGCACAAGACTTCTGACCTCCTTCGATTGTGATAAGAACAATGTAAGGGTATATGCCTTCCGATGGAAGATATGTCAATCTACAACAAAACGCACACACAAAAACGCACAAGACGTAAAGTGGGCTAGTGGGCAAGAAAGGATACTATAGACCATTGATTCTCAACCTCAGGTTCGCGAACCTCCACTAAGCGAATAGCACATAGAATAGAAGCGAGCTTGACCGCGTGGTGGGGGAACGTTGAGAATCGATTCCATAGACGAAATATGCTGGTTCAAAGCATAGGAAGCACGATGGCTTCGGTGAGTAAGAGGGAATTTTTATGAAGTCCTCTTCGGCGATGGAAAATCCTTTTTTTTTCCTGCTGCTATCCCAAATCAGATGCATGACCTAGAAGAAGCGTAAAACCTTGAACAGATTTTCAGATTATTCGAACCCGTGGATATGAATAATCGTTTCTTTTTACGATGCAGCGTAGACATTTGATTTGCAGATGGCTAAGGAAGCTTTTCAGTTAAGGGCTGCGATGCGATGGCATGGAACGGACGAGATTCAATTGATTATGTAATGTAATATAAAAACGAAAAAAGTTTATTCAGCTTGCAAATCGACTTCGTTCGTATGGAAATAAGAAATATGTCTCGAAAGAAGTTCTTTCTGGTGGATTTTATTTGACTACAGGATTTGATGTTTTCAATTCTTCCTGGCTTTTGCGTTCCAACTGCAGCACATACCCGCAATTGAATATTCTTTTAAGCACTTTCACAGCTCATCATCATAAGATATCTACTTACAGCATAATTTTGTATGCATGCATATTGTGTTACGAACATTCTTGATGTTTAAAGACCATTCTAAAGCGTGCTACTGCCAAAGTTTGGTTTAGTTAGAGTCATACAATTTGAATCAAAATACTTTTAGTTGGGAAAAATATATAAAGAAATATATAATATATAAGAAAAGAGCCAACAGTTTCTTCGGTTGTCATGGTTATTGTTATCAAAAACAAAAATAAATCAGATCGTGTGTCGCGTGTACTTTACACAAAGGGTAATTTTCAAAATTTTCAAAAATATCTCAATTTGTTTTGGATAAGATATTGTCGTCAGCGTATTAGATATTAGTAATTAGCATGGGATTTCAATTGCCTACGTAAATGTTTATGATCGTATTCTTTGTAAACTATATAAAGTAAGCGCCATAACGTGGGTAAATCACCTTTTCGTGGTGCGTTACGGGATTTAAGATCTACCACCGATTCCTAGTCTTGACTACTTCAAACTAGGGGAACAGGATTTTTCAGTAATCAAAGGAACACACCTTAGTCCCCTTTTTTTTCCTTGTCGGGTATTTTATTGACTGCGACTATTTTTCTGATCTATTGTGATATATTCCCCATTTTTTTTTGACGTAGAACTACGTCTTTGTCGACTAAACTGGGGTGCAAATAAAAAAATATGTGTGATGAAGGAGTGTTAGGTTTTGAACGCTTGTAACTTTGTCATTTATAAATGAAATTTAAATCCAAATGCGCCAACCGATAGGATATTACATTACGAACCTGCTGAAATAAATATTTTTCCAATTTTTCTGTAATTACACTTTTGAAAATGTACAAATGATAATTTTATAACTGTTTTCATGAAATAAGCCTTTTTCCCAAACCAAGTCATCATAAAAGAATACCACTTGGTTGCACATCATTCTGCTTGAACCTGAAAAGATATAAATCAGCGCTGCTCTCCTGCCTTTGCTCATTACAGCTTCGGACGGCGTGGCACTAGGTCCTGCATCAAGCAGGACCAAGTCAGCTGCCAAAGCTGGATCACGGCGTGTCCACCACAATGAGGAATGAGACTTGAAAAAACGTGCATGTAAAACCCGCTCCCCCTAAACAACCTCGCCCCCTCCCCCCTTAACATAACCCGAAAAAGACATGGACTTTGACGATCATTTTTTTTCGGGAAATAAATTTTAAGCAAACCACAATTATGTATAAACAATTAATTTTTTACATACAGAGCCAACATTTTCAAAAAAAAAACAATTGCTTAACACTCGATGAATTACCAACAACGGACTGTAAATCATATCTGGTACCTCTATAGATGCAATTATATTAACATCCAAAGTCCATCCTTTTTTACATATTCTGCACAAAAGAAACTCCGCCCCATTTATAAAAAAAACGGCGGGAAATCCTAACAGGTACCGTTGCACATCGTTCTGCTTGAACCTGAAAAGATATAAAACAGCGCTGCTGTCGTGCTTTTGTTCATTGTCGCTTCGGACGGCGTGGCACTTGGTCCTGCAGCAAGCAGGACCAAGTCAGCGGCTAAAGGTGGATCACATCGGGTGGATCAGGTGGATGTGACCACAATGAGGAATGCGATACAATGAGGAATGAGGAAAAGCAATGTATGTAAACCCCCTCCCTCCTTCACAACAACCTCTCCACACCTCAACAACCTCTCCCCCTCCCTCCTTAACATAACCCGAAAAAGACATGGACTTTGACGATCACTTTTTTTCCGGGAATCATAGATTGAGATAGATCGATAGGTTCTACGTCATACTGCGGTCGTGTCTAGGACACAACCCTTTAATTTTTTTTTCTTTAGCTATATCAAGATGCCGTATCACTATTATTAGGTGTGATCGCCATCGTTTGACTAATAGCATTATCCCAGCACGGCATTATACTTCGAATAAAGTGCACTGCCGTACTGGGAGTTGTTCTCCAAATGTCAAAGGGTTCTATCAGCCCCTTGTCGAAGAACTTACGCCTTTTATTGAAAATTGCCGGACAGTGGCATACACAGCAAAAAAATAATTTTGATATCACATCAAAGTGGATGCACTACTATCATGTCGAAAATTTCATGTAATTTTTATGACCACATAAATAAACAAATGCAGTAAAAGCAGCGTAATGTGAGTTCATGCATTGTATTAATGATAATTTTGTCCTTTTTAGCAAGTAATATTACACCATATTTTCGACATGATTGTAGTGCATCCACTTTGACGTGATATCAAAATTATTTTTTTGCTGTGTAGCAAATGTTCCGAGTCTTCCTTTTCTATGCCACAGAAGCAACATACATCATCTTGAAGTTTTCCAATTAGCTTCAAGAGATAACGGCTCGGACAATGACCTGTTATAAGAGCTGCATATATACTAAGATCTTTCTTAGAAAGTACCAGGATTTTTTGGGTCACATAAATGTTTGGATTAATGAATCGCTTCGAGTGCCTAGCAATAGAAGTGTTCTTCCAGTTTTCCTCCACTTTTGAAGATTCCCACGCTTTTAACTCCATTCTAAGAGATGCAGCCGATAAACCACAAAAGGGCTCTGGCCCGATGAACTTATGAGAAGATGCAAGTCTTGCTAGTGCATTAGCTCTTTCATTTCCCTCAATCCTGCAATGACCAGGAACCCAATATAAGTTGACTTAATTATGACAAGACAATTTTTGAAGTGATTGAACACACTCCCAGCTCCAAACAAAAAAAAAAATAGTCCTTGTTACTTTTTATGCCTTGTTGATAGTAAGTCCTCGGGTTGCCTGGACCTAGGATGATCTTGAAACAAGGAAAAATGAGTTAGTTAGTTAGTCTTCACCTATGTGATTCCTAATCTTCTATTCGTTGTTCCCTAGTTTGAAGTGGTTAAGACTAGAGTTCTGATGCATGGTCATTATCGGTGTCATTGTTTGTTTTTGTTGCTAAAGAATCCAGTTTTGACTGACAAAGGGGCGCGGGATATACACTGGAGTCGCTTTTTACGCGGGTGATACGTCCCGCGTAAAAAAAACCGCGTAAATTCCGGAATCCGCGTAAATTCCGAAATCCGCGTAAAAAAAAACCGCGTAAAAAAAACCGTGTAAAAAAAACCGCGTAAAAAGCGACTCTAGTGTATTATGATAAACCGCGTAAATTCTGATATCCGCGTAAAAAAAAACCAAAATACGCGTAAAAAAAAAACCGCGTAAATTCCGGAATCCGCGTAAAAAAACCGCGTAAATTCCGAAATCCGCGTAAAAAAAACCGCGTAAAAAAAACCGTGTAAAAAAAACGGGTAAAAAGCGACTCCAGTGTACTACAATAGATTAAATTACTGGTCGCAGTAGTGTTATGTCCCGAACAGAGGAAAAAAAGCGAAGTTTCAGCTAATCCCTGGAGAAGTTCTGGGCAGCGTTGCCAGATTGTTTCCCAGCTTATCGGTATTTTTTTTAAATCGGTTTTTACCGGTATTTCCTATTTTAATAAAGTTTATATTTTTTAAGGTTTTCTAAGGCGTAAATTTAGACTTTCGGACTAAACACACAAAAATCATCTTGAGAAAAAAGAAAGAACCATTATGGAGGAAGTTTGAAGAAAGTTTTATGAAAAGTCGGTAAAACATCCCAGGAACTAAATGTTTGGAAAAATGTATGCAAACTTTCGGAAGTAAACCGATGACACAAGCCAGAAAGGTTTCAAAAATCGGAAGAAAATTACAGGAGTAGTAATTTCCATGTGAAGCCAGAAGAAGCTCGGAAAAATCAAAAACCAATAGAAGTCGTTTAAAACCTCCGGTTAAACATTATTCTTTGATATGTTACTTCTTATGTCATGCTGGTCAACACCAAATTTTGGTATCAGATCAGAATTAGGTATTCATTAGTTATTTTCTCCTGCTCGGGAAAGATCACATTTATTGTTTTGGTATTAATTTGATATTTTACAAAATATTTCGATAACTCAATAATATCAAAACAGGGTTTTATACCACAAGCATACCAAAATAAGGTATCATACCACATCAAGATATTCATATGTTATCGGTTAGCTATCGGTTCCTGCTCGGGATAACTAACCGATAACATATGAATATCTTGATGTGGTATGATACCTTATTTTTGTATGCTTGTTGGCTATTCAGTTATCCATATATTTTGTAAAATATCAAATAAATATCAAAATAACAAAATGTGATCTTTCAGTTTTTAGACAATAACACCTCAAAGAGTTATTGTATTCGTATTAGAAGACCTTTCAAATAGCAAGTTATGGTATACTGGCATAAAAAAAAACGTCTGTTATCCGTCAGTTATTATAATAACTAAATTAGTTATTAGTTCGTTATTCCTAGAACATTTTTGATGTATTATTTTTGGTATTTTACCTATTATGTCAGTCTCGTCAATACCATATTTAGGTTGCCAGTTATGCTATTTTTATACCTGAATTTGGTATCCATACGGTATTTTCTCCTGCTCGGGATGATACGGGATTCGAGATGTTGAGATGTGGTGGCTTCCCAACCATTTTCGTACACCAACTGGGACAATATGGGCCAATACGACTCGATTGGCCGCGCCTGGGGTACGTTTGGGGGATTGTCTTCCTTACGTACAAATGGTATATTATGAGCGGTCAACCAATCCAGAGTGGCCTTTGCGTAATGGCACGAAGCTAGGTCCCCGGGATTTCCTGCAGCTGCTTCTCCTTGTACTTCAGTCTGGATGCTCGCTTGTAACGTTTCACGCCCTCCGCCTTCAAGATTCTGACCACCGTGCTCTGTGACGTGTCGAACTTTTTAGCCAGTTTCCTGGTGCTGGCACCAATCTTGTTCATGGCGGCAGCTTTTATTTTCGTCCGCTTGGCGGCGCTTATTCCTCTCCGTCGGCCCGGTTTTTTGTTGTTGGCCATTGGCCCTCCAGCACAGAAATGAGCGATCATGTTATAAATCGTGGATTTCTTGTGGCCCTCCGTCAAAAAGTGCCTCGCCACCTTCGATTTCGGATGCTGTCCAAGCATCCGAAAGACGCGCTCCTGGAGGAGAACAAAAATACACACCGCTGTTTGTCTCTCTCTAGCGCGTGTAGCGGAAAACGTGACATGGATTTAGTCCCGCTACTTAAGACTCACCCGTTACACTACTCAACAACTATTCACCAAAACTTTTTGAGCTACTAACATCAGCAACTCTTGATAAATTCTTATAAGAAATGTAACGTACTTTCCAAACTGCAATAATATTGAGGGGTAACTATTATTTTTTTTCAGTTACACTACCGTTGTAGCACCACGTAGAATGTGTTTCATGGAGGTACGAATGTCGTTCAATACGTGCTAGGGTACAATCTATAGGTCCCGGATTGCGATCTAGCGTAGGTGCTGGGGAAATACGGAAAGGTTAAGCGTATCAGCCGGGAGATTTGTCCTGCGGAGCTGGGCCTTCAATTGCACACAGGTGTTTGAGGCGTATACATGGACGTGGACGTTCATTTCGTCAATCGGAAAGGAAAGATTTTCAGCGACAGAATCTTGAGATGCATGTAAGATGGAGGGCACCGAAAGAATTCGTGTCCCAAGCGGATGGTCTGGAAGCAACCGGACAAGTCAAAACAAAAACAGATCGAAGAACACAGCAGTACGTACGCTGGTGCACTATGGGACATAAATTAAAATGTTGTGACAATATCAAAAATGTTTTTTGCTGACCAATCGGCATTTTCCTACTAGTCGATCAATAGGTTACCGAAATCAATTCTGGGGACATTTTTAATTTAATTGTGCTTGTCTTTTTTTAAACATGGTGATATCGTGGACCCCCAGTAATCTAATCGTTCTTAATCTGAACACTTTTTAATATGAACCCTGCTAATTTGTAAGACGTGCAAACTAAAAATTGCTCAAATGCCATTCATTGTATGAAAAGGAGGAAAACGAAATGTAACATTACAAAACGGAACGCAGTATTAAAACGAAACAGCAAACAATGGTACCAGAAACATGCTTTTCTGATAAATATGCATTAAGTGAAAAAAGTAAAAAAAAAAATGCATTATTTTTTTTACTTTTCTGCAACAAGTTTCTGCACATATCTGTAGATAAAGTAAGCAGGGTAATTTAAATCAAGCATATAATTTGAAGTTTTTCTACATTTTCTCCCAAGTTTTTAGATTTAACCATTTTATTCTTTAGCAGAAGATCATGTTCTACATCATAAAAAATGGAAGTTTGTTAATGAAAACAATAAAATATAATGAAGAAAATTTTACTCGCAATTTAATCATAACATTTTTTAAATTTCCAAACAACTCGGAAACGGCAGGCTGCGGAACTTTGGTGTCTTCAAAAGAGCTGCTAATTTTTTTAAAGATAAATCACTTTTATAAAGATATTCAGTTTCTAAAATATCAGAGTAAAAAGTAAGATCGTGGCGCCATCTCTGCGGGTGAGATGCGAACTATTTATGCCAATAGATAGTTTTAGTTGTAACGAGAAACTTCTTCGACGGTACCAACCCTAATCCCCGTCAAATCGGAGAAACTCGACCTTCTACGATTTGCATAATTATGGGTTATTGGCAATCATTCACATTTTTGCTCAAGTCTGCCCATTTTGGATCTTGCAATTGTTATCAAAATTACGTCTTTGTAATTTTTCAATATATTGTAGCACAAAAAGTCACTTGTGGTCGAAATGACGACTGAGACATAGTTGTAGAAAAAAATAAATTCTTTCCGGGAAAAATGTACACGGTATTTTTGATTAGTAATTTTGAGTTAAAATAACAAAAAAGTGTTTCAAACTTACACATCTCCAAAAGTATATTTTTAATCTTTGTAATTTTTTAAACTCATGACAAATGCAGACCTTTGAAATATTTTAAACTATGAAGACTTGAAAATTGACAAACATTGTAGAACAATAACTTTTGGTCAATTTTTTGAACTGATTTTATGTAAAGGGTGTCCACGATGAAATTGCCACACTATGAAATTGCTCTAACTTTTTAACCGTTGGGTAGAATTTAATGAAAATTTGGGTGGATTTAGTTCATAGTGCATTATTTACATCCTGCAAGTTTTTAAGTCCTGTGATCAAAACTCGCGGAAATGGAGTCGAAAGAACAGCTCGTGCGTGATAAAATCTTGCGCATTCATCACGAGAACAAGGATCTCTCGCATCGTTCCATCGCTAAAACGTTGGGAATCGCGAATTCCACGGTGTCGCGAGTGATTAAGCGGTTCGAGGAACGGTTGACCACCGATCGGAAGCCCAGAAGTGAAGGAAAAAGTATTCCGTACAACACCAAAAATCACAACCGCGTAGTTGGGGCCTTCAACCGAAATCCGAACGCCTCCGTTAGGGATGTGGCTAAGAAGCTGCACCTAAGCCGAAGTTTTGTCCAGAAGGCCAAAACTAAGGCTGGGCTTCGAACGTTCAAGGTACAAAAGGCCCCTAATCGCGACGAGAAGCAGAAAAAGTCCGCCAAAACCCGTGCCAGGAAGTTGTATCTCAACATGCTGACGAAAGTTGAATGCTGCATCATGGACGACGAAACATATGTGAAGGCCGACTTCAAACAGATCCCCGGCAACCTGTTTTTCACGGCCAAGGATAAGTTCAGCGTTCCGGAGCATGTCCGCACTCAGAAGATGTCCAAATTTGCGAAGAAATTCCTGGTTTGGCAAGCCATCTGCACGTGCGGGAAGCGGAGTGCACCTTTCGTGACCCAGGACACGATGAACGGACAGGTGTACATAAAAGAGTGCCTCCAGAAGCGGCTGCTTCCTCTCCTGAAGGCCCACAACGTCCCAACAATCTTCTGGCCGGATTTGGCCTCATGCCACTACTCCAAGGACTTGCTGAAGTGGTATGCGGACAATAAGGTCAATTTCGTGCCGAAAATGTTCAACCCTCCCAACACTCCGGAGCTCCGCCCCATCGAGAAGTACTGGGCGATTATGAAGCAGCACCTTCTTAAACGACCTAAGGTAGTGAAGACAGTCGAGGAACTGAAGAAAGTATGGGTTTACATGCAAAAAACGGTTGATTCGCAGGTTGTGCAGAATCTTATGGCCGGGGTTAAGGTCAAGGTGCGGGCATTTGCGTATGGACTGTAAATAAAATACGAGTAAAATGGTAAAATGAAGTTTAATAGTTATTTCTCAATCCCTGAAAATTTGATGGCAATCGGATGAAAACTCGAATTTTGCGAATCAATTTTGTGTGTGGCAATTTCATCGTGGACACCCTTTAATTTATATACAGGAAATAATATATGAGATATACTAAATAGTTTTCTGTGCACAACCAAAAGTTAACAAAAGTAATTTTTTGTAAATTTTCAATTATCCATAGTTTAAAATATTTAAAAAGTTTGCATTTTCCATGATTTTGTTTATAAGAAATGACGATGTACTTCTGAAATATTTGAGCTTCTACCACTTTTTTGGAATTTTTACTAAAATTACCATAAAAAATTACCGTATATATTTTGCTCAGGAAGCAAAACAAAAATAACAAGACTCAAAATGGCCGATTTTTGCAATAATGGTAATTGGAGGCGAACCAGCCCCAGGCTGAAAGCCTCCCTAATAAAGATAAATAAATTAATTAATTAATAATGGTAATGATTCCCATAACAAACAATTAAACGAAGTTTCCTGCAAATCGGAGAAGGTCGAATTTTTTTTACCTGGAACAATTATGCGTAATTTCGTAGATTTCTGACAGGTAAGGCTCTAAGACCATAACGCTTCCAGAAAAATACAAATTTCCCAACAAACATTGGAAGCAGAATAGAAGCATATTCAGGCAAAAAATATGATTCTTCAACTTAAAAAAAGTCTTATTCAGTCTTTAATTAGCACACATTGTTTGCTGGATACTTGTAAAACGAAACAGATTCTAACTGAATTTGTTTTTCTTTTTTTCTTTTTTTTTTTCATCGTTTTTAAAATTGAATAAACAAAGTACTGAATGCAAAAATACGAACGATTACTCGGCAGCATTAGCAATTCGATTATTATCCAATGTTTATAATGCGAATACCTCGTAATATCTCTACCGATGTGCCCAATCTTAGATCCATAGGCCAACATTAGAGCCCTTTCTACTATATACAAATTAACTACAAATAAAGACCGGAATAACTTCTATCAACTGTCAGTTTTATGCAGGACAGCATTTTCAAAAGGCAGGCATACTATTTCGGGCGCTTATGATTCACAAAAAAAAACAAACATCATCAATAATCCGCACAAAGGAATCAAATTTATATACTCAATATCAATGGAAAACAAGTTTACCGATCAAACGATAGGAAACACCCGGCTGTCCATTGTCTACCTGATTGTCGGTTTAGGTTTAGTAGCGTCGGAAATTGATTTTCTACGCCACAAGAAGCCGTTTTCTTTGAAGCCTTACTAAACACTCCAGCTTTACTGTAACAGGTAGCCGAGGCACTATTTCGAACTTGGATACCTGATACAACCTACTAGCTAGACTATCCACATTCTCGCTTCCATAATCCAAGCAAAGGGCAAGCGATGATTCATACTATCGCCCTCCTTCTATTCCCCCAACCCATTTCTGGTATCAACAACAGCGTTGACATCAAGTTCACACGCACCACCTCGCTCGGTTCTTTTGGCATGCAAAAGTAGGTAGGTAGGCAGAAGACGACGATGTAGAAAACAAAAACAACCCCCGGGAAAAGGATGCCATCCCGGATTGGCAAAATAACACCACCCGGACCCACCCAGACTTGCCTCCCCAAAATACACCAAACCACATTATATACTGTATACTGCGCTCGGGTTCTGACGGTTTACACAGTGATATCAAGTGGCGTATCCGAGGGTTACTGTTGTACTAATGGCAACTATCTTAGATTTGGTAGTGCATTTACGTTAGGTTCATTCTGGTAATCCATCCTTATAAATGGCACTGAAATGAAAAGTGGTGGTTCTAAATAAAGACAACAACTCTTCCACTTCAAACCCTAACTGACTACAACGCTGAAAATCGGTACATAATCACGCGCGTGATTCTCACGATATTGCACGAACCGGAGCACACGAACTCGGCCGGCATCGAGCTTTGGATCATTCATTCATTCCAGGCGTGAGTCAGTGGCTTGCTGTCCGTAGATCGGGATAGGTACGACTACCGCGTCGCGAAACAACACTTGACTTGCTCAGTATGCAGATGCAAAATCGGTTCGGTGCAGTAGCAGCATCCCGCGTGTGAGCTGTCTAGACTCAGCCAGCTGTGTTATGTACCACAGCTGAGAACAAACATCTCCTATAACATCTTCCGCCGGCGAGCCGAGAGTGTGCGTACAGTGGACAGCATCCAATATACTGATTTCGGTTGTAATCACGGATAGCATGAATCTGTTATCAACTGGAGCATGAAGAACGGCAGCGGTGACGGTCGGTACAGGAACAATGGTTTACCGCGGCTCATGCCGTTCCGTTTTGCGTGGGTGCATTAGAGTGCATCCCTTTCGGCCTTTTGTTTGACCTGGCGGGAGGTCATTTGCATGAAAATTGGATTCCCGATGGACGATAACGATGTGTACGGAAGCACAATAGTTGGATACAGTTCATAAACGAGCTGATGTAACTTCATCATGCGGATAATGAGTGTTAGCTAGCGAAAAGTGAGGATGAGTCATGACCTGTGAAAAACGTCCGTTCTACAGAGTGTCCGTTCGCTAGTGGTTTGTCGTGTAGGAACGATTTTTTCCTCCGTCTACGGATTGTGCGTTTACGGAGATCTCTCCCTGCTATGCTCAGTGACCGTGATTAATTTGTAGAGTGAAGAAAATTTCACAGCAGCAGAAGTGGTGATTGTGATTCAATTAGCAACTAGTAAACACGCTATCTGTGTTCATAGCGTGAATACTTGATTGACGACCGATATTGTAGAAGCACACTAGCTGGAAAGGATTTAGGCGTCTTATCGTTATAAAAGTACACATTTGATTACACCAACAATTAAAATGCCGATGAGTGATTATGTGATCATAAAGGTATGTTTCTTTTTCCATTACTCACAATTTAAAACAACAGTAGAAAAGCAGTCCAATTTGTACCCGTGCTAATGGCCGTTAATTATTGGACTATTTATGCGGAGCTTGTCAGAAGTTTGACCGTGAATAAAAGATAAGAAAGCGATGGAAAACCATTCCACTGTGTTGACCTGTTTAATACACGGGTGCAATTTGGACAGTCTTCCCCTATAACTCCGTTTGCGTTGTTTAGCGCCACGAACAATGGATCTTGATATGATCTGTCGCGGCAAATTTGACTGTTAGACAATAGTCTTAACCACCCTTAGCTATAAAGCAAGACCATGTTGGAGGCGGCTGTTTCGACTTCCCTACGCATAGAGTTAGAGTATGATTGTGCTTGCTACTTGCTACACAATGCAAACCATGGCAGCCATTCTAACTATCAATTAACAACTGTGGAAGTGTTAAAAGAACACTAAGTTGAGGGCCAGCGTAAAGTTCCAGTGGGAACGTAATAAAGTCAAAGAGACAATATATTTAACCGTCATTTGAGCCTGATTGAAAAGGGTTATGTTTAGTATCTTTGTATTTGTAACAATGATGATTTTCCATAGTGAAACATAACACATTTATAATGCATACTGATGCATTATGAATTTGATATGTTTCACTATGGAAAATCATCATTGTTACAAATATAAAGATACTAAACATAACCCTTTTCAACGATTAATTCTTTGTTGTTAATAGAACTCCCAGCTGCTTAATGCAGACTGAGCAATTCTTATTTTTCAATTGGTTTGTTCGTTAGGCTCAAATGTCCAAAACAGGGCTGGTAGCGCTTATGTGATATAATAGAAGTGACTTTAGTGACTAAAATTACGGAAATAGTGACCAAATAATGACTTTTGAATAATACATAAGTAACCAATAGTTGCATTAATATGATGACTCAGAAACTCAAATAAGGTTTAATATTGAAATAAACTGTTTTTGAATTCCTCTAATTATATCGAAACTCTCAACGGAATCTCCTATTAAGAGCATTTGAAGTGCAATTTCCAGATTTTCCCAAAGATTTTTTTAAATGTTACTGTTAAATAGGGTTAAATAGATCATTACAACGACAGCATTTTTTTATCGAAGATTTTGAATTTGATTCTGCCATTGAAATCTTTAAAATTTTGATATAACTAAGAATATTTAATAATAAAAAATTCAGAATGATCTCAAGAACTTTTTTAGAACTATTCCACTCCTCTTTAACTTTGCTTCTAAAACAAGCTTAACAAAAATAATATTGCATTCTGGAAATTCTTCGCAGAACAATGGACAACATGCTTGGAAATAGATTATTTTCGTAGTTGGAGATGCTGAACGTGGACATTTTAATTGAGTATAGAGTTGATAGTTCCGTTGTACTACGGCAGTGATAAAATTGAATATAGAAAGTAAAAAAGCGAGCTTAAAACAATTTAGAGGAAGGTACGAATCGGGTAGAGCATCCCTTTCACCAAACTCATCCGTTGATGAGAAATAGTAAGGGGTGTTTTACCCCGCCACACTGGCAAAAGGGATGATCGCCGATTTGTTCATATACCTCCGATGTGCGGAAACAGTTCTATCAATTGTTTCACACTCAAATCGCCATCTGACGTAAGCATCTACCTGATTGCTATACCTGATTCGTAACTTCCTAAAAAATGTCCTTTGCTCGCTTGCTACTTCTACTTTCTATATACAATTTTCACACTACCGTACTCAACTCTATACTTTCATCTCCTAATCTATCGTATAAAATGTTCACTTTAAGTCTGATATTTGACGTTAAGCATCTCCAACTATTTAAATCGATAACTTCATGCATAAATCATAATTAGTTAGAATAGATTATATTTGATTTTTTAATTAATCTTCCAGGATTTCCATGAAGGTTCTTCGCATAAATCCATTTTAAATTTACTTGAATTCTCCTTAGAATGTCCATGAAATTAACATAAGAAATATCATAAATTTCTGCTTAGAATAATCTTGAACTTCTCCCCTGAATTATATTGGAAATTCAACTCGTATTCTCCTCAGAATTCCCATGGTATTTTCTCAGAATTCTCAAAACAAAAATCCATCTCAGAATACCCTTGAAACTCTTCGAAGAATTCCTTTGAGAATGAATCCTCAAAAGCCGATTGAAATTCTTCTTGGAATTTATTTCGAACTCTTTAGAGTTCCCTTGAAAGTATCCTCAGAAATCATCCCAGAATTCATTTATAATTTCCTTAGTGTCAAGTACTCAATTTAAAAATGTTCTTGATATTTTTTCCATTTCACTCTATTTTACTTGTGAGAAGTGACTTTAGTGACTATTTTTAGGGAAGTAGTGACTTTAGTGACTTTTTGGTTTGAAAAGTGACTTTTTAGTGACTGACTTCAAAATAGTGACAAAGTCTCTAAAAAGTGATCTGCTACCAGCCCTGCCAACAGGACTTCACGAAGCCGAGACTCATTCAATAATTTAATAATTACACTAAAATATTAATGAGGGGCGTTTATGAGTTCTTCTTACTCTTCCTTGGAGGCGACTTGAGTTTAGCTTCCACTTTCATCCGAGTGTCTGTTCACTATGGAGGTGCGGCTTAAAACGGTGTCTGTTCTCCATGTTAGGAGTGGCTGACAAAATAATGTAATTTGTCCAAATAACGCATATGAAAATAAATTGCCAGTGGTGGACACATTTTTGTTAAGTCGTTAGCCGTTGATCAATACAGTTAATTATATGTTAACGGATTAACGTTTCCGTTAAACATAAACCCCGTTAACGGATTGATCAACGATCGTTAAATTGTGGTTCGTTAAATCATTAAAATTAATGTTTTTTTCCTCGATTTGTTTTCCGTCGATCTTGCTTTCCGTACTGAGCACCAATGCTACCAACGCCAGGGAGGCAGCTACCACACCTAGACCCTACCGATCGACCTATTAACTCCATAGACCGGGGACCAACGACTTTACTTCCCCCCCGAAGGAAGGCGTGATCAGAGATGTTATGCCTCATAAAATCCCCGCGGCGCTGACTGGGATTGAACCCAGACATTTTTGGGTAAGAGGTAATCACGCTTACCACTACACCACCGGCACAGCTGAACGCTCACTTAAATTGTATCTATAAACATTCTGGGATCCAAAGCTGAATTGAATGATGCAGATTTTATGGATGTAAAAGTTGTCAACGACGTTTTCAAATAAATCAACTCTCCGATCCCGTTATGTGCAGCGTTGATCGACATAGTCAAAGCTATAAGTGCTGGTCTTCTGGATAAAAATTTCGCTCGGTTATAGATTTTTAAAGGTTACTGAAAACCTGAAAACAATATTCATACATTTAACGATGAGGGCAAGGTTGATAGAATCCACAAATGACCGTTATTATGGATGACTTACCCGAGCAAAGTAAAATAACAACCTGATAACATCTTGAAAACAAGTCTTGTTATTCCAGATATCATATTGTTTTCAGTTGTTATCGCATAACTAATTTAGTTATCAACCTTGACTAATTTTGTTATCAGTTGTGAAAGAGTATTAAATGATGCAAGAAGCTTCAAATATTTTCCGCATGAAAAGAAAAAAAAAATTGCCAATCACATTACAGTTATCAGTGTAAGCCTTTAATACCAAATCGATAAAATTATTTGAAATTTGTTGAATAAAATTGCATGGACCACAGGATTTGTTATCAAGATGTTTTCAATGATAACTGAATCAGTTATTTTTGTGATATTCAAGGAGTATTATTTTGATAAAATTTGTGTTACGTTGGCTGTTTATTCAACCACAATGATAACATGTTCAGTTATCAAATCTTGATAACCGGGTATCAGAACTTGTTATCAATTTGGTATAACCCTTTCTTCGGGTACCTTGCCACTTGAAATTTTTGATGGACCGAATCTCAGAAGCTACAATGATATTGTGTACGAAATTATGTCAACATTTGCGTTACCAATCAAGCTAAGGCCTTGTTGTCCTCTACTGTCCACTCTACTCGATCCATGACCTCCGTCTCCACTCTACTCGATCCATGGCCACACTTCGCCTGCCTCGTAGTCTGTGATGAGTCCGCAGGTCGCCTTCTACTTGGCCTATCCACCTTTCCCGCTGCGCGCCTCTTCTTCTTGCTCCTGTTGGATCTCTTTCAAGAACCATTTTCAACGTACCCAGCCCACCGTAGTCGCCCAATTGTTGCAATGTGGACGATGGATAGTTCTCCCAGCAGCTGCTGCAATTCGTGGTTCATTCGCCTTATCCACGTTCCGTCATCCATCTGCACTCCACCGTAGATGGTACGCAATACATTCCGTTCGAAAATACCAAGGGCGCGTTGGTCCTCCACGAGCATAGTCCAGATCTCGTGGCCGTAGTAGACCACCGGTCTAATCAGCGGCTTGTAGACAGTCACCTTCAGGCGGCGGCGAATTTTATTCGAACGAAGCGTCCTCCGGAGTCCAAGGTAGGCACGATTCTCTGCCATAATGCGTCTTTGAATTTCTCTGCTGGTACCATCTTCGGCGTTCACCAGTGAACCCCAATACACGAACTCGTCGACCACCTCGATTTCGTCACCGTCAATCTGAACTCGAGGTGGGAGGCTAACATTGTCTTCCCTAGTATTTCGTGTTCTATGCGTTGATGGCAAGTCCAATCCGCCTAGCTTCAACCTTCAATCTGATGTACGTTTCCGCTATCGTCTCAAAGTTCCGTTCCATGATGTCGATGTCATTGGCAAAGTCAAGAAGCAGGATGGATTTCCTGAAGATCGTGCCACTTGTGTTTATCCCAGCTCTTCTGATCACACCTTCTAACACGAAGTTGAATAGCAGACACGGAAGTCCATCACCTTGCCGTAACCCCCTTCGAGATTCAAAGGGACTCGATAGTGTCCCCGATACTTGAACAATGCACATCACTCGATCCATCGTCGCGTTGACCAATCACGACAGTTTATCTGGAAATCCGTACTCGTGCATAATCTGCCACAGCTGATCTCGATCGATTGTGTCGTATGCGGATTTGAAATCGATGAACAAATGATATGTGGGCACGGCAGAACCTGCAGAATCGCGAAAATTAGGTCAGTGGTAGCCAGAGCGTAAAATTATTGAATGACTAGACTGAGTGTGAAAACACTGCACTATTCAATCCATTGCTCTGTGCAGACCGTTTGTACAAAACGGTAAATGACGAGGCAATGAAAGAGCCAACAAAAACATTCAGCCACTCACGAACAGGCGACTCACACCGCTTGCCTTCGCTCACACAGCATGTAATTGAGTCATTTTTCTATAGAAAATGTACGCTCAGTCATTCAAAACAAATATTGGGTACCATCACGGCAGAATAAACGTGTTGACTGAGCTACTGACTGAGTGCTCGGCTGTCAGTGACTCGTTTACCTCTCAATCATTCAAACTCTCATGAAGCAGTGAATGATGAGGCAGATGGCAGTTCATATTCATATTAAAATTACTCAATGAACCTGACTGTTTTGCGCACTGGTGGTAGCGCGGGCACCCATGAATCCCGCCTGGTATTGCCCCACCAACTCTCTTGAAAATTGTGATAGGCGGCGGCATACACTCAAAAAATTCCACATGGCATCATCATGTGTCTCACACTTAATTTTGGGCATATTGTGAAACACATCCATTTCATGTGTGAATCTTATGCTATGAACCATGTTTGAACACTATGGATTTGAATTGTGACACACTTGGATTCTATGTGCCTCATATGGTGATATCAATAGCTTTGCACACCATAGTTCAATATTCTACTTTATCGAATTCTACTTTACCGACTCTAAAAATGAATCGACAAATTATAAACAAAACTGCCAGAGGCCAGAGCTTTCACATATATTTTTAATGGGTCTGATTTGGGATTCGATCATGGACTGTAGGGGTATGCTGCTGCCGGAGTCTTCGTTCGATCTCACGGTGCCACGGTTGTTCTCATATATGAGGCAGGTTGATAGGATAAAGTCACAACTCTTGTCATCAATGTTTACCTTTCTGAGCAAGCAATTCACATCGTATTGAAATGCAAAACACTTTAAATCCATCTGTTTTGAACAGTAGCGTGATTCAATGTGCAATACACTTGAATAGATAGTGAAAGATTTTCAACATTTCAAAGTTTGAAACACTATAAATTAACGTGTATAACACATTGAACCAAGGTGAAATACACTTAAAGCAAATGTGATTGTGCATTTAGAAAATCAAGTGTTTAAACACTTCGATCAAACGTGTGAAATTTTTTGAGTGTAGAATTTGGTAGAGTACACGGCGAATGAGAACGACTCAAATTTGAGTTTAGTTCACTCATAATCGCCAAAAGTGCAGGAACTCAGCGATGAGTTAATTTGCCTCATGTTTTCCCAGGTTTTTCCAGGATTTTCCATCGAAAAATTCCCGAATTTGAGAAAAGTAAAAATTGGATTCACTCAGTCTATTGGTACTACTCCGAGACTGAATAAAATTTTCGTCAATTTCCTCATTTTCCGGCAGATTTTTTAGGTTTTCCACAGGAAACCTTGGGAAAAATTTTACTCATCGCTGAGTTCCTGCACTTTTGGCGATTATGAATGAACTAAACTCAAATTTGAGTCGTTCTCATTCGCCGTGTACCTTGCAGGCGGCGTTCAGCAGTGTGATCGCGCGGTAGTTACAGCACCGACAAACCGACATGACACATAATTCTGACTTAAGATTCGTGCCATCAAAAATTCGAAATTGTACAAGGTAAGTCAACCATAATAATGGCTATTTGTGGATTTTATTAACCATGTCCTTAACGTCATAAATTCGCTAATATGCTTATTAACGGTTAACGACGCTAACTTTTTGATTAACGGTTTCCCACCACTGTAAATTGCTCATATCAAAACTAAAAGGGATCATTCATAAATGACGTAGCGTTGAAGGGCCAGGAAAGGGGGTTATTTCAGGATTTTTGACCGGCCATATATTATGAATAGTAAAACACGCTAAGAAGAGGAAAAAAATTCTAAATTGAGGGTCTAAAATTTCTAAATTGTGAACCCGGAAAAAGTCCCCTCTTTATTACAATATTCTAAGAAAGAAATATTCCGGAAATGATATATTCTCTTAAATGATTTTCCGAAAAACTGTTATTCCGGGAAATAGACAATTCTGACAAATGTTATATTTCCGAAAATAACCTGTCGGGAATTTACAGTCCAAAAAATTACATTACACCTTTTCAATTGAGTATAGAATATGTATGATCTTTCATTAGCAAAACAATTATTTTGGAACGCAATTTAATTGATATATTGCAACTTTTCTAGTAAGTAACGCGAAATTCAGAAAACATCAACCCTCGTTCGTCCTTAGATCCGGACATACTTAATGGGTTGTCACTAATTGGATTGGTTCATTAAACCGAAGCTAGTACACTCATCATATTTGCTATCTCTCCGATATAAACATATCTATAAATAAATAAAAAATATGATAATTTCCACCCATCTGACAGAATTAATCATGAACGCTGTAGACCGTAATACATATGTGAATATTTGCGCTCCTCATTTTTCCGATTGATTATTATGTATCACACAGATCGCACAGATTTTTCCCAGACAATTTCCCATACCACACTCGAATCCTGATCCCATCATCTTCCAGTGTGCGTAAGAGGTCTGCCTGTCATATAGATGAACGTTATGTGACACGGATTACGCTTTATGCTTTTATGTAGTGCGTACATAGAAATGCCATAAGCGGTGTGTTTGAATTTCGATACAATTTTCTCCCTCATGTCCCACTGCCGGCCAGCTTGGAAAATCATCAAAATAAATTGCATAATAAATATTTGATTCGCTTATGGCAATTTCCTTCGCGCTTTTTGGCTGATTTCTTTTGCCCTATGCGTACAACGAGCTTGAGAAAACTTTCCCGGAAATCAATATGCGTATAAAACTTGGCCTCTTGCGGCCATCTTTGCAAACGTCTTAAGGATGAAGATTTTAAAATTTTGCACGGCATGGTGATGGGAGAGAAGTTTTTAAACGCTTATGTTTTTCGAATTAAGTACTTTAAATTGATTTGACTGTGGGGGATAAAAAGTCGAATCGAATCTACAATTCTGAACCACTTAAGTATATATTTTTTTAAATTCTTATATTTAATATAATACGTCCACTGAGTAGTTCTTGAGTTTTTATCACCCGTAGAATCAGCGAAAAATAGCCCTTTTAAGATTTCACTTTTATACCTTGTCGTGCACCATCTGTAGCATCAAGACGTTTTTTTTTCAAGACGGGCGCAAGAAACCAAGATGTTATGTCTTCTTCTGCTTCTTCGCATTTCAAGCTTATTTCTTATCGCATATTAGCTTATTGCATGATCTCAACTTAGTGTACTAGATACACTTCCACAGTTCCCAACAAACAATTCAGAGTCACACATAAGCATATATATATATTGAATAAATGCTGTATTACAGTGTACAATGCTGAATAAAACGAGTTGTCGAATTATGTGCTGAAAAAAGCTCATTGAGATCGATAGATGCACATTTATTCCACTGTTTGCTCTGATCTGATTAATTTTATTATTAAAAGTTGTATAAACATTGACTGTCTTCCAGTTCAACGCCAGAAGTTTGATCTAATAACAAACTGAATAAGTGTAATTTGTACATACATTGACGCTTTAATTCGACTGTGTTTTCTAGCTCCATTATTAGATTTCATTGCATTGCTTTACAATATTGCTGAATAAAGGTGGATACAGTCAGCATAATAGCTCTTATACCACTATGCGTCCATGTTTTAATCGCATGCCTTGTAAATGCTTTATAAACGACGCATTAGATTCATTATTCCACAACACTAGTTCAGTCTAACAACAAGACGAAATCAGTATAGTTACCGTTTCCGCTTTCCAAGTAGAAGGTCGTGAGTTCAATCCCAAGTTCAACCTTTTTTTATTTGTGTTCTACGCTAATTAATTTAAATAGTAATCATCGATCACATGACTCGTCGTAATGAATGCATTGATCTAGCTTAAAAAATAACCGAGCATCCATTCCTTGGAATTGAAGAGGTGAAGAGGTAACATTGGTCTCATGTAAAACAACGAAGAATGAATTAATCATTCCCACAGGGCCTTTAAGGAGCTAGAGTTGCGATCGGGATCGGGTATTCACTTTCAAGCAAGCTTTTATTGGTTATTGAGCTGCCCTCATGATGAATTCTAGGTTAGCTCAGATGACAAGGCAAACGGCTGATGATCGGAAGGTCCATGGTTTGAATCCCATGCAAGGACATTTATTTTGTAATATCTGTGTGGTCGTGCAACGTTAGAAATAATGAAAACAATCACCTCTAAAGAATAACTAACAACCAAATCCCTGTCCCCCTGTCTTATTTTCGGGTTAATTTTCCACAGTTGAATAATCGGTTAATAAATGTATAATAATGTCTTATTAAACGTTACTTCACATGAGAATCAAGCGTATACAGAGCATCACTGTTTTAATTAAGGGGAAGCAGTAATGTCTAATAAACGCTGAATAATCAAAAATGTTATGGAATTAGCTCTGTTACCACTCATATAAGTCGAATAACAGCATCTCGACATACCTTATACAACACCAATAGTTCAATGTGTTGTGGTTGAATAAATTCTCCAGATTTGTGTGAACAAAGCCTGAACAGAAGTTATTATTAAAATAATGCAAGTATTCAATAAAATCATCAAGAAGTCGTTTCTTCAATAGACGATTGTTTGTTGAGTTATCACTACACAACCGGCGCTGCTCATTTCATATAGTTGCAGTGAATAATCAAGGCCTAATTTGATCAAAAATACATAATAATCAAGATTAAGGTTAATACGGGTCACCGGTCACAAGATGGCCTTCCGCTGGACACTCAGTATTTAGAACCAGGTTGTGGGTTGGTTTAGTTAATTTGTTCTAGAGGACTGGTACCTTTCAAACCCCGATGGCCACTCGGAAACTAGGAATAAAACCAGAACAACTTGGCCAATCTGCTCCAATTTTTAGTAGACCATAATTTCGAACATTTTTCTACTCATTGTGAAAATTTCAGTCAATTTCATGGTGAAACAAAAAAGTTATACTCATACTAACATTGCTATTCGTATGTTCGTAAAAATAAAAACCGCACAAACCGCGTTAGGCCCTCCCCATAAGTAATGCAGGTGATGTTCCTTTGCAACGCTTATACAAAGGTTATACAGCTATCCCCAGAAGAATGCGTTAACCACTGAGTTGCACCCACCGCTTTTTCTCGGCGGGGTTTCCAGTGGATCTGATTTTTTGTATGTGAGTAGGGTCAATGGAGAACTAATCATTCGCAGAAATTCAGAGCGCTTTGTTTAAATCCACCGAGATAAAGCGGTGGGTGCAACTCAGTGGGTAACGCGTTCTTCGGGAGAAAGCTGTATATTTTGTACACGGTGAAAATCGACTCACTACAGCGCAACCTAGCGCCGTGAAAGTGAAAGTAGCTCGCTCCCCCATACATTTTGTCGATTTTTTTTCCTTGATTTGTTTTCCGTCGATCTTGATTTCCGTGCTGAGCACCAATGCTACCGATGCCAGGGAGGCAGCTCCCATACCTGGACCCTAACTATCGACCCACCAACTCATGAACCGGAAACCAACAGCTTTACTTCCCTTCCGAAGGAAGACGTGATCAGAGCCCGAATAGAAATTTACATTAGCCCAACGTTTGATTCTGATGTCTACATCAGCATCGAAATCAAATGTATGCCTGATGTCAAACATTAGAAAACATTATGATTTAGTTGTATTTAAGCAACGTAACATGGTGTATACATCAGAAATTTTGGAACAAAATTTTGCCATTCTAATGTCGGTCTGACGTCAAAAATTTCAATCTATTGACATTAGAACCAAACGTTTTAAGGATGTTTTCGGATGTACAAAACGTTAGAACTAAACGTTGTTCGGATGTTTTTAAATGTAAACGTTTTCTGATGTTTCATCTAGATGTTATGCCTCAGAACATCCCGGCGGCGCCTGGGATTGAACCCAGGAATTTTGTCGATTTCCCCCTACAAATTTCAAGCTGTTAGACCCGTGAACCAAATAAGTTCAAAATTTTGGCAGGGTGTTTCTGACCCCCCATATTACCATTCCATGGGGTAGCGTTGGAAGTTCTAGACGTAGACTTTTTCCATATAACGCTGAAACACTTTACACGGATAGAAATCTCCTTATACCTTTTCGCAAATTTCTATTGCTGATTATTCATAACATGTATAAGTCAACTAATAAGCAGACACCTTGCAAAAAGGTAATGAAGATCATGTGTCAAATGAAATGTATAAGCGGTCACACATACCTTTTATGCATTTTATAGGACCTATGTGGTTTGTCTTAGGCTGATGTTTTGGCAACAATGTATAAGTGAAACACATGAATAAAGTAATTGATTTTCGTTTCGTGTAGTGTACACATATTAAGTATGTGTCCGACACATAGATATCATTTGTTGGTTAAATTACAAAAAATCATGTGTGGGACACCTTTGACACCTTAGTGCATGCTAACAAAAACAGTTGTTGAAGGCCTATAATGGTTGGTTTGAATGATGAATATCATCATTGCTATCCCTAATAAACAAATACCATAAACGAACTGTATCCCGAATGGGTAAACTATCCCACAAATGGTTTGGAGGATACCCTGAACACGTCGTTAAGTTCTCTTTTATGGTTATTTTTATTAGGGATTGAATGGCAGTAAAATAAAATTTTAATTGGGTTCCCTAATAAAAAATTACCATAAACGAACGATAACCCAAATAATAGAACTATTCCACAAATGGTTTGGATGATACCCCGAACACGTCGTTAAGCAAAGTAACCATAACAATTTTATTAGGGTTGTTTAGGGGTATTGAGGTAAATACATATTCGGTATTTGCATTAAAAATGGAACCGAAATGCAACATTTCATCAATTTTGGTGCACTGGAACTATTTTAAATAAGTACGATTACATTAGCAAAAATCACCATCTTAGCGCCCCTTGGTGGATCTTTGTAAGGAGCAAGCTCTCAACGACTAGATTTAGTGTAAACGATCAAAAATTTAAATCTTGATTTAAAAATCGAGATGAATGTTGAAATCAAAAGAAGCTTTATCAAATGATGTATAAAATCGGTATATTTTTCGAAGTTAAACAACCAAAATATACCTTTTTGTTCAGAAAATTCATCAAAACAATACAGTCCCTTGATGAATTACTATAAAAATGCCTCTTGAAATCTTTAACGGAAAGTTTTATATGGGATAGCTAAAAATGCAAGGCATTTTGATCAATTTCACCCTGGTGATCAATTTGCCCCCGGATTACTAATCGCGTGACATAGAAAGTCTTTTTTTTCAGAAAATTTCAAGCATTGAAATAACAAATATTTTGCAAATAATTCGCAATTTTTGTTTTTGTCTTATTTTGAACTATGTCCAGTAATATCTCAACTATTTCAAACTCCTATGTTAAGCTGCAACGCACTGCAAATCACCACCAGGGTTTTCATTCATGCTTTTTCCCCCTTTTGTTCGGTCTGACGTACAACCAGATACGGGTAGTAACATATATTTGCCTCGTTCACCCCTTACCCTGGTTCTTGACAACACCAACGTGCGAGAGCAGACCAGCAACAGTCGAAGACGTCAATCAAAATCTCCAGAGTACAGTGCTATATCTACTCCCCGTATAATGAAAGTTTTAGTTTCGTAGCAGCAAAAGAGTATACATCTGTGGTGTCAAGTGTTGGAGAAACTTTTCTGTTTTAAATATCCTATTTTATTTTATTTTATTTATTTTAAATATATTCAAACTATTTTGATTGGTTTGGTGGAAGTAGTATGTGTGTGCTATTAGAATTATATTTTGTGTAAGGTGTTTCGAATTTGTACGGCCCGTGCAAGTTAAAGTTCTGGTAAGAATCTTATTTTTGCCTTAGTCTTACCCCAAAAGATGACAAAACTGCTGATTGATAAAATGGAATCTGGAAAACTATGTGTGCAGTGCCATGCAGCGTTGTACGTGGATCATATCAGATGCTATAAATAGCATTGCAAGAATTTGACGATTTCTGGAACGTGGATTAGCAGTATCACGATTCCCAAGAATTGATAATCGAAATGGATTGATTCCGCGTATATGTTGTGCAGCATTGACCTTCGGAAGGTGGCGATTAGTAATTACAGCTGAATTAGGCTAAGATCAGATCTGTTGCATGTACATCGTTGTTCTTTATTCATTTTTTTTCTCTTTGTTATGAATATTGCAGACTAAATCGTACATCATCAGAATGAACCGGGAAGAAAACCTGTGCTGGTTCCACGGGAAGATTTCACGTGAACGGGCAGAGGAGATACTAAGACAAGGTAACCACACACACTTATAACCTACTGCTACGATATCTTACACAAAGGTAGAAAGTGATAACGAGTGATCATTCACTTTGCGTTTTTAAGTGGAAGCAAATTTACTGGACTTTAAATTTGCAGATAATATTTAATTCCGCCCGGGATTTAAAATTATATTTTATAACGGAATTTGTTTGAAATCATATTTAATTGTGATGCAATTGACCTATTGTTATTGAAAACATAACGGGTTTAGCATTCTTTTCTCTTGTCAGCAAAATGCACTTGACTACCTTGTAAGCTGTGAGCATTTATTTGCACGATCGTAATAAAACTAAATCACAACATTCCGCAATCCACTAACCTAAATTATTAACTTCTTTTTCCTACCACATACAGAAGGTAGCGATGGTGTGTTCATGGTGCGAGAAAGTACCTCGTCCGAGGGGGATTTTGTCCTGTCGGTGCTATTCCAAGACGAGGTAGTCCACTACCAGATCCGCCGTCACGGGGACGATGCTTTCTTTTCGATCGACGATCACATGCCGATCCATGGATTAGATTCGCTGATCGAACACTATCGGGAGTCTTCCAACGGACTGGTGACAAGGCTGCAGACGGTTTGCCAAAGTGGTCCCCCACCGCACGATGTCCGGAGCCACGGGAAAGAGAACCTACTACACAGGGCTACGGAAAAAAGCAATTACACGGTGGTATCGGAAATGATCAAGTGTGGATATAAGAACATCGATTCAAAAAATGAACACGGTCAAACGGCTGTCCACCTAGCATGTCTTTATGCCGAGGCGAACATTTTGGAAAAGCTGATCGAGGGAGGAGCCAACATCAACAACAGAGATACGCAAGGAAATACACCACTGCATGTGAGTAGAAACCATCCTTTTTTCTCTGGGCTTTTACGCTTATGTAGCGAGCGTTTTGTCGGCTCTCAACTTAGTGTTCTAGATGCACCAGTTTTATATGCCAACCAATGCATGAATTTGTATATTGTGTGGCAAGCACAATTATACTCTACGCCCAGGAAAGTAGAGAGATTTTCCTCGACCGGTCCGGCTTTATAATACCGACTAGGCTACATGCGGCCCTGATTGGCATAACAAGCATGTGATGCCGCTTTAACGTGTTCTGTGAAATTCCGTGCACGGTAGCAGCTCGTTTTAAAGATGTTACGGTATCCACTGCTTTTAGGGCCGCAGCCAAGTTCTCTTTGGTCCAGCTCTTACGGCCAGAAACTCGTTTATAGTTGCTAAATATCTCTAAGCGCACTAAGCAGGAACTTTGTTTACGTTTTTAACAGAACTTAGGAGCGAATTTTCAGGTTAGATTTTTCTCAAGTTTAGTGGCAATCTTACTCCGAATAAAAGCATTTTTTACGTTTTTTTATTGATAAAATTAACTGCAAACATCGCAAGTTTATCAATGTGAGTTTACAACGGTTATGTATACTGCCGTTCTACGCATATCTGTCCCATGTTCTAAAAGTTGAATCTGAGAAAATCACGAATAATGTTTCGAATCATTTCTACTAATTGGGTTCTTTAAGGGTATTGAGGTAAATGCATATTCGTAATCTGCATTAAAAATGAAACCCAAACCCAAAATTTCATCAATTTTGGTACACTGGAACTATTTTAAATAAGTACGATTACATTTGCAAAAAATCACCTTATTAGCGCCCCTCGGTGTCACTTTGTATGGAAGCGAGCTTTCAGTTTGTTAGTTTAGTGTCAAATAGCGAAGTTATTATTTTGCTTTAAATCTTGATTTAAAAATCGAGATAAACGTGTGTGGGTTCGAAAAAAATATCGCTGTGCTCCGAAAACGAAGCTCTTTCAGATGATGTCTAAAAAACTATACATTTTTCAAAATTAAAGAACCCAATTGAAAGAAATATACGTTAAAATAAGTTAGTGCATTGTTCCCATTTCAACAGAATCAATATTTTTTAATGAAAACTACAGAAATTACCTTCAATTGAATCAGTTAAGCCTATTATCCTTGGATACGAAAGCGACCCTGTTGGCTTCGTACACAGGACAACATTTGAATAGTGACACGAAGCTAGATCCGGCCAGAAGATCGTAGGGCGCTCGTGTTGCTTCAACAGAGGAAGCAGACGCTTCTGTAGACAGTCCTTGAGGTAGATCTCCCCGTTTACAGTCCCGGTAGTCACGAACGGCGCACTCCGTTTGCCACATGAGCAGATCACTTGCCAAATCATGTATTTCTGGGCAAACTTTGAAAGTTTCTGCTTCCTTACTTCCTCCGGAACATCAAAACTGTGCTGGGCGGAGAAGAACAGTACGGAAGCTGCCGGAAGTCCGCCATGACGTAAGTCTCATCATCCCAGCCCAGTGGCAGGCGCGTAGGCAACATATTATACCGTTACAGCGGGCCCAGCACAGCAAAATAAACGATTTGAGCCCTGGACATGCTGCCTACTGTCAAACGCTGCTGTTGGTATAGACCTTGTCATTGGCCTGCATCATCCATGATGAGATAGTAAGGCTTCGTCAGCATCTGGGTGTACGTTTCCGGGCCCGTGACTTTCCCACCGTAATTTCCCGTTCGTCACGATTTGGAGCCTTCTGCACTTTGTACGTATGCAGTCCCTCCGAGGGGGGCGACTCTATCTACGATGCAGAAAAGATTGTTTTGCTGTGGCTAGCTGCACGTACGCTGAGTAGATAAAACGAAGATTTATGTCGATTTTGAAGATTTCCTGCAAAAAGATGAAGCACGATGCAAGTAGATGCGAGAATTGAAAGATGATTTTTCGAAGATTGATTCGCTAGTGTGAGATTTTTTGAGCATCTAGAATTGAGATTTAGATGTGTCGCCCCCCTCGAGTCCCTCCCAGTCCTTGGCTCTCTGAACGCAACTTTTTGGCCACATCCCTTACCGAAACATTGGGATTCCGCTTAAACGCTTTCACGACACGTTTGTGATCCTGATCACTATTAGAACATCCATTCTGACCGCATTTTTCCTTCCGTTCGATGCTCAGAGTTTCGTAGTAATGTTTAATCATACGACTCACCGTTGACTGCAGGACTCCGAGTTGTTTTCCGATGTCCCGATGAGAGAGTTGAGGATTTTCCAGGTACTTGCGCAAAATCAATTCGTGACGTTGCTTTTCGGGTGACGCCATTTTTTCCAACTTTCGAAAAACTGACAGCGATAAAAATACAGTGTAAACAATACACTCTAAACGACTTCTACCCAAATTTTCAAGAGAAAATAGGCAACGGTTAATTTTCTACAGCGTTTTTTCGGTGATACAATTTGATGTGGGACACCCTATAAAGGGTGTCCACGATGAAATTGCCACACTATGAAATTGCTCTAACTTTTTAACCGTTGGGTATAATTTAATGAAAATTTGGGTGGATCTAGTTCATAGTGCATTATTTACATCCTGCAAGTTTTAAAGTCCTGTGATCAAAACTCGCGGAAATGGAGTCGAAAGAACAGCTCGTGCGTGATAAAATCTTGCGCATTCATCACGAGAACAAGGATCTCTCGCATCGTTCCATCGCTAAAACGTTGGGAATCGCGAATTCCACGGTGTCGCGAGTGATTAAGCGGTTCGAGGAACGGTTGACCACCGATCGGAAGCCCAGAAGTGAAGGAAAAAGTATTCCGTACAACACCAAAAATCACAACCGCGTAGTTGGGGCCTTCAACCGAAATCCGAACGCCTCCGTTAGGGATGTGGCTAAGAAGCTGCACCTAAGCCGAAGTTTTGTCCAGAAGGCCAAAACTAAGGCTGGGCTTCGAACGTTCAAGGTACAAAAGGCCCCTAATCGCGACGAGAAGCAGAACAAGTCCGCCAAAACCCGTGCCAGGAAGTTGTACCTCAACATGCTGACGAAAGTTGAATGCTGCATCATGGACGACGAAACATATGTGAAGGCCGACTTCAAACAGATCCCCGGCAACCTGTTTTTCACGGCCAAGGATAAGTTCAGCGTTCCGGAGCATGTCCGCACTCAGAAGATGTCCAAATTTGCGAAGAAATTCCTGGTTTGGCAAGCCATCTGCACGTGCGGGAAGCGGAGTGCACCTTTCGTGACCCAGGACACGATTAACGGACAGGTGTACATAAAAGAGTGCCTCCAGAAGCGGCTGCTTCCTCTCCTGAAGGCCCACAACGTCCCAACAATCTTCTGGCCGGATTTGGCCTCATGCCACTACTCCAAGGACGTGCTGAAGTGGTATGCGGACAATAAGGTCAATTTCGTGCCGAAAATGTTCAACCCTCCCAACACTCCGGAGCTCCGCCCCATCGAGAAGTACTGGGCGATTATGAAGCAGCACCTTCTTAAACGACCTAAGGTAGTGAAGACAGTCGAGGAACTGAAGAAAGTATGGGTTTACATGCAAAAAACGGTTGATTCACAGGTTGTGCAGAATCTTATGGCCGGGGTTAAGGCCAAGGTGCGGGCATTTGCGTATGGACTGTAAATAAAATACGAGTAAAATGGTAAAATGAAGTTTAATAGTTATTTCTCAATCCCTGAAAATTTGATGGCAATCGGATGAAAACTCGAATTTTGCGAATCAATTTTGTGTGTGGCAATTTCATCGTGGACACCCTTTATTTACAATTCAGCTGAATGAAGTTGATCGTCCCTCGGGTTCAGGGTGTTTTATTTAAAATTAAATATTCCAAACATGGAGCCCCCCTTAGAGAGAAGATTAGGGCTCGGATAGGGAACGTGAACTTTTTAAGTTCCAAAATTAACAAACATATTTGAAATGCCGAATTTTTAAATTTTAGGTTGCGAGCTAAATTAATCTGATATTTCATTGTTATAATTCTGAGATTTTGGCACTTTGAAAAGTTTCTAGAGACCGGACTTAAAGTTCGAAACTTTAAGGCTTTGATATTTTATGAAACGTAAATGTTAAACTTCAACTTTGAAAGGTTAGCGGCACCGGTGGTGTAGTGGTAAGCGTGATTACCTCTCACCTCAGCAGGCCTGGGTTCAATCCCAGTCGGCGCCGCCGGGATGTTCTGAGGCATAACATCTCTGATGATGTTAAGGGAAGTAAACTCGTTGGTCCCCGGTTCATGAGTTGATGGGTCAATAGGTAGGGTCCAGGTGTGGGAGCTGCCTCCCTGGCGTCGGTAGCATTGGTGCTCAGCACAGAAAACAAGATCGACGGAAAACAAATCAAGGAAAAAACATTGAATGGTTTTGATTGCAAAACTGATTGTCATGAAATCGTTTTTGGAAATATAGTTGTTTTCGCCGGAGGCCAAAGAAAATGCATCCACTGATGTTTGAGAGCTACTTATTACGCTTCAAAGCTAAAATGTTACAATGTTTAGTTTAATATATTGCAAAATGTATTTGAAATGCAAATCTTACAAAACAGTGGGCCTTATCCACTTAGCAGGCCTCAAGAGAGTGAGGTTATGTAGTTGGGAATTATGTGTCCCATTGAAGTTATTAATAGTAAATAACATATGATTTGAATGATTGAGATCATCAAAGTTCAAAGTAAAATCAAACAATTATGAATTTTTAACAATTTACGTAGACGAAAAATAATACGAGGTCACACTCAATCAACGCGTTTCTTTTCTTCGTTTTTACAGCTCTACTAGTTGTCAGCGGTTAGCGACATTTAGCAGAATGAGTAAACATCCTGCATACGAATCTGCTAAAATATTACTTCGATTTCATTAAATAAATTCACAAGAGAAAATAACGAAGGCATAAGAAGCTCCGATAATTTCAAATAATATTAAAAGATAAAGAACAGAGATACATTATTGACGGCAAGATTTTAGATGGTTTCACTGTTCTGAAACATACTCATTTGTTACAAGTTCTCACAATATGAGCCTAGAGATCCTAGCGGGCGTAAAACCCCTGCAGAACCGTTTCTGGGAGCTCTCATTAAGAATATTAATAAAATTTAGTGTCAGTAACAACCTTGTGATTGAAAACTTCGAAGAAATGCTCGAATTGAGCATCCAGTCTAGGTTCGTGCGAATCTATCTTAATTATATGTCATCGGATATTAGCCTTCCTTGCTATAACCCCTCTCGTGTATGCTTTACTAACTACAGTTCCCCCATTGACTATGATCTCTCCACGAAACAGGCTATTCAAGGAGTTCCAGATCAACTTCGACCTATCTCAATTCCCCGCATTTTTGCTGAAAAGTACCAACAAGTCAATTGCAATAGAAGATTTTTCACTGATGGATCACGCATTGATAGAACCACTGGCTTCGGCGTATTCAATGAATACTCAACCGCCTTTCGGAAACTTCAGGAACCTTGTTCCGTTTATGTTGCTGAGCTAGCAGCAATCAACTTCGCATTGGGGATGATTTCCGATATGCCCATAGACCATTACTTCATCTTCTCGGATAGTCTCAGTTCGATTGAGGCTATTCGGTCGATGAAACAAGGTAGGCATTCATCTTATTTCCTTTCAAAAGTAAGGGAGCAGATGAGTTTGCTGGTTTGGTTTGGTCGAAAGATCATATATGATTACCTTTGTATGGGTCCCCTCACATTGCTCAATCCCAGGCAATGAGAAGGCAGACTCTCTCGCAAAGGTGGGCGCACAACAAGGCGAGATTTATGATAGAAGAATTTCACATGATGAATTTTTCCCATTAGTACGTCAGAGTTCTCTTTTAAGTTGGCAAAACAATTGGACAAGTAATTCTCTTGGGCGGTGGTTACATTCCATTATTCCAAATGTTTCTTCGAAAGCGTGGTTCAAAGGTCTGGATGTAAGTCGGGGATTCATTCGAGTGATGTCAAGACTTATGTCCAACCACTACTCGCTAGACGCACATCTCTATAAAATAAACCTCGTTGACAGCAATATATGTAGGTGCAGAACCGGTTATGATGACATCGATCACCCAGTTTGGTATTGCCCGAGTAATGACGCCTCCAGAGCACGACTGTTGGATACCCTAGTGGCCCGAGGTAGACAACCCTTCCGTGAAGTAAGAGATGTATTGGGAACACGTGATCTTCCCTACATGCAAGCGATCTACGAATTCCTTTGTTTGTCTGATGTTAGAGTTTGATGTGACCATCCCCTCCTTTCCAAACAATTTCCCGCCATTGTGTCCCAGTCTTATTATCCTCCTGTTCCTGTGCTACTTGCCCTTGCCCAGCCAGGATTTGGTCAACCGTCCGAGAGTAGTATCTGAAGGAGGCTTCAGAAACCAGCTTCCTACCTAGCTCCTTCCAATCGAAATTGTTACCCATTAACCTCGAGCCCGCCACGAGTAATTGGTACCCAATACTAACCTAGAACTACTGCTATTTAAAATGTAAATTCAAACATTACTGATTTTAGCTCCGCAAAATGTCACACACGACTGAGCCTAGTAAATAAACGAACTAGCAAAAAAAAAAGTTCTCAACATAAAATTAGGTTAACTTTGACATAATATGCAAAATATGCGTGTCGATGCTGTGACATAGCACGCCTTACCCGTTGCCATGAAGTGAGCTTGATCGTCACCATTAGCATTACCACGCATTTTTCAGATTTCAATTGCAATATTGCATTTGAATTAGATACTACATTTCCAGATTTAAATTCCAATATAAATATTTAAAGTGTAAGCATCTTACTAATAATCATACTTCAAAATATTTTGCTATTAATAATGGATAAATTCTCAAAAAACTGGAAGATTTTAAACTTTAACTGTTTGGCTGGATGCGTCCAAAAAAACTGGAAGAATTCAGTTTAAACTGGAATGTTGGTATCACTACTCTGTACATCATAATATCGTGAAGAAAATCGTGATAATTTTTCCTAAAAATTGCCATACACGATTCGCGCCATTAAAATTAATTCCGTAATTTTTATGATAGCACATCATTTAATGTTTCCACGATTTTCACGAATGAAAGTTCAAATCCGCGAATATCGCGCAATTCGCACTTATTGTAACAGCCCTGTAATTGAGAGCTTTCTAAGCCTACCCACTCGGCAATTTCGCTCCATGTTTTCCAACAACCCCAAATATAATCGTCATCACCTTCTTCCGTTCCAGTACGCCTGCCGCAAATCGACAGGATTGGAGATGGCTCGCCTGTTGATAAACGCGGGAACCAACGTGCAAGCACGGAACAAAGAAACCGGATGGGTGCCACTACATGAAGCAGCTGCCAATGGCAACTTGGAAACCGTTCAGGAACTGCTAGCACTGCGCGTTCCTCATATGCCTCGAACCAGCTACGGAGAACTGCCGGTGGATTTGGCCAAAGAGAAAGGTCATGCTGCGGTGGTAGACTTCTTGACAAACTATGCACCTCCGCCGGCAAGCACCCACAAAAGCCAGTGGTACCATGGCACCTTGGAGAGGCAGATTGCGATGGAGAGCCTGAAGGAGCATACCAAGAAACTAACGCCTTCTTCCCCGGGAAAGGAAAACAAGGAAAACGACCCGAGACCTGATGAAAGCGAACAACATGACCCGTCTGGAGTGTATCTAGTGCGATACTCAACCAAGCATGGCGTTGATGTTCTCACGTTGCTATACGAGAACGAAGCGAAGCATTTCATCATCCGAAGGAATCAAAATTACCTCTACATAGACGATGGACCTTACATGCCCTCTTTGGAACATCTGATTGAACACTACAGTAGGTTTTCAGATGGACTTCAAACCAACCTCAAACATCCGGTTCCTCCGAAGCCCAAACCACCCATTCCTCTGTTTTCTACGATACCAAAAACAAAACATAAAGCAACAACTAGCCCGGGAGCTAGCTCAACTCCAGTTCAGCTAGCCAACTCAGGCAACAATGGAACCACGTCATATTTCCGCAAGTTAAGCGACAACAGTCTCCACAAACCAGCGCATCCGGCAGTGCCAGCTCGGAATCTTTCGGTGCCAAATGACAGTATCCTGCAGCAGATGAACAAGGTTGGGCTTTTTGATCGCAGTCCCGAAAGAACTTCCACACCCAAGTCTTCACCGAACATTGACGAAAACAAATCCAAATCCAATAGTTCGACTCTGAAGAAAAAGAAAAATATCATCATCGATGGTATGAAAAGCTTGAGGAAAAGTAAAATCAAACAAAAGCTTCCGGTAGAACCCGACAGCCAACTGAACCGAGATAGTCTGATTGAACAAATCAGTTCGGACAAAGTCTTGCAACAATTATCATTTTCGTCGGATTTCGCCCTTCCAGCAAGTCATTCAGACCAATCCGATGCAGTGTACCAATCCCCGCCCAATAATTGTGCCATCGTGGATATCGACTTTGGCGAACCACCCGCCGTTCCGTCCAGCCGTAACGTCGACAGTATCAATAACAATAACGTACAACCCGTCGGGAGCCCTCCGTTGCACAGTGCACTCGGTTCGAGAAGATCTTCAGAAGCAACTGCGAATGATATGAACCCTTCGATAGATTATTTCGTCGAAAGCGATAAGAACATCTACGGCGAAAGTCAGCTGGACAATAGTAATGAGGAAATTTATTTCATCGATGCACCGCCAGCGACCCCGGCTCCGAATCCTCCTGTTCAGGTACATTATTCTATTAACAATAATAATAACACAAATAACCATGGGTTTATCCACAGCTCCCCCCGATAGACTCCAACAGCACACCGATGAAACCACCTACGGCAACTAACTACATCGCCACTCGGAACGTTCCGGTCTTTGCCACTAGCATTTCAACGGTAGAATGTACATCACCGATCAGTCCACCTCCTGCTTTGCTAGCAGCATTCCGTTCGGGTGGTGCTTTCGACCGGTTGGATTCCAACATGTCTACAGTCAGTCGCGACAGCATTCAAAGTGGCGATTCCGAATTCCTTTCCATTATCCAACAGCAACAGGACGAAGATGACCGACTGCATATGCGACTGAACCGCAGTATATCCAATCGACCCAACTACTTCATTCCCAAGGAGTGTATCCTGACTCAGAAAATACTGGGACGTGGTGAATTCGGATATGTTTATCAGGGCTTGCTGAGACCGTGTCAGCTGGAACCCGGCACGGACCAACTCATCCCGGGAGGACAAGAACCGTCCGAGTTTACGTCAATTGCCATCAAACAGCTGGTCGAGAGCCAGGGTAAACGAAATCGGGCGGATTTCCTGCGAGAGGCTAGCGTTATGATCCGACTTAGACACCACTGCATTGTGAAGCTGATCGGTATTTGCAAGGGACCACCGCTGATGATGGTCGAGGAGTTGGTACCGCAGGGTTCGATGTTGGACTACATCATTGCCAACAAGAATACGATTAGTCCGAAGCATGAATTGATCATCTGGGCTGCGCAGATTGCATGTGGTGAGTAACTGCTCCGCACTACCGATCATTGCAATACATTATCGTATCCGTTTCTTTTTCTTCAGGAATGCAATATCTCGAACAGCACCACTTTGTTCATCGGGACATGGCAGCTCGAAACATTTTGCTAGCGTCTCGCTACCAGGCCAAGATATCCGACTTTGGCCTGTCGCGGGCAATTGGTGCCGGGAACGATTACTATCATGCTAGCCAGGGCGGAAAGTGGCCCATCAAATGGTAAGTGCTTTGCCAGTATGCAGCCAACTTCAAAATCCTGACGGATTCTTTTTTCTCCAGGTATGCACCGGAAAGTTTCAATTTTGGAACCTTTTCCCACGCTAGCGATGTTTGGTCCTTCGGGGTTACGCTGTGGGAAATGTATTCGCTCGGTGCCCCACCGTACCACGACATGAAGGGAGTGGACGTGATCAAACTGATTGAGAACGGTCAACGGCTCTCTCAACCGGACATATGCCCGGATAAGGTGTTCGACATCATGAAAAACTGCTGGAACTACAATCCGAAGAGCAGGCCGACATTTAAATTTCTGACCCGATTCTTCACCGACGATATTGAGTACCAGAACATCCAGGAACTGGTTCAGAGCGGAAAAGAAATCAATGCCAACTATTAACTGCTAGTATACACTACGTGTGCTAAACGGACGTATTGCTATTGTTTTTGGACAGGCAGTTTTAAAGTATTACAGTTATTTGCATGCATGTTACAATGTACGTACTGAGGTCAAGATATTACCTCCTTCTCTAACATTTCAAGGGAAACCATTAACACTCTGACAAAGACAGAAGCCGAGCTGGAAAGTGTCAATTGTTGTTTTGATTGTCTGTTGAACACGTTAATTATTGTCTTAGTCGAAGCGTATTTATTTGCCATTACATCAAACAACCAACCATTAATAATTGCTCATGGTTCATACTCCGATATAAAATCGAAAGAATCAGATAGAATACCTCTACCGATACTAACACACCATTCCTTTTATTCTAAAAGAACGGAAATCGACCCAGCTATCTACCTAGCTACAAACAAAATATTCCAACAGTCGCGAACTCGCTCCAAGCCATTACAAGCATTATATTTATTCTATTCGGAGTCTTGTTTCTTGTTTTATGTGCCTTCTTTTAATTGAGTGTCGTGGAAAGTAACCGGATATGATTTTAATGATTTGGATGAGATTTCTCTGAAAGTGCTATATTGTAGGCTATATGTAGGATGAATGCTTTTTAAAGAGACCAGTAGGATTTCCATACCTAACCAGAGGAAATGATGTTTTGTAGTCAAGAAAGAAAGAAAATGTATTGTATCTATTCATATAATAATAACAGGAAAAAGTTAATCGGCGTTAATTTCGCAGATATCACAGCCAATTTGAAATAATCCCTTCCAAATTATTTACCAGTCGAAAGCAACTGCAAACATTTTTGTTTCAATTCGTATTTAACAGGCTGGCTGTAGTCCCAATGATGTTAATCATATACATGTCAACTATATTTCATTTTTATTTTCATTTTATGATGTACAAGGGGGTCAAGGGCCATGTCACCGATATGAATATTCACACCATCCAAAATACACCAGGGAAGGGGACAGGAGTTAGCAACACAGCATCTTTACCCATGGGGGTTAAAAAAGTTCTGCGAGGTACACTTATGGTGAACAAGCTGCTCAGGGATTGTAGAAAGGAAAAGGGTTGGGTAGGTTTTGTGTGAAAAGCGCATAAGTTATTATCGTATCGTTGATCAATGGCCTCGTCTTGTTTGCGCTCTCGTCACATAGCGCATCGATTACATCACACCGTCAATGAAAAAGAAATTAAAAGAGATTGAAGGAGATTATTAGTGAGTTTTAAACTGTGATTTACCTATCAGAAATAAATTTGTAAAAGGGACACCGTGTACTGAATAGCCATCAATGAGATGTAAATATGTAAGACCCAGTGAACCCGTCATCCCTCTCGCCCTCCCGCTGTCAAACTCCGTCATCCATTCAATCAGCCGGAGAACGAAAGAGCGTGCAATGAGCGTCAGCGACCCTTATGACGAATTGTGTGAACCAGCTTTGGGTTTATAGCTGCCTTAATAAACGAGCACCATACATGAACGATACCAAAAAATCGTGCCACCGTACCGAATATTGTTGGGATGATAACCCGAATAGGTTGTATGCACTCCTTATAGTTATCGTTCATGCGGGTATTTCAAAGCAATTTAAATCTAATCAACCCTCTGTGCGACCCAACCCGTGCAATATATTTAATTTGAGAACCTTGTGTGCTTTATCATTTGTGATCACGGATCTGCCAATCCTCACATGACCGGCGACGACGACTACGATCTAGCCAGTTTACAATAGGTTTTATACAAGAGTACTAGAATAGATCGGAGTATACTTACAGTTTTCGACGTTCCTATGTACTCCTTGTTTACCTTCAATCCTACTTCCTTCTCTTGTTGTAATATGTTTCTGGATATGCAACGTCCATCAATGGATCCTCGCTCCGGAATGTCTTCAAAACTGGGCGGATTAAAATCGCTCCTCGTGCAGATGACAGTCCGCTCAGCATCCGAAAGAGCGCTCGGTCCGTAATACATTTGATATGGTTTGTAATGTGACATAGAAAACAACAAAAAGAGAAAACCGTTATACTTGCAATAAAACAAAGAAAATAATACAAGCTGAACACTGCATAGCCCCACGCACTGCTCAGCTTGTATAAACAATATCACATCACTAACCCATTTCGGCAATCATACAATCATCGAAATGAAGGGTTAGTACAACAATTTAGTAAAACTTAATGATGTGATATTGTCACTGTGGAACTAGCACTTAGCTTCAGGTCGCTACAAGTAGGAACCCTTACTGAGCCCTTGCGGTAGGTCAAGCCAGCCAGTTCAGCGCAAGGGAATCATATACATGTCAAATACATTCAAATAAAATTTAAAAAAGAAACTACAAGGGACAGCCCTATGGGGTTGTACGCAATGGTGACGTAGGACTACGTGGTCTTATATAATAATTCTTATTAGTTAACTGCAGCAGGAGCTTGTCTTTTGTGTAGGAACAGGAATTTAGGCGGGGTTCTCTCTGTTTATACTCTTTACTATGACGCGCTTGACATAGATGGCCCACAGCAACTCACGAAGAGCTACTGATTCCGATTAATAGCGGTACGGCTTCTTCCTCCTTCTATGGATGCTCATGTGGGCTGCAGTTCGCTATTTGCAGGCAGCCTTTCGTTGTATACTGGAGAACACCACCACTCACCACGCGGTGATTGAATAAACACCGTTTGGAGATACCGGATGGAATTCAACTTTGAAATCTGTGTTAGGGAAATCGCTTTTCGCAGGCAATCGGTGATAATTTTTAATTATCAAAGCAACAGTTTTGAAAAATGATAAAATCTTAAATTTAACAGATGCGTAGAAACATATCTGATCGATTGGTGATAAAATTATTGAAATTGGTCCAGGGGCAGTTGAGCTATTAACGTTCAAAATCTTTCATAATTTTGTTACATGTTCCATTTTTGGTTTTCACAAAGTGTACCCCCATATAGAAATCACAGACGTACTCCTACGTCAAAAAAGAAAGTTTATTAAAGCATGGTAATAACATAAAAACATTAATCTTATAGTCAGTAACTCCTGCCAGCAAAAACGGATTTTTTTTTTCGACGTTGCGCATCACGGGTGAAATTAAAGTCGAAGACAGATGCGACTCTGTTGAACACTCGTTGTAGCCCGCAAATCGTTCGTGCGACGCAAAGGTTGCCTTAGCATGAAGTTGTTACGAAGTGGTTGGGATTAAACATACAGGTCGATTTGCCTCAGGATAGCTTCGTAATCTATCCTTCCCTGTAGGATATCGGCGATGGTCAAGGCTCGGCAAGTGTCCATTCTAGTCCGGAATGGATCTAAGTTGACAACGGCTTTCGTAGCTGGGTAGCCAAAACGGATCATTCCAAGCGAACGAAAAAAGTGACGTTGAACAGAATCGTTTCTCTCGGTACCGTTTTCTAGTGTGAAAACCGCAGAACAATACTCAAGCGTCAATCGTACAAGGGAACAATAGAGAGACTTTAGACAGTAGATGTCGGTAAAATTTTAAGATGTCCTGCGTTTGCTCATAATTACAGCTAATAGCTATTGTGACCCTCTAAAAGCTAAATTGACAGGTTTTTTGTGTCATACACACACTTTACCTTCTCTTCTTGCATCTTGTAAATAATAATTATCATTAAAATATTTCATAGCATCATAAATCCGAAAAATAGCATTTTAGCTGTAATGAGCATTTGCAAGCATGTTTGACACTGATATTCTTGGTAAGCATAATATCAGGCTTTGATATTGTTATCCATATGAATATCACTAGGGAAAAGATGAAAATCTTACTTTTATTTCAAAAAATCAACTTTTTTGTATATCCGTTGCATAGTTTTAATATTACTGACTAGATTTCTGATTAGTTTTCTAAAGATCGGTACTCGATTAGCAGGCGTATATAAGAAAAAATGCGGCAGAACTTTGAATATCAGTGGTTCCTTTACGATTTCAATGTCATTTGCACACTGACATTGAGGCGAATGATATTGATATTCTAACTGTTTGAACTGATACTGACATCAGGTGGCTAGGTAAATTCAGCATTTAGCAGCACTGATAATTCCTTGAAAGTTATCCATGGCTCGTTTGCACCGAGGCAAAAGAACGTAAGAATTACTTAAGAACCACTTATGAATTTTAGTCACAAGAAATCGATATGAATTTCATAGATTTGCCTTATGAAAAATAATGTCGACAAAAAAGTAATAAAACGGAGCAGACTGGAACCGAACCATGGACGTTGAGATTACGGGTCCTATGTCTGGACCACTCGTCTGTCGACGCTTGGGTGAATGAAATGGCTAAAGGCGTATAAGAGCAACCTTCCCTAATAAAAATTGTATGGTTAATTTGCTTAACGACGTGTTCTGGGTATCATCCAAACCATTTGTGGAATATTTCAATGATTAGGGTTAGCGTTCGTTTATGGTTATTTTTTATTAGGGTTATGTTAGACGAAAATCTTTCATATGTCGCACTTATGAAATTCATATGTGTCGTTCATAAGTCGAGCCTTATGAAATTCTTAAGTCTGTTTGCCTCAGTGTGCCTAACTTTCTGTGGACAGGATATAGGGTTAACTACCCCATTCTTCTTTCTTCTTCTTCGCATTTCAAGCTTATTGCATATCGCATATTAGCTTATTGCGTGCTCTCAACTTAGTGTTCTAGATGCACTTCCACAGTTATTAATTGAGAGCTTTCGATGCCTGTACCATTTTTGCATTGGTATAATTGTGTGGCAAGTCCAATCATACTTCTATGCCCAGGGAAGTCGAGAAATTTTCCAACCCGAAAAATTCCTAGACCGGACCGGGAATTGAACCCAGCCACCTCCAGCATGGTCTTGCTTTGTAGCTGCGCCTTTACCGACTAAGCTAAGGGAGGCCCCATTTCCGGCCTATTAACTACAACCCGCATTTAGTATTTCTTAATCTAGCGCAGTTTAGCACGAAACAGAATGTTATTTTTACTGATGGCTTCCAAATTTATTTACCTTTCTGTACATTTGATAAAGTGAAACCAAACTCGGCCTAACGCATTGAAACGCCATTGGCCATTGAAACGACAATGAATTCACCTCGGCCTATCGGATGAAGATAAAAATTGATTCGGTCGGAGCGGTCCTTTTGTTTTTGGGAAATATCGGTGCAAACCTTCATATCACGCGTTCTCATTGACTTTTTTCGGTAGCTTATTAGCTAAAGTATCGTACCAAACGCATAATTGATTTGTTAACTCTGAAATCATGGATTTATTTGAAGTTTTCTGCTCGTTAGGCCCAAAATGGGCGATTAGGCCGAAGTAGTTCTCTACCCTATGTGCGCAAATTTCCAGCAAGATGAAAATATGCCACTAGAGAGAGAGACATGCAGAATACCTAGGCGATGAAGCGGAATTAACAAGCTAGCAATGTGTTTCTTCAAAAATACAGATGGAGCTCCATCAGGGTTGAAGGACAATTTGAGCAGAGTCACGGCATTGGAAATTATCTCAATGTTAACATCAAACGTTTGACCATTTACTGGAACGTTCCTGGTCGCCTGGGTAACATGGTCGTTACTTAATATCTCATTGGTGAATACACTCGCAACCTTGTCGGAAAAAAGGCGGCATATACCCTCAGGGGTGGAAGCATCTCCTCCGTTGAATTCCATAGACGATGGGAAGCTGGACTCCCTGGGTTGCTCGTTCACGTAGTTCCAAAATGATTTCGGATGTAGCTTAAGTTTGCGCTGGATGCCAAGTTGGAAACTTGAAAAGCATTGACGACTGACTTGCTGGTCACACGTGATTCAGCCTCACATAGTGAAGTTTTAGAGAAAGCGTGCGATATTTCGTGAATCTTCTCAATGATGCTTTCTTGATTGACTTCAACCTACGTAGCTAACTCGTCTGTCAGGAAGGGTGAGAAACGTTGCGATGAGTTCTTTTCGGGAAGTGTCTGTCAACACATACAACACAATAATGAGAGAGAGAAGGATTAGTATTTTCCATTTAATTCCACTACTTTATTTGCTTATCCTTGACAGATACGCGTATTTCGTCTACAATGTGCAGACTTCTTCAGTGTCTTGTACTAATACTCGACTCCCGGTACAAGACACTGAAGAAGTCTGCACATTGTAGACGAAATACGCGTATCTGTCAAGGATAAGCAAATAAAGTAGTGGAATTAAATGGAAAATACTAATCCTTCTCTCTCTCATTATACAGGTATTCCACTAAGACGCCCACATTCATCAGGATACATACAACACATCTATAATGCTGCAGTGGTCAGTATTACGGAAGTCATAAAAAACCACAGCACGATATTCGTCGATTCGTGGTGCGGAACTGACTTCATTAGTGGACAAGGAGCCGTGGAATGGAGCGTTGACCTGCGTGCTCACGAAGTAGAGGTTCAAATTACGCTTGTTTTCGTTAACTACATGATTAATTCGAGAAAGCGTTGCGGCGCTATAGTTTTCGAGAAGATTTATACTGCCATAAATAATCCCATATCAGTCCCATATGGAAAAAGTAGGCATTGAGAAAATGGCAGTTGAAGTTACGAAGTGCAATTCCCATGTAAATATTTGAAAAATCATAGTAATTTAGGGTAAATGTTCCAGTAATAGTGATGTACCTATAGTTGCGGCATGGGGGTTGTGTCGGAATAATGAGCGAAAACCGGAAGCTCTCCTAAAATATAGAAAAATTTGCATATTTAAAACTTAAAATTAGCCCAAAAATGACGGAAAACGATTGATTTCCCTTCAGATTTTGACTTCTTTGAGTGTTCCTATAATAGTGGAACCCATTAGAAAGCAATGCTTTCCACTATTATAGGAACCAAAGTTAGCAACAACCACTACCACTGGAACAGCGTTCCTATTAAATATCCCCTTGAGGAATACCTTTGTAATAGTTCTCAACAATGTCAATGCTAAAGGGTGTGTTCGATAAAAATGGCACACATATTTACTCACCAAAATTAAACTGATTATCGGATTTTCTTGAAATTTTCAGGGAATGAAAAACTACTAATGAGTTTCATCCCGAATGCCCGCATCTTCCTTTTCACTCCACCCATCAAATGTTGTACAACCGGTTTTCCCAGTGTTTCCCAGTTTACCTAAATGTTCTTCAACTCCAGCTCTGTTTTAATAGTTTTAGGGTGTTTGCAAAGTTCCGTCTTTATAATTGCATAGAATTTTTCAATTGGGCGAAGTTCCGGTGAATTTGGTGGGTTCATATCTTTTGGCACAAAATTGACTCTGTTGGCTCGGTACCATGTTTCGAGCGTAGTGGCAGGATGCTAGATCAGACCAAAACAGAGTTGATCCTTTATGCTTCCTTATGAATGGCAAGAGACGCTTCTTAAGGCACTCTTCCGTGTAAATAGCACCGTTGATTGTTCCGAAAGTCCAGAACAACATGTGAAAAGGGCATACATGCTTTTTGTAAACAAACCTTCTTATGCCCTTTTCTCGCCACCCATATGACACCAACGCAAACCTTTAACATCACCGGGTAGAGGACACTTTCCCCTTCCCGATGATATTGCTGGTTTGCGTGGGCGACCCTCGGTTGGTGAGAAAAGGGCCTACAAAGGTTTGTTTACAAAAAGCTTGTATGCCCTTTTCACATGTTGTTCTGGAAGTGATGAAGGGAGCGCTTATTTCACCACACACGCAAATCCCCTGCCAGATCAGGAACTTCTTTGCAAATTTCGATAATTTCTTCTTTCGGACATCCTCCAGAACATCGAACTTAGACTTGGCAATGAAATATTCTTGCCCAGGAAAATGACACTGAGACGCTCCTTGAAGGATCTTATCACACGAGACACAGTTGTATTTACAATTCCAAGCTTTTTAGTGATCCATCGGTGAGAGGTCTCTGGGTTTTGATTGTAATTGCACATTTTTTTTTCATCGACAATTTCTTGTTTTGACGACATGACTGGAACTACTGTATGAATAACCTAAGAGGAAGAGGTGACAATTGGCTTCTTCCTCTTTTATTTCTTTCTCTATCTCTATCTTTATCTATCTCTATCTCTATCTTACGCACATGAAATCGGCCAATCAGGAGCTGGTTCACGTTTGACAGAAAAGTGGTTCATTTTCGCCCCCGTATTAGGTCGTATGAATAAAAGCGTTTACTTTACTTTTCCCGTAAGAAAAGCATGGGAAAGTAAAGTAAACTCTTTTTATTCATACGGCCCATTGTCACCTCTTCTCTTAGTGAATAACTATGAAACTGGACAGATGTAAAAAAAATACACTATGAATAAGATTTACTCAAATTTTCAGGTATTTTTACTCATACGGTTCAAAAGTTACAGAAGATTTTCGGTGTGTCATTTTTATCGAATACACCCTTTATGTATAAGCATGCTATCAATTGACATTTGATTGGTTTTTATTAGTTTGAAGCTGGAATGATTTTTCGGCGTTGTGAGTGTGAGTGCGTGAATATGCATGAGAATCTCAAGTGTGAATTTTGTTTGCCGCATTCGCACGCGAGTTTATTCTCGCAGGGAGGCTCAATGATGAGATTTGAGAATGATTTTCCGAACACTGCCTGGGATAGAACCCACGATCTTCTTCTCGGTAATCAAAAACGATCGCCACTAGGTCTTCTTCCCATTTCAAGCTTATTGCTTATCACATATTAGATTGTTGTGTGCTCTCAACTTAGTATTCTAGATGCACTTCCACAGTTTTTAATTGAAAGCTTTCGATGCCTGTACCATTTTTGCATAAATATTATTGTGTGGCAAGTACAATCATACTCTATGCCCAGGGAAGTCGAGAAATTTTCCAACCCGAAAAATTCCTAGACCGGTCCTGAAATTGTGTTCAAATGAAGGGTTTTGATTTAATTCAAAGTTCTTAATGGAGTCTCAACATCTTAAGAAGGTTGAGATGGATTATGAATTAAACAATAATTTAAAAAAAAAAACTAGGATTGGGTTTTCGAACATGTCAAGATCTATGCATGTATATTGTGAAATCCTGAGTGTAAAACAACTATGAGTCATCTCAAATTTCTAAGATTTCTTAACTATTTTCTAAATATTAGATTACTGCCCTTTTCAGCATAGTTGTCCCATTCGTGAAAACAGCAAGCTGAGAAAAACGCTGTTAAAGTTTTTTTTTCTACATTGACTCTTATGGATGGGACAACATAGTTTTGTTATTTTTCGCGACATTTTCTGACCAAAGTAGGAAACTTTTCCTGTTTATTATGAAGTTATGGCACTTGACAATCGATTCCAATGTATAACTCATTTTTGCCAAAAATGATAATGTTATGCCGCATAGGGCAATTTATTACATCAAACACCATTAACGGCTATTAGTGTTCTTTTCCATAAAAAAAACAATAAAGGCCGAAAAATTTGGCAGAGCGGCCGACTCAGCCTTTTGTGAATCGGTCTTTCGTGATTCGGCCTTTCGTAGTAATCCCGTTTTCGATCCTGAATCGATTACACCATATTTTAACCGAAGGTACCACAGCTTTAAAACAGGACTGGTCATAAAGTTTACTGGATTGAATCAAGCTGATGCAATGCTGTATCAACTGATAATGTATTCATTGTAATCAAACTGTCCAACGTGAAAACATTGTTGAATACTGGAAATAGGGAAAATGGCTCTAATGTTGGCCTATGGACCTAAGATTGGACCTATCGCTAAAAATCTGTTATTTATCAATTTTATCTAGGGACGGTACTAATTGATATTTTTGGTCGCTATTGAAAATTTAGTCGATTGCTGAATTTATGTATGGTCCCATATTAGGGGCATTTAGGCCGACATTACATCTATTTCCCCTACCTATTTCACTTCCATCGCTGATTTCTCGGAGATAGATGGGAATCTGTGCTCTGTCCGATGGTGTGTTGTTGATTTGCGTGATTGAGATGTCATAATTTGATAGAAAACGGTGATGAAAGTGAAAAGTGTCATGTGTATAGAATCAAGGTGTTCCAGTATATGGTGCTTGAATGGTTGCTCAATTAAACAGTTGCTATCGCATTGCCAAATTAAGAATATTACTTAAATAGACCCTTCAATGAGATAGAAAAAAAAGTTCAATGCCATCGACTTCTAAACGGGCGTTCTTTCAAGCTCTACCGATAACACACACACACGCACGCACATCAGTTTGACGATCAGGATTTTCTATTCAAGACGAAAAATGTACCTTATGTAATATCCAAGTAGCTCAAATTGAATCCCAAGTTATTCCGATAACACTCGGGCACATAGTCCGAATTGCTGTCTAAGTATCGGATGGCTGTTTTGAACATTTGCTCCGATATTTCGACATTAACTACGTTATAATCCTGCAGCCAAAAGTTGATTATGGGCTGCTGTTCGTACTTTTCATACCTGTACATCACCTTCATCACCCTGTGCCGGTCCAAGTGTATATTGCGATGAGTCTTTCTGATAGGAGTAAATACCTCATCATCCTCGTCCTCGACTTTCTCGTTAACTTCTTGATCATCAGCTTGCTCATCGGATGCGGACGAATCCGCATCCACGCTCTTACGTATTTTGAACACATTCAAATTGGCGTCCATGATTTGCATCAACAGGAAAAACACTTCGCCATCCCGTCCGGGGCGCCGCATTTCGAAGATAAGCTTGAAGATGGGCGGAAGCCCCAAGTGCGAGATGAAGTTGAAGTCATTGACCGTTTTGCGGACTAGATATTGGAATTGTGGTAACGATTGATCTACTCGGAACAAACCATGCGGTACAGGTTTGGGCTCGTTTGGCTCTTCCTGTTTTGAGGGGAAAAAAACAAGACCTTGAGATAAAGGAAGAATATGACACCGCGGAAAAATAACTCACCTCCTTCTGCTGCTGGAATCGCAAGTTTTCGTACCATAATTTGGCACAGCCACTCCGCTTCATCGTTCCCAAAAACTGCAGACATCGTTTGCAATACAGGAATCGTTCCGCTCGTAGGTGAACCTGCTCCAAATGTTTTCTATCTAACAAAGCGTAGAATGGGCCATATAACAGATCCGTCTCTGACGGGGTAAACTTGTTCGGGTGAGGTGCCGCCTTTGATGATGAGGAACAATCTTCACCAGCTGGGTGTGCATGAGTTTGCGTGTCCCCTTCACCGTGCGAATGGAGATGACAGTACCAATCATTACTGTCCATGTGGTCCGAAGGCAACTCGAGTATGCGTTTAAAGCTAATCGATTCCTCCCGTAGAGGATTCCCGCAATTGCTACAAGTTATTTTATAATCCACCGCTACTTGCAGGGCACATTCCAGCTTTAGGTTCGTACAGGCATTGTACTCATTGATTTCCAGCACTTCCGAGTGGAACTTGTTTTCGTTGGTGTTAATCCGAAAGCAAATATAGTTATTCTTGATAAGAAGCGAGCTCAGCGTTTGGGTATGCAGCTTAAAATAATCTCCCAGTCTTATTTCGTACCGTTCGTCATTGTTTTCCGTACTGATGGTGATTCGGTCCGAGTCGAGATCGATTTTGGTCGATTTGATCTCCGCGAAGCGTCGGCTGAAGCAGATGAAAAAATTGGCACTTTGCAACCGCGGTCGCAGCTCGATCAGCAGGCGGTCAATGTTCCCTACAGGCATTTTTATACTGCTTGGTGTAGTTACGGTTTACTGATTGAGTGATTGATTGATTGGTTATGATTGTTATGTCTAAGAAATGCGGCTATAAATACGGTCGATTGATATTGATAACTATTCTAATTTTGCACGTTTGGCTTCGGGTTGCTCGTCAGCCGTCTTCTTAGCTGCCTTCAATTTTACATACAGTTTATCAGTTTCACTAAGCACGCAGGAGAGAGTTACTTTCTGGTAGTAATCCGACACGAGCTCTAAATTTTCGATAATTGTCGTCAGCAGGTGACTCTTCTCGCAGTGAATCCCCGGAGGATCGTGCTTCAGATAGGTGAAATGCACGTGCAAGTGATAGAACGATGGTTGATAATGAACGTAGATTCTCAAATGGTCGGAGTCGATTCCGTACCGTTGTTTGATTGCTCGGGTTCCGCTGTCCTTGAGATTTCTCAACAGTGGTAAATGGTCAGCGGTGAGATCACGCAACGATTTGATTCCCTTCGGGTGAACCAATGCTAGAAGATACAGTTGTTCTACGGTTTTACCGTCCCATTTCAGATCCGGCAGCAGGATGAAACCGGTCTCCTCCGAGGGATCCTCGTATACGATGCGGTCCGTTTCCTTGCGGTGCTCTAGGATGTTGTACAACCACTATGGATGGAATGGAAATAGCAGAGATTAAAATCGATATAAATGCAATTTTGGATCAGCTAATCATAATTATGAACCTGTCAGTGCAGCGTGTAAGTCAACTGGAAGTGATCCTCAAATGATGGTAAGGAATACATCAACGTTGAAGCTTTCTTAAACAATTTCTTAATTAAGATCTCACTCTTTAAAATTTGGTCTAATGACCCATACAGCTCAATAGCGTTCCGCCTAGTGACCATAAAAATATCCCATGACTCAGCTGCTTAGTAAATTTTCAGGCTCTCAAGCTCAGAAAAGTGATGCAAATTGATTGGTCTTAGTACCTATCTCAAAAGTATCATTTACTTTTGGTCAACCAATGCCACTAAGTCCCTTAAGGCCACTAGGCCGAACGCTATTGAGCTGCATTTCATTAGAACGAATGGTAAAGAGTGAGCGATTAAATTAAGAAATTGTATAATAAATTTTTCACTTGATTTAAATGAGATCTAGGAACAAATTAATGGAGATCACGGAGTAAGAAAATGTTTGAACACTCCGTAATCTGCACTAACAAAATTTAAAAAAATGAATTAAGAATTTTTTTAAGATTCTGGAGCGTTGAGATTTGTTAGGAGCGTTAGGCATCATTTTTTTTAATTAGTTAAATATTTATATAAACTTTAAGGTCTCAGACTTAGTAAAAAAAGAATTGGATTTCTTCCAAAATATGGGAATTTATGGGGAGAAGAAAGAAAGTTTTGAATTGAATTCCCGGGTAATTCTTAGAATAATTCCATGGGAATTGTGAAAACAACATCAAGAGAATTCCTACGTGATTCTGAGTAAAATTTTATGGGGACCGTGAGGAGAATAGCAAGTGAATTTTAATAATAATCCCAAGAGAATTTTCGCGAGAATTCATAGATAATTGTTAACAGAATTTATAGGGTTTTCTGAGGATAATTTCAAACGAAAAAGACTCAGGAGGATTCCTGAAGAGAGTTTTCTAATCTAGTCTAGTCTATTCTACGATACTAGGAATCCCGAGGAAAGATTTGATTAAAATTATGAGAATATTTTCAAAGGAATTGAATTCTCAGGACAATATTAAAGTGATACTTTCCAGCGTCCACAAATCATAGGCACTTGCACTGCCACTTCGAGTTTTTCAGAGAGTTAATCTCGGACACTATTGCGATTTCAGGCGTTAAATTTGAATCACTATATTTGCTGTATCGCAGCAAACGATAACGACTCGTTGAACAGTCTTGAAAAATATTTAGATGACTTTAATGATATATTATCGAAAATCCTAGAGTCAACGTAATTATCTAAAATTCTACGAAGTTTCCTAACATTATATGAAGGTTCCTATACTTCCACAAAGCTTCATGAACTTATACTCGATTTCATGAACTGCTTTCCAATCACTTTAACTTATCCGTAGTTTCTTTAATTTATATAAAGTTCTCTGAACTTGTGGATTATTTAGAAAATGTGTAGAAAATTCTGTCTACTCTACGAAGCTCAATGAACTTCTACGATTTATCCATGCCTAATTAAAACTTGCCTAAACTTTAAAGAAATTCACTAAAGTTCTACCAAGTTTACTAAACTTGAACGAATTTCCAATAAATTATAAAATGTCGTCCCGGCGGTACCACGGAGGCCGCGATGGCGGTATTAAACAAGCGGATTGGGAAAACTACGGGGCCACTCTGGAGACTCTACTACTACAGTGGAACCCGGGCAGTATCGAGGACCTCTCGGACGCCATATACGAAGCAGCAACGGCCACCATCCCCAAGACCAGCAGCGTAACGGGGAGAAAAGCGCTCCGCTGGTGGAATGTAGATACGAAGAAGGCAGTCAAAGCCCACAAGAAATCCGTGATGCCAAGCGATCCAGCTGGATGGAGTTCCTGGAAGGGATGAACGCATCGCAATCCTCGGCCGATCTCTGGCAGCGAATCAACGCCCTTAGTGGAAAACGACGCACGACACCACTTCACGTCCAAGTTAATGGTTCCACGGTTACCTACTTCGCCGAGCTCGCAACCATTGACAAGTATGACAACAAATTCAAGCAGAAAACCAAGCCATCGACCGCATCCATCGCAGACTTCATAGTACCCCCCGACACCGCCAGTACCGGTATAAACCAAGCTTTCTCTTGGCAGGAACTGCAGCATGCCCTTCGCTGCAGCTACGGGAAGTCGGCGGGACCCGACAAAATCGGATATTCCCTACTCAAGATGCTACCGGTACCAGGACAGCTACTTCAACAAGCTCTGGCTCACTAACGGGTACCCAGCAGTATGGAAGGAAAGCTTGGTAGTTCCCATCCGGGATAGCCACCCGGGATAGCCACCCGTGAAGTCAGCCGGGATAGCACCCGGGATAGCCGGGATAGCCACCCGTGAAGTCAGCAAGTTCCGTCCAATAGCGCTAACATGTTGTATGACCAAAGTCCTAGAGCGTATAGTCAATCGAAGACTGGTGCAACACCTCGAAGCTGGAAATTTCCTTGATCACCGACAGCACGCTTTCCGACAAGGTTTCGGAACGTCCACCTATTTCGCAACCCTAGGGGAAGTTCTCAAGAACGCCTACGACAGTGCTATCGCTCGACATATCGAAGGCCTTCAACAGAACGTGGACGCCCCTCGTCCTTAAGCAACTAATCGACTGGGGTCTTAACGAACCCATCGTTCACTTCATCCAGAACTTCCGAGTCGCGGGTGTCCCACAAGGATCGGTTATCGCCGTTACCCTGTTCCTCGTGGCGATGAACGGAGTCTTCAGTCAACTACCGAAGAACATATCAAGCATAACTTTTCAAAAGGACGTAAGTCACAAAAATAAACAAATCGAGTTGTTCCCTCTATCCAATTGTAAATTTCATGCTTTACTCTATAGTAATTGCGAAACAAAGTTTAAAAACTTAATCATCTAAGAAAAAATAAATTTAATTACCGCCCTATGTGTTCTTCTTTCACGCTCGCTCAATGTTACTCAAAAGTGAGTAACTTCTACTCAATTTGGTATTTTAGTACAAAATGTCAAAATCTGAGTAACATTGATTTAGCAAAGTGAGTAACTACTACTATGTTTGTTTAAAAACAATGTTTACTCACTTTTGAGTAATCCTGCACAAATTTTACTCACTGTGCTTATGTCAAATGCTTGTGACAAAAGCTTGGACAAAAGTGAAAAATCTCGTCGGTGATGGAACTTCCGATTTCCCATTCATGTTTGTAAATTTAGGAGAAAGAAATGGATCAAATGGCTGCAGGTTAGGATTCGTTCTCTAAGTTAAAAAGGTAAAAAAATAAATCAACTTGAACATTAAAGCACCTAATTAAATCCTTTTAGAAGGTTTTGGTTGCCATCTCCCCGTGAATCAAAGATTTGTTCCAGGATATGTAGCAGAACTAAAATCCCACAATCAACATGATCATTATTTCAATACCAGCAGTGCTGATTTACCACCGTTCCAATACTCCAAATGTGGATCTTTACACACCCGGTTCAAAACATTGAAGCGGCACATCATTATGAACCATCCTCCGGAATTGGAACTGGAACAAGAGGGTTATCTAGAAAATGTGATGGGATGATACATCGGACGTCGTGGACATAATTGAAATGCAGATTCTTTTGTCTTTTAATAAAATTATTTGTTCTATCGTTTTGATTTTTCATATAAATATTATTAATATCATAACAATTTATTACTCATTTTGAAAACGGTAAATTTTACATGAACTGAGTAACATTTACTCAGATATGCTGTTTTACCGCATATCAGAACTGAATACAAGTTACTCTGATTTTGACAAATGCTAGCATTACTCAATAGTGAGTAACTATAGGTTTACTCACTTTAAAGTAGTTCCACTTTTACCGAAAGAGAGTAAATTTTTACTCACTTTTGAGTAACTTTGAAGGAGTGTGTTCAATGTTTTGAAAAAGGTTTAGATACACCCTATTGCCGTCAATATGACGCAACTGTCAAAAATTGAAAATAACACGCAAATGAAAATCGAAAATTTGAATCAGCAGTTGCGTCGTGCTGCTTCCAAATAAATTCAAAATGGATTTTGATGCAAAACAGCTGCTGCTAGGTATGTTTTTGTTAATATTCATGATAAAAACGTAGTTGAACGCAGCCACTCAACTTGACGATCCACAACCAGGGTCACAACAGTTTGCTGTTTCTTCGGCGATTATGGCCCAATTTCCCAGCGTCGGGTACTACGAAGAAGTTGAAACCGTTTCGCTAAACTCGCCGGCAAATGAAATGCCTCCAGAACAGGATCTGAACATACACAATGATGCTTCTCGTTGGTTGACTTTTCCTGCGGAGAAAATTTCCGTTAGCAGTTCAAATCTATTCAACATCATCCGTTTCATTGAACGCAAAACGCGCCCAAACCGTCGTGATAGGAATTCCATGATAATTGTCAATTGACCATGGTGATTCAGCATAATTTCCCTTAGACTATCCTGAAAGGTATAATTCGAACCGGTGCGCACGCCAAGATGATCACCCCTATTCTCGTTTTCGAACGAATCGAATTGTATGAACGTTTCGATTCGTTCGAAAACGAGAATAGGGGTGGATGGTCGCCAAAAAATCTTTCGTCTCGCCGGTCGTTGTCTTCGTGGCAGCCGTCTCAAACAGCTTCGAATACACGTACACCAGCGCTCGCTGTTCCGCTTCCAGCAGCGGAAGGAAACCCATTTCTGCTCTGCTTGTTTGTTTCTGACATGACTTTCTGAGGTGACAGGAAAATTCTCGCGTCACTTTTCAAATAGACCAATGTAACAAATGTAAACAAATCGAGTTAAGCGATACAAACTATTGCTCTTCTATCATTGTATGTGATAAAAAAACATCCATCCTAATTTACTTTCATTTATTTAAAATAATCATTGATCAAAAATTGTCCAATGTACAGTTTGAAATGATGGGTACATGATTGTTACTTCGGTCATTCGGACTGCCTAATATGATTGGTGCTCATTTTCCAAAGGCGGGGCCAATCTAAAGTTAGGTACTATACTCTGAAATCTGTGAAAGGGAATCTAGTATCATGTAGACAAAACGTCCAATGTAACACTGATTGATTATGTCAGTGAGAAAAATCGTCCAATGTAACATGTCCGATGTACAACTCGACTTGTCAAAACGTCCTATGTGGTTTTTTCTATGTTGTAGCATGAAATTCAAAGTAAAATTGTGATTTTTAACGTTTCTTCTGAATTTTCAACGTTATTATACACTGACTACATTAAAAATAGTACTGCAAAATGTATTGTTTTTAAACAGTTAAAATAATAATCTGTCGAACTTCAACTTCGATTTTCTCAAAATGGTGGATATGTTACATTGGTCTATTTGAAAAGTGACGCGAGAATTGTCTTGTCCGGGACTTCTTTGTGTGAGTCGAACAACTCACTACCTGATACAGGATCCCGTTATTTTAATCCTCAGTTATCCTCTTGTTCCAGATAACCTGCTCCTGACTAAGGATCTCCTTCTCCGTACCTCAAAATTACGGATTTCTTTGTGAGAGTTAGCAGACCGACGTATTTCTGCTTCCAAATAAAAACTGGTGTATCTGACGCAAGTGTAAAACGATCTGTCAAATCGACGCATCTCACAAGGTGTTTATAACAACCATGGTACTATAACGACGAATCAATCAAAGTGTATGTGGGAAGTTCAGAACCAAAATGGTGCATCTTTTAATTTTATCAAATTTGCTGTTAATGTATGCAAAAACCCAGCATTGTTCATAATAATCATAAACTACAATCCTGTATGTAACTTTTGGCAGCAACAGATCGTGAAAAATAACAAAAACTTTTAAATAGGATTTAATAATACAGTCTGAATATTGCTACCCCATTTTTCTCATTTCCTGTCAAATGTTACATACGTCCTTTTGAAAAGTTATACTTGATATATGTGTTCGTCAACGCCGACGACATCCTCATCGTCACCACCGGACCCACGCCAGTACGTACAAGGATGAGAGCCCAAGCGGCAATCTCCGCCGTCGCCAGGTGGGCCCACTCAGTAGGCTTTGAATTATCAGCCTCTAAAAGCATCAGGTGCCATGTCTGCCCTTCTCGACACAGTATTAGCGGACCACCGATCAAAATCGACGACCAGTCCATACCGCTGAAGAAGACCATCCGAGTTCTGGGAGTTCTCGTTGACCGATTCCTCAACTTTGAACAGCATTTCAGTGCAGTCAAGAAAAATTGCCGCAGCCGAGTGAATCTCATCCGGACCATTTCCCGACAGAATAGATCGAACAACCGCAGCATCCGTTTTCACGTGGCGAGTGCAATTATCGACAGTCGATGACCTGCATCGCAACGGATAAGCTTTTAGCTACGTTAGCACCAATCTACAACACCTACGTCCAGATTGCATGCATCGACGCAGGCATCCTGCATTTCCGCTTCCGTATAACCGCAACTATCGCAACCAAAGTTTTCATCTCGAAGACACCCGGAAATCAAGGGATCTTCCTCCTCGACGAGGGGAACAGACTCCTCCACACGGTTGCCAACGAAAATCTCTCCCCAGTGGGCAGGGTCAACTGGCATGGAGACAAATGCTGGCAAACACCATCACCGAAAATCGAAAGCCGGATTAAGGGCAGGTTCAAAGCCGGAGACAATTCCGTGGCTATGAAAAGGACTGTAGCTGAAATTTTAGGAGAAAAATACCCCACGCACTGTTACACGGACGCATCTCGCTCTCGAGCCGGGGTCGGTCTAGCCGGAAACATCACACCAACCAGCTGCAGCTTACCGCCGCAATGTTGTCTTCTCTGCTGAAGCTGCTGCCATCTTCATCACTGCTACAACGCTCTCCAACCGACCGATCCTGGTCCTCACGGATTCGCACAGTGTCATACAAGCCCTGACATCCGAGGCCCCGACTCATGAAGTCCGCGCCACCAAACACGGTATTCTGCTGGGTTCCGAGGCACTGTGTAATACCAGGCAACTCTGAAGCTGACTTTCTGGCTGGGACAGGACCATCTGCCCCTCGCTATACTAACGAAGTACCGTTACACGATGTCAAGCGCTGGATCGTGAGCAAAGTACGGGAAACTTGGGACGCAGAGTGGGCCCAAAACCGCTCTCTCTTCATCAGACGGATCAAAGGAATGACGAAGAAATGGACAGAACAGTTGAACCAGCGGGATCAGAAGATAGCGTCGCGTTTGAGGACCGGTCACACCAAGATCTCGCACAATTTCGGTGGAACGCCGTTCCACAGGACTTGCGTCGGTTGTAGAACTCAGCCTCAGTATCAGAGCCTGCGGGAATTCCACGGGCTTCCAAATAGCATACGCGACATGCTGGGTGATAATCCCTCCACACTGGCAGCAGTAATGCGTTTTTTAAAGGATGCTGCATTGTATTTTAAAGTTTAGTCTTTTTTAATTCCTTTCGGCTGTTGGGACATCTCTGCCTGGTGGGGGCCCTCCCGGTTCCCCCGGTGTGAAGCTCTGTCTTATTCAGATTTTAATGTTGTGTAAATGTACGATCGAGCCAGGAACCAATTTTCAGGAACACTGTAAAAACTACTCTGTTGGGGGTCCTCCTTCTGAGGCCCCACCTTTCATGGACGAGATGAACTAGCCTACGACTCAAAATCTCAAAAATAAAGTCTAAAAAAAATGTTCCCTGAACATTAACAAAATTCCCTCAACTTCTAGAGAATTTCCTCAACTTCTACGAACATCCCTGAGCTTGTTCCAATTTCAATTGTTATTATTTTTCAATATCTATTAATTCTACCAAGATCTCAGAACACCCACCTTCTAAAAAGTTAAATAAACTTTTACGAAATTCCCTGAACTTTTACAAAGTTTCCTGAGCTTCTACAAAGTTTGCCGAGATTCTACTGGGGTCCCTGAAGTTTTTTTTTTCAAAAATCGCTGCACTTCTATGAAGTTCCTCGAATTGCTTCGGAATTCGCAACTAAGTTCGCTGCGCTTCGAAGTTTCACGAAGGTTCCAGAACTTTTACGGAATTCCTTGAACTATATCAAGTCCATCAAACAACGAAGTGCCCTGTAATTAAAAGAGGGTCCTCGAACTTTTATGAGGTTCTATCTAATTTAAAAATGTTTTCCTAACTTTTACGAAGTTCCCCAAACTTGTACACAGTTCCCGCAAGCTACAAGGTTCCCAGAGTTTCTACTAAGTTTCTCATTTCCATCACTTTCCAGAATCCTACTAAATTCACAATTTCTCTAAAATTCGCCAAATTTCTACAAAGTTCGATGATGTTCTGCAAAGTTCAGTGAACTTCTACAAAATTGGCTGAACTTCTACCAAATTCGCAAAACTTCAACAAAATTCGCTGCACTTTCATAAAAAAAAAAATTGCAGAACTCCTACGCAGTTTCCTGAATTCGTCTATGAGGTTTTCTAAATGTCTATAAAGGTCCCTGATGTTCCTTGAAGATCTACAACGTTCCCTCAACGTTTACGAAGTTCTCATCAAATCAAATGATGTTCCCTTAGCTAGTCTGTTCTGTCATTCAGTTTTATGAATCACAAATATTTAACACAACAATCCCCTTCAACAACTAGTGGTGAAGATACGTAAAGACATTTCGTCGATCTAGTTGATGATTTTTTCTAAATATACCTGGCGTAACAACCTAGACCCTCTCTCTAGTAATAACATGTCAAAATAGCCTATCTCAAATCCGTTAACAATGACGTCGATAACCATCAATAACAATACACCCACGCAAACTAACTGCCATATCTGGTAGAGCGGAGTTTACTGTATCAGTCGGTGTAGTTAGTTTGCGTAGGCGTGCTACGACACGTGAGAAATGGTATGACGTTTGAAGTCATTGTTTACGTTTCGAGTTATGCCCTTCTGGCTTGTAACTCCACATGATGCAAGAAAAGCAATACTGAATCGCCTCGCAACAGGAAAATCACACTAAATTCGACTCACATAAGTCACGAAGTCACGGTAAAACAGCAAGCAAGATTTCAAATCTTGACTCTTAAGTAATTTGAGCTCACCCCAAAACCTTTATCCTTTATATTCTATAAGAAGACCTATATTAGGTGTCAGGAGCTGACCTATAAGGTCTCTTTAATTAATCTATAAGGTTTGAAGGTGCCCATAAGACATCTTCAGAGTTGTCCTAGGCCCTAGGGAAATGATGGCTTCGGCATTTCTTCACTTACTATTAGTCAGGGAACTAAATGAAGTATTAGAGTATTATTTTTTTGCAAAGCAATGCTCTAGAATATGATGCACCTACATTAAAAAAATTAGTGCTCAAGGACTTCATCTATCTCCCTGACGATAAAAGGCAAAGGTGTGCTGAAGCCCCTCCCTATATGAATTCTACGAAGATGATCCATAACATTCTATATTCGCGTAAGACTTTTTTAATTTGTAATTTGTTATTTATTCGCGACGAGAACCTATCAATTTAGAAACTTTTCTTAATGTAAGGGACTATGATAAAGTATTTTGAACATTATATGATTCCAGTAACCGCTTGCAGTACAATTATCTGAAACGCGATTGACTGACAACTCCCTCCTACTAGCCGCAATCTGCCCACGTATTGACAATTTTCATTACCTCACAGCACATAACACCGAACGAAACAACGCTAGTGCGAATTAAACTCTTCGCTCGTACCTACACGAAAACCAACTCGTGCGTATGATTCATACACATTGCTAAATACCAGCTTCAAGGTTACTGTAATTTGCCTACGTACTGCCTTCCTCTCATGAGTAACATCTGAATGATTGACTTCTCCCCTATGACCATTGACCGCTCGAGAGCTCGAGAGCTGCAGGTCATCAGCCTACATAACACATCTTATCATCAATACCGCACTTACCTCCAAGCTCAGCTGTTCCTGCTCCAAGTGGGGCAACGTCACGCTTCGATAGTCGTGCACCGTCTCCTCTACGAGATATCTCGCGTGTGCTGAATATTTCGAAATATGTTGCTTGCTGGCTGGGTAGATTATGGTCACCTTTAGCTCTAGCAAAACGGAACAAAGAACGGCCGAACAAAGACCAAATATATACTATTAGAGCCACATCGAAATAAAGCTGCATTGCTCACGTGAAACTTACGATTTACTTCCGGATCGGTTACGCACAGAAAATTGCCGTAGATATCGTTGATAAATTCCGTTCTAAGATGAGATTTGGCTGTGAAAAAACTTCTTTCACCAGCTGCTTCTTCTGCAATCGTGGATGAATTATTGGATTCACTTTCTCTTGACGTCGTCGTCGTCGATTTCTCGACGTCTGTGCCTGCTGTCGTCACTTCTCGACACGAGTTATTTCGTAGTTGGGCCTCGGTGAAGGCCGTCTTTTCCAATACAATGATCGCGTAACTGTCGCGAGATAAATTACCGAAATGTCCCAACAACGATACGGTTTTGTGTGTACTGTTGTTGTTCAGAATACGAACTGGTTCAAAGTGTGCCAAATCGTAATTACTGTTGCTACTACTTCCATCCACCACTACTACGGACGACGGTGGGTTAGCTTGCGAAGTGACTGTTGCTGATGCTGTTGTTGCTGCTGACTGACCTTGACGGCGCGATTGCTGCTGCTGTGATTCGACATGGCTGATGCTTTTGCTGCTATTGTTCGTTTCGACGCTATCAGGTTTCTGATGTTTGTTGGCAGCTTCTAGCATGATAAGCACAACGGGTATCAAAGATAATACACTTTTACACTCTTCAATCTTAATTTAATACCAACTTTTTCGCGATTTTATAAGAAATTAAGCAAAACTAAAGCCAAAATTATCCAATAAAACACGGTACCACAAGAAAAAGCGCGTTTTGCCGTCGTCGTCACTCGCATCGCACGCTCGGATTTTCTTCGACTCGGCTGTCAAGCGAATGACAATTTTATTTGACAACTACGTGAGTGGGTACAAGTAGATTTCTAGAGCAATATGTGAAAAGAGCCTATGAGCAGAAGGACCCAGCCCAGTGGCAGGCGCGTACACTGAAACAAAGACCATAGTTAGGAATACTATTTTGCAGAAAACACTTATTTTCAATATAACTACGCTTAATGCCGTTAAATCTACCATGATTTCAGTATAGTTGACTAAAAATATAATCAAATTTACTACCATTCTGTCAAAACTACTATGCTTACTCAAACGGCATAGTAGTTTTGATAGAAAAAATAGTAAAATTAAATGAATTTCGTTTCTGCACAAATCTATTGGTGGGAGTATTTAATTTAAACCATCAATATAGTATTTTTGCCAATAGATTTTGTTTCTGTGTAGGCAACATGTTAAGGCCAGCGCACAATAGATACGTTTTCAGGTTTTTGACAGATAATGCATGGGCTAACTGTCAAAAAACCCGAAAACGTATCTATTGTGCGCCGGCCTTTATACCAACAATCAATACGAAACTAACGCTTTTAAATTGGCTCACCACTTTAGTAGCCTATTGGTCCCAAGCAAACGATTAACGTACCCTATTCTAGTCGAAATTCTAGTACTACGCAATGTTTGCTTTGATTCGCTATGAAAGTTTGACAGATAAAATGAGGGGTTATTGGTTTTTCCTATGTTTCGAGGGGTGAATCGATTAGCTTGGGACCGAAGAGAGTACCAGAGCTGAGCAAAAAAGTTGAGCACGTTATTTCGGGACCTTCTAGTCTTAGAGTTACCTCTATGGTATAAGCATTTGCACATTTCACTAACACCAATAAGCCCTTTGGCCCAGACCTTATATAAACGTCATTGAGTGTCTATAGCCCTAACGTATGTGTTGGTAGATGGGAAAATGTAAACTTTGCGGTAGACGATGGTGGCGACGTCATAAAACTCGAAAGAAAATTTGCGAAATAAGAAGGAAAACGAATCCTAGATATTTTGCATGATGATTTTGCTTGATTATATTATTTTGTAAAGTCGCCGGGAAATATCAGCTGGTGATTTGTTTTTTTTTTATCATAACTCCTTACTTGAAAACAGACAAAAACTCACAAACAGGCTGCTTTTTCATGGTATAAAGTGTGATAATTCAATAATCAATAAATTATCTCAACATTTAGTGGTAGACCATTCAAAAATTTTGGTAACATACATAAATTCTATATTCCTTATAAAAAATCCTATAGAGATTATTGACGTTTAACGCACGCACACTAGCGAGAGCAATGCCGTGTAAAGTTGTTTATTATTTTCCTCTGACTAACCTAAAAAATGTATGAAAGTAGATCTGTCAAAATGAGTTTGACCTCGATTTGTTACACACAAAAAATAATCGTTACTAAAATTAAAAATACCATGGGTAGAATTAAAAGTTTTCGTTGGTTCTTTTTGGTAGAAAGTTCGAAGCATTCATCATAAAAATGTGTAAACTGTCAAATCAAAAGTTTAAGTCTTCGTTAAATTCAAAAGTTGAAGCTTTTGAATCAAATTGTAGAACTGTCAAAAGGAAAACCAATGTTTTTAAAATGAAGTACGAACTGTTTCAGTTCAAAAGGAGTCGTTTTTATTATGACAATATATGTTTTTATCTCAAATTTGAAATATTATCAGATTAATAGTTTTCAAGATTTAAAAAAGTACCCAAACTCATATTTGAATGATTTTTTAAAAATAATGTTTATTCATATATTTTCGAGTATATTTTATAAAAAAAACAACAAAACAAAACAATACATAGTTAAAATGACCATTGCAAATTTTGTCCTAGTCCGAGGAATCAAAGGAAGGTATTCGGTCCAACCTCGGGTCGACGGCAATTTCGGAACTTTCCTCTTGCTTCTATCGTTCAAAACGACGATAACAAAAGTGGAATTAAATGGAAAATACTAATCCTTCTCTCTCTCATTATACAGGTATTCCACTAAGACGCCCACACTCATCAGGAAAAGGAAAGCGGTTATGACGACGAGTGCTTTGGGAAACGTTCCCTTGACAAGGCAATCCCAATACCACTCCATGGAAACGGCATTCATTACGAGGTCTTCCTGCTGGAGCTACTTTATTCTCCATGAGCTGACGATATAGAATCTACAAACACAAAAATACAGCCTTTGAAATACAACCATTGCATACCACAAAAGTGGGACACTCACCATAGAAATATCCAGCAGAATGGTGAAGACAGAAAATCCTTGTCATCAGCACCAGTAAAGGAACGCCACCCACCACGGGAATTGACCACCATCCGAACGACCCGACCACGTACCTACGATGTAAAAACAAATTTAATCGATCCCTCGTTCGATCCTAAGAAAAACGAATTTCCAACTCACCTATCATTTCCTGTTGCAGTGGCAGAATCACCATCGATTGCCACTTATCATCACTGGAGGCAGCATTCGAACACCGATTCCACCGTAAACTTCAATTTTTTTTTTCAAAAATTCAATTTTGGCGGCAAATGAAGTGGGGTTCAGAGATCGGTTCAGTGCTGCCAAAAACATTACTATGAAGAGGTATTTTTGATAGCTGAACAACTTTTATATAAATATAATGCACTTTTAAAATAACAAGTCAGAAGTGAAAAGAAAAACTTTCAAACCAAAGATATAACTTTCATTTTGAAAATTTTCCCAGTTAAAACAACGAAATTTGGGAAACTTTCATTTTGAATATGCATTATTTTTATAGCAACAATTTTTGTTTTTTGTGTGTATGTATTTTCCTCCGATATTTAATAACACGCTCTCACATATCGCACCAATACAACTGTACGTGAAAATTTCTATACAAGCGCCGATCGAAATAAACATTATGACGTCACTACAAGAGTGATTGAGTGAACGAAAGAATCGAATCGTGCGAAGCTGAATGAAAGCCGAGTGAAAAACGAAGTGCACCAATACATTCAGGCCTACAATTTCTCACTTTATATAGACCAGGTTGAGTGTATGTGTCCGACAAAGATATATCATTTGTTTATCACATTGCAGAAATTCATGTGTGGGACACATAAAAATAATAGGTATACCTCGATATAACGTAACTATCACTTTTGACTTCCATCGCCGATTTCTCGCAAACAATCATTCAAACAAGCGAAGTAATAACACCATCGGACAGATGAGATAATCTGCCATCTATTGGTAATATTATTATGTATGATTCAACTGTTATTAGGTAGATATTGACGATGGCAGTCAAAAGTGACAGTTACGATATATTGAGGTATACCTTGAATTTATCTTAGTGTAGAAACTACTCGCTTTTACTTTTCAGTGCATATGTAACTGAATTCAGTGGGTACAACAGCATTCGGCAAATTCAGTGACACCCACAGTGGCGGTAAATTCGCAAAATGTCATTTTTCGTTTCCACGACCAACGGCCGGTTTGTTCTGACCGAGAAAAGAGGCAACCATCGCATTCAGCAGACGCAATAATTTGCATTTTCTGCCATTCTGTGGTTAAGCATTGATTCGATTGCATTTTTGTGCAGTTAAAATAAAAGTAATCGTTCGGAATTACCTTCGCAAATAAGGTTATAGTGGTTCGTCCACACGAAAACCGTGTCCACGAGGTGAAATCTGCGCCGCCAACAATGGAAATCACCGAGAACAATTTCGAGCGTCTCGCCAACTATCTGCAGCAAACATTGAGCCCCGATCCCGAAGTGCGCCGGCCTGGTAAGTGCTATTATTTCGAAAAGGTTATGTTTATGAGTTGTTATTGAAGATGTTTTTGGATTTTAGCGGAGCGTTTTATCGAGAGCATCGAAATTAGTCAAAATTATCCGCTCCTCTGTTTGCACCTGATCGATCGCTCCCAAGTGGATATTACCATCCGGGTGGCAGCTGCAATTGCATTCAAGAATTTTGTCAAGCGCAACTGGGGGTATCACTTGGAGAACGATGGGCCCGATAAGGTGGCTGAATCCGATCGGAACGGTATTAAAACAATGATCGTTCCACTGATGTTGAAATCCCCGTTGTCTATCCAGAAGCAACTCAGCGATGCCGTGAGTATTATAGGAAAGTACGATTTCCCGCTTAAGTGGCCCCAGCTGATGGATGAGATGATCGAGAAGTTTGCCACCGGCGACTTCAACGTTATCAATGGAGTCCTCCAGACGGCTCATTCCCTATTCAAGCGCTATCGGTACGAATTCAAATCGCAAGAACTCTGGGAGGAAATCAAATTCGTGCTAGATAAACTGGCGAAACCGTTAACGGAGTTGTTGCAAGCCACTTTAGGCCTAGCTGAAGCTCATGCCAACAATGAAGAAGCATTGAAGATTATCTACGGGTCGCTTGTGCTGGTGTGTAAGGTGTTCTATTCGTTGAACTCTCAAGATTTGCCGGAGTTCTTCGAGGATAATATGGATACCTGGATGAAGGCATTCCACGGGATGCTAACAATTGACATTCCATGCTTGAAAACATCGGACGATGAAGATGCGGGTGTGTTGGAGCATTTGCGATCGCAGATTTGCGAAAATCTTTGCCTGTATGCTCAGAAATATGACGAAGAATTCGGTCCTTACATGCCACAGTTTGTGACAGCCGTGTGGGAGTTGTTGGTCAATACCGGAATTCAAACCAAATACGACACGTTGGTCTCGAATGCGTTGAATTTCCTGAGCACGGTTGCCGATAGGAATCACTACAGGCATCTGTTTGAAGACCCAAACGTTTTGGCAAGCATCTGTGAGAAAGTCATCATACCCAACATGGACTTCCGGGTGTCGGATGAAGAATTGTTTGAGGATAATCCCGAGGAGTACATCCGACGAGACATTGAGGGATCCGATGTGGAAACAAGACGCCGAGCTGCATGTGATTTGGTGAAAACCCTCTCTCAGAACTTCGAATCTAAGATAATAGAAATTTTCGGGCAATATTTGCAAGTCTTGCTGGCCAAGTACGCCGAAAATCCGGCCAATAATTGGAAGACCAAGGACACCGCAATCTACCTAGTAACTTCAATGGCTTCCAAAGGTCAAACGCAGAAGCTTGGTGTCACTCAAACATCGGAGCTGGTTCCTCTACCTCAATTCACCCAACAGCAAATAATTCCCGAATTGGAGCGAGCCGACGTGAACGAACTTCCGGTACTAAAGGCGGATGCTCTCAAATTTATTATGACCTTCCGAACGATTCTCGGACCGCAAATCATTGTGGCCACGCTGCCACTGGTGGCGAAACACCTCGCCGCAGGGAACGTTGTAGTTCATAGTTATGCCGCTTGTGCAATCGACAAAATCCTCACCATGAAAGGACCGGACAATAAACCAATTGTTACCAAGGAAATCCTAGCTCCGCTGAGTGCTGAATTAATTACTGGTCTGTTTGCTGCTTTCACCGTTCAGGGTTCCAACGAAAATGAATACATCATGAAGTGTATTATGCGAACGTTGAATACACTACAGGAAGCTTCGCTTCCGTTTATGATTGTAGTGCTACCGCGTTTGACGGAGATCCTGACCGTGGTTTCCAGAAATCCTTCTAAGCCACACTTCAACCATTATTTGTTTGAAACGTTGTCGCTCTCGGTTAAGTAGGTTCTAGTCATGGTTGCACCTTTTAGTCCCTTAACCAGGGTTTTTTTTTTTTTCGCAGGCTCGTTTGCAAAGCAGATCCCAATGCGGTCAGTTCGTTCGAAGAGGCTCTGTTTCCAGTATTCCAAGGCATTCTGCAGCAAGACGTTCTCGGTAAATTTCTGCTGAGTTAGGTCGAAATATGCTTATCATATATTTCTTCTTTCCGAAAATTCAGAATTCATGCCCTACGTATTCCAAATGCTGTCGCTGTTCCTGGAGATTCGTGAGGGTAAAAGCGCCATTCCGGACACGTATCTGTCGCTGTTCCCATGTCTGCTGGCGCCAGCCCTGTGGGAGAGACCAGGCAATGTGACACCTTTGATCCGACTACTGTGTTCTTTCGTTCGTCAAGCTTCGCCACAAATTAGCGCCGAAGGCAAGCTGAACGGTGTGCTCGGCGTATTCCAGAAGATGATCGCTTCCAAGAGCAACGACCACGAGGGATTCTACCTGATGCAAAACCTCCTGTTGCACTATCCATCGTAAGTTGCTCAAATAAATCTAACGATTACTCGTGCTAATGAATATTGCTTTCATCACATTTCAGCGAGGAACTAGGACAAAGCATGCGTCAGATATTCTCGTTGCTCTTCCAACGATTGAGTTCCTCCAAAACGACCAAATTTGTGCGAAGTTTCATCGTTTTCCTGTGTTTGTATGCGGCCCGAGTTGGTGCACAAGCTCTCGTACAGCTTATTGATAACATTCAAGCTTCGTAAGCCCTTACTCAAGTTCCTTGCATGTAGTTCATAACAAACTAAAACATTTTTTTCTGTAGAATGTTTGGCATGGTCATCGAACGCATCTTCATTCCCGACATCAACAAAGTTTCCGGCGAACTGGAACAGAAGATTGCTACCGTCGGTATCACCAAGTTGCTGTGTGAAGCTCCGGAACTGCTTTCCGACGCATACGTAAAGTTCTGGCCCCAGTTGCTGCAGACGGTCATCCAGATCTTCGAACTCCCACCGGACGAATCCAACATCGACGGGGATACGTTCATCGAGATCGAAGATGTGCCCGGCTATCAGGCCGCCTATTCACAGCTTAACTTTGCTCAAGCGAAACCCATCGATCCCCTGCCAGAAGTGGCAAATGCCCGTCAGTTCCTGGTGCAGAATCTCGGCAAGCTGGCCCAATCGAATCCAGGTAAGATCGGTGTGCTGGTGGCATCGCTGCCGGTGGCACACCAGGAAGCGCTGCAAAAGTACTGTGCACAAAGTGGGGTGCAAATTGCCTGAATTTCAACACACAATCAATTCACGCGCGCTTGATTTTCGTTTATTGCCACATACACTCTTCTTCACCTATACCTAAATTTTAAGCCAACTGCATTAAACCGTAGGGTATCATCAGTGTTATCGTGTAAGTGAGAGTTTGAATAAAAATGCTAGGTGTTACTTTTTAGCTGGACACGTGTAAGGCTTTCCGAAAGAAAGTTTCCTTGTTTGTGCGGGCTATTGTGAAAAAGCTAGACTATTTTGGATATATTCAGTCAGCGATTGTGCTACTGTTGCGATGTATTGTGAGAAGGTAGTACACACAATTCTCAAACAAATCAACAAACCAAAATATTTTAACTAATGATGTTTGTATTATTCAATGCGATTTTGAGTTATTTCGTCTTTCTGTGTAGGGGCAATGCATCAAATTTGTGCTGAAATTCTGCCATTTTGAACAATGGCTAATTTTTAAAAATAGCGTGTTAGATATTTTTCAATAAATCATAGCAAGAAAATGGGTCATCTAATCTAAATGGTTGTTCTCAATCCCTACCCTGCCATTCATTTGTTACAATTTGTTACACCTAACCTCGAGATAGTCGCGAGTAATCGGCCCCCGCTTTACTGACGTTAGTTATTTTGTTATCTAAACAATGAATATCGGCTCCGCAAAGCTACAGCAAATGAGCCTGGTAAAATAAACGCATTATTAAAAAAAATCTAAATGACGTATGAGACAAAGTTGTTGAAAATTGAATTGCCTTTGCAGAAAATAAAACTATGAAAAAATACAAATTCTCGTTAAAAAAATTAACTGGTTAAAACTTCAATAACAAAGCAAGTACATTTTTAAGATTTTTAAACTTATTTCAGAAAAGTTAGCATTTTTGCTTTAAACTATCTCTTTTCTGAAATGGACACTTCTTTTTTTTTTTTTTTATTATAGTCACTTTAACACTCTTGGGTCATTCGTGACTTGTCCGGGGGTGAGATTTGAACTCGTGACTTTGGCGTGAGAGGTATGGATGTTAACCACTACGCCGGGGTCACCCCGATTTGGACACTTCAAAATTGATGCAGTCGTGGGGGGGGGCTCCCAACACCTCCTCCTTTAAGATGAGTTTTCAGATTCAAAAATTAATTGCTTTATAGTTTGACGTTATTTATTGTTATTACTGTTGTTTTTGCATCGGTGGATGGAAAATTAACAGAGCATGTAAAAGCATGCTATAAATTGACGTTTGAGCGGGTTTTATAAGTTTCAAGATGGAATGATTTTTTGGCGTTGCACAAAAAACTAACTTGGGCAAAACCTGGCCAAAAATATTTACTGCTGTTTCGAGTGATATTAGACAATGTAAAAAGAAGTTATTATTAATTTTAAGTCAATAAAAAAAAACAGAAAAAATAATGTTTGAAAAATTTGCTCTAAACTGATGTAGCCCTACCCCACCCGTGTCCCCTCGAGATCGTCAAGTCGACGATGACAGGAGCACATAGCTTGGTAGGGGTAAACAATAGCTGCAATTTCCAAACCTACGACTGGATGCCTTCCTTCAAATAACAACTTTTTTTTACAATCAGTCATTGTAAAATAAGTTCAGCTAAAAAAGAACAAGATGTAGATCGTAGATGTTTCTGCACTTTAACGGCTCCATGTAATTGTTTTGCTCAAGTAATTTAATTTCCTTTCAAATTTAGCTAAGTAATACAAAAATCTGCTCATGTTCGTCACTTACAGCATTGTCACTGACAATTGACATGGTTTGCCTTGACGATGACTGTTAGCTCAAATGAGTGACCAAAGCAGAATTTGGAATATCGCCATGTTCTGTCGAGATTTTGCAGCACACCTTAAAGTCTACCCCAACGCCCTACCATAGAGGTAACTCTAAGACCACTGGGTCCCGAAGAAAATCATTATTATTTTTGGCTCACTCAGTACCAGAACAACGGTCCCAAGCAGTCCCAAGCTATTTCACTCACCCCTGCATGTTCTGCATGAATCCACACACCCCTGATGTTATCTGTCAAACTTTCATAGCGAATCAAAACAAACATAGTGTAGTAATAGAATTTCAACTAGAATAGGGTACGTTAATCGTTTGCTTGGGACCAATAGGCTACTAAAGTGGTGAGCCAATTTAAAATCGTTAGTTTCGTATTGATTGTTGGTAGTACCAGCAATCAATACGAAGCTATCGATTTGAAATTGGTTCACTACTTGACTAGCCTATTGGTCCCAAGCAAACGATTAACGTATCCCATTCTAGTATAAATTCCAGTACTACACTATGTTTGTTTTGATTCGCTATGAAAGTTTGACAGATAAAATGAGGGGTTCATGGATTTTCCTATGCTTCGAGGGGTGCATCGATTAGCTTGGGACCGAAGATAGTACCAGAGCTGAGCCAAAAAGTTGAGCTCGTTTCTTCGGGACCTTCTGGTCTTAGAGTTACCTCTATGTTAGTACCGCCATTTGTGGTGCACATAATCAATTCCCTAACGTTTGACGTTTACACACTACAACCATCTGTTGAGTGTATTGCTCATCAAAGTATATACGACAGATGGCGGTAGGATTTACAATGATAAATGTTCAATGTGTTGTGTCTGCTTGTATGTGATATAACATTGAGGTAACGTTATGAAAAAAATCAAAACATTGAGAAATATAACGCATCACTTTCAGAAATACTTCACTTCGCAACCGATCAACCATTCTGACGGCCATATGAGTACCCAAGTAACCATATAGTCGCAATATAGCTTGTATATTCTTACTTTGCTTGAGTATGGTTAGTTGAGGAATCTGATGAAACTGTCACTTCTTAAAAACTGATCCCTTCCGTATTTCTTTCATTCTCTTTTCGCACACGGAGCGCTCGGTGGACTTTGGACGTGAGCCTCGTCCTAGATCACTATGGCAATTCACGGACTAAAGCTGTCTACAATGCCCATAAATGCGACATTGTAGAGAGATTTCTTGCATAATAACACTGCCGGCCAAGGGGGGTTAGATGGAATACACACTAGGGTGTTTCATTTTGAAAAAAGTGATGAATTTTTGATAGGCCACCCTCCAGTTCGATTCATAGCCCCAAAATATGAACCTGTGCAAAAAATGGTAAAGATTGATGAAGGTTTAGAGGTCGCGCCAATGATTTGGATTTTGTATGGAGATTTTGGTGAATTAGTATGGGAAATTATTGATTTTCGTTTACATTGCTCTAACTTTGGTTGTAGTTGTCCAAACGTTGAAAAAAAAAAATATGTGGTTGTCATGACAATGATCAACAAGCCTGTTGTTGTTGCGATGAAATTGGCGTTGTTGCCTTGTACATATTCATCTGTCAATTTACCCTATTTTGCCATTTTTTCACATTTTTATAATTCTTGATACGCTGCAAAACTGAGCGTAGCAACTGTAGGCTTTTTGTTTATTGCCATAGCAATAACATACTAAATTTTTTAGACATTTGGACAAGTAGAAGCAAAGTTATAGCGATATAAGCGATTTTTTAAATTCTTCCATAGTAATTCCCATACAAATTTCAAATCATTGGCGCGACCTCTAAACCTTCATCAATCTTTACCAATTTTTGCACAGGTTCATATTTTGGGGCTATGAATCGAACTGGAGGGTGGCCCATCAGAAATTCATCACTTTTTTCAGAATGAAGCACCCTAATACACACACACACACACACACACACACACACTCTCCTAGATTTGATGATGTGCGAGAGGATATGCTCGCCCTTAGCACGGAGAATGTCGTCGAAGAAATGTGTCGAGAGGAGGGCACCTTTAACGCCGTCAGCAGAGCAGTAACGCAGATCATGTCAGCGCTGCAGCGAAAATGGCGGGAAGACCAACTAGAAAGTAGTAATGTGCTCACACAAGTGCGAACTGAAAGCCGAAGCCGGGAGAACTCTCCGTCAGAGTAGGCTGTATCCACCACCAGGGATAACCGAGTAGAACGTGACGCTGGGAGATAAATGGCTCACAAATTGGCGAGACGATCAGCGAACTGGAAGCGCCAATTAGCTGAGGTAAAGTGAGGTGCGTAATGCACGGCCCCCTCCGAAGTAATACGACAAGTGGTTCCGGGGGAAAAGGGCAAGGCGTCTAAGGAGGTTTTAGTGCGGTAAGAATCCCACACACCGTGTCACCGCGACTGTGCGCCCAGTCGTCAAGCGGTGGCACGATGGCCTTTTTGAAGGTTTCCTCCTTGCCAAAAAAAAAAAAAAAAAAAAAACTCTCCTCGGGTTACCAAGCAACTGGAGCGATGCTTCAAGTGTATGGGATTCGGTCACCAGGCGAGAAACTGCAATGGCCCTGACAGATCTGATCTGTGCAGGAAATGCGGAGAGAAAGGCCATATTGCAAGAGGCTGCACGAAGCATCCGAGGTGTATGCTCTGCAAAAAAGAGGACGGTAACGATCATACGACGGGAGGCTTCAAATGCCTAGCATACAAAAAGGCGATGGCAGGCCAACAGTAATGGAGGTAACCCAAATAAACCTCAATCATTGCGACATTGCTCAGCAACTGTTGTGGCAGTCGACAACAGAAACAAAGTGCGACGTTGCAATCATTGCGGAACCGTATCGAGTCCCTCCCGATAACGGTAACTGGGTTGCGGATAGAGCTGGGATGGCTGCTATACAAGTTATGGGCAGATACCCCATTCAAGAAGTGGTTGCGAGCTCATACGAAGGCTTCATGATCGCCAAAATCAACGGAATCTTCATGTGTAGTTGTTACGCACCCCCCAGATGGACGATGGAGAAGTTCCACGAGATGCTGGATGGACTTACCGAAGAGCTGGTCGGACGACTACCGGTAGTCATCGGAGGAGACTTCAATGCTTGGGCAGTGGAGTGGTGAAGCAGGTGTTCCGATGCAAGAGGGCACAGTCTGTTGGAAGCTCTGGCAAAACTGGAAGTTATGCTGGCCAATAAAGGCACCAGTAGCATTTTTCGCAGAGATGGCCGAGAATCCATTATCGACGTTACTTTCTGCAGTCCGTCGCTGATGGCAAACATGGAGTGGAGAGTGTGCGAAGGATATACCCATAGCGACGATCAGGCGATACGATATGGCATCGGCCAACGGAATACTGTGGCAGTACGGAGGACGAGAACTTGTGACCGAAAGTGGAAGACGAAAGCTTTCGACAAGGATTTGTTCGTTGAGGCACTTCGTGTGGACGGGAGTCCCGTAGATCTAAATGCGGACGAGCTGACAGAAACGTTAGTGAGAGCATGTGACACGACCATGCCGAGGAAACTGGAGCCAAATAACAGACGGCGTCCAGTCTACTGGTGGAACGAGGCACTTAGCACTCTCCGCGCTAGTTGTCTCAGAGCCAGAAGACGTGTTCAGAGAGCAAGAACGAAAGCAGACAGAGAGGAACGAAGAGAAGTGTTTCGAGCGGCCAGGGCCGCTTTTAAACGAGTGATAAAGCAGATCAAGTTGAACTGTTTTAAGGAGCTGTGTCGAGACGCTGATGCCAACCCATGGGGCGACGCATACCGAGTCGTGATGGCGAAGATCAGAGGTCCAACGATGCCCGCTGAAATGTGCCCAGAGAAGCTGAAAGTCATCGTGGAAGGACTTTTCCCGAAGCACGACCCAACAACCTGGCCACCTACACCGTACGGAGAAGGAGAGGGAGATAACGTCGAAATCACCAACGAGGAGCTCGTAGCAGTGGCGAAAGGATTGAAGGTGAAGAAAGCTCCCGGTCCGGATGGAATCCCCAACGTAGCGTTGAAAGCGGCGATCCAGTCATCCCCGGACATGTTCAGGATGGTGCTGCAGAAATGCCTGAACGAGGGTCACTTCCCTGACAGGTGGAAGATACAGAAGCTAGTGTTGCTGCCGAAACCAGGAAAACCGCCGAGGGATCCAGCATCATACAGGCCTATATGCCTGCTGGATACACTCGGAAAACTCTTGGAGAGGATCATCCTAAACAGGCTGACGAAATACACGGAGAGTGAGCATGGATTGTCGGAGAGGCAGTTCGGATTCCGGAAAGGGAGATCGACGGTGGATGCAATTCGGTCAGTGGTCGAGAGAGCTGAAAAGGCGTCCAAACAGAAGCGGAGAGAAGATCGATATTGCGCCGTGATAACGATCAACGTCAAGAATGCGTTCAACAGCGCCAGCTGGGATGCCATCGCCGAAGCACTGCATAGAATGAGGGTCCCTGACTACCTGTGCAGGATCCTGAGGAGTTATTTCCAGAACCGGGTTCTGGTCTACGAGACAGACATGGGACAGAGATCGATTAGGATTACAGCGGGAGTTCCACAAGGCTCCATCCTTGGTCCAGCGCTCTGGAACGGGATGTACAACGGCGTGCTAACGCTGAAACTGCCCAAAGGAGTTGAGATCGTTGGCTTTGCGGACGACGTCGTCTTGACGGTAACAGGCGAGACGCTGGAAGAGGTGGAAGTGTTGTCAACCGAGGCAATCGACATGATTGGTAACTGGATGAAAGGAGCGAAGCTGCAAATAGCCCACCACCAAACGGAAGTGTTATTGGTCAGTAACTGTAAAGCGGTACAGCGGGCAGAAATCACCGTCGGGGAGCACACCATAGCCTCGAAGCGTGTGTTAAAATACCTGGGAGTGATGATCGATGACCGGCTAAACTTCAACAGCCACGTCGAAAATGCCTGTGAGAAGGCTTCGAAGGCCATCAACGCGATAGCTAGAATCATGCCGAACAACGCTGGTCCCAGCAGTAGCAAGAGGCGTCTTCTGGCCAGCGTGTCATCATCGATACTGAGATATGGAGGTCCAGCCTGGGTTCCAGCGCTGGAAACGAAGCAGAACCAAAGGAAACTGAGCAGTACGTTCCGGCTCATGGCCATGCGAGTCGTGAGTGCGTACAGAACCATCTCGCCGGAAGCAGTATGCGTTATCGCCGGATGATCCCTATCGGCATCACCCTGGCGGACGACAGCGAGTGCTACAGGCAGAGAGAAGCCGGAAGAGTACGGAAAGTTGTGAGAGTGGAGTCATTGGCTAAGTGGCAACAGGAGTGGAACTCGACGGAGAACGGTAGATGGACACATAGACTAATACCGATTCTTTCGACCTGGGTGAACAGAAAACACGGAGAAGTCAATTTCCACCTAACGCAGTTCCTGTCTGGCCACGGCTGCTTCAGGAAATACCTGCATCGGTTCGGACACGCAGCATCACCCCTCTGTCCGGAGTGTGGCAACGTCGATGAAACGCCGGAGCATGTGGTCTTCGACTGTCCAAGGTTCGAGGCAGTGCGAACGGAGATGCCCGTCATTAACGTGGAGAATGTCGTCGATGAAATGTGTCGAGAGGAGGACTCTTGGGGGCAGTCACGCAGATTATGTCAGAGTTGCAGCGTAAATGGAGAGAAGAGCAGCGATCTAGCAACGCCATCTAGCGCTGAGAGTACGACAAGTGCATGAGCACAGCCACCCCCCGAAGTAGTCGCTTCACAGTGGTCCCGGGGGGATCCAGGCAGAGGAGAGAGTAAGGAATGGGTTTTAGTGGAGCTGCACTAGGCAACTAGTGGATACCACACCGTGCCACCTTCACTACAGGCCAGGCTTCTTGAAGCTTTCCTAAACCTTACTATAAAAAAAAACACACACACACACACAGCCACACACACACACACACACACACACCTTAAAGTCTACCCCAACGGGAGAAGATCTTTTATCCGAGGGGCACGCAATACAAAGAACCCGTGCGTTGAAGTTAAAATGCAATCAAAAGTACTTCAAATAAATAAAGCGTTTTGAAGTAGTACTGACGGTAATTAAAATTATGTATCCGTTATTAATTTAATTAAAAGTGTTAATGTAAATGTAATTAATGTACATTAACTACGAAATTTCAACTGTAATTAATGGAGTTAAAAAGTAGTTAATGTTCTATATTGTGTAATTAATGTAATTAAAGCAGTAGTTAATGGAATTAATTTTATTACAGCCGTTGCCTGCGTTGGAGTTAAAGGTTATTGCGTGTCCCTAGATTTTATCGTTAGTTTTTGATTATTTTAAAGTACCTACCGAAAATTAATCAACGATATATGTGGGAACAACAAAAACAATTGAGTATTCCACAACAAATGATAACTGCAGTCTAATTACCGTCATCTGCTCGCGTGAGAATTATGATTTTCAGCACACAGCAGCCTGTGCGTTTTTTCCAATATTGAAATTAATTCACTCTATAAATTACTTATTCAGAAGAGGAATGAAATATCTGTTGCCTTTGAATTGAAAAAAAATGTTGATGTTTTGGAAAACATAGAGGGTGTCGAATCTGCCCGGGTGTTCATAATGCCCCTGGTTCCCCTATGTATCCCCCGGTCCATAAGGATTGCATAGAACATGGAAAAGTTACGCGTAAATATTATTTTGACACAAGCCTTTACGAGAAGTGTGATAAATCAAACTATAAAAACAAATGTCATCTGCTACAGTAACCAATGAGCTTTATTTTACGGTCATGCAATTCTTGTATTTTATGAAAATCACCAACGACGAAAAGGTCTTCTTAGTTCTATAATATTCTACATTTCAAAGCAGAAACAAAATACCCACCACTCTTTTTTGTTACAATGTGATGTATCTTAGGTCATAGGATCTTTGTGGCTTTTAGAATTTAAACTAACAAAAACGATAATTATCCATTAGATGAAGAATGGTAGCACTATGTTGAATTTCATAATTTATGAAACTTCGTTCAAATAATTAATTTACCTCTCATACCTTGCTTCCATATCCTATTTCAGTTATTATTTCTCCACTAAACCTTAAAACTCGCCTTAGCCACTATTCTTAAGAGAAAAACCAAACCGTTCACCAAAATGCAAAGAGAATGTTCCGCATAAATGCTCTCTCAATTGAATTAATATCAAACCAGGTAAATTTAGAGGACAAACGGCAGAATAGCCTTTCTGCACTTCGGGTACTCCTTGAATTCCTTCTTATAGTTCTTGTGCTTGCCGATGGCCCACACCGTCATCTGGTACATTCCGGCAGCGGTGAAAATCAGCGCTGGGACACAGGTGGTCATCACCGAAAACGACAGCCAGGATAAGAATTCGTACGTATAATTGGGGCAGGACACGAAACTAATGGGGAATAATAAGGTGACCGTTAGGTTGGTTTCCAGCTACATCTAAATATCAAATTAATACTTACTTGAACAGTTGACTCAATGGATTGGCGTCTGGTTTTGGGATTTTGCGAACTGTCGAGCCAGCTGGTCTCAAGTTTCTCAACAGCATATGGATGGAGAAGTTGCCTAGCTCACTGACCTAAAATAATGGGCATAGCTTGGTGAGTTCCTGATTGAATATGATGCATTGAATAATTGACTTACTATGAATCCGGCCAAGCCAGCGTACATGACAACAGTGTTCGGTTCGGTGAACAGAGGGTGATTCACGTGGTAGGCCACGTAGCCAGCGAAAGCCCAGTAGTATGTGCAGTTCTTGAACAGGTTCATCAGCGGCATGGTAGCATGGGAGAACCGATGTACGAACACCGTCTCGAGCAGCCGTTTTGCGTAATGACCGACCCAGCAAGCGGCAGCGATGCTGTAATAATAATGCAATCAATAAGTAACATCGTTTCGAATCTACTTTAATCATAATTGTTTGCTTTTCTGTAGACCAACATGAGCGCGCCATGTTGTACAACTTGTTCTTTTTTGGTGATGAGTGTTGAAATACAAAACACACTTTGCTTCCATTTCCCCAATGGGAAGGTTCGTTTGGTTTAAGATTGCCAACTTTATGAAAGTATTGGATGCGAATGCTGTCAAGATGGAAGCAACTTACAGGATTTCGAAGGTATAATCACATTTCATTATGTTCAAATCGGAAAAAAGGTATGCAGGATGCATTCATGAACAACTCGGAACGTCCAATTTTACATCATTCAGATGAGTAGTCACTGGAAGTAAGTACGCATGTCGCCTGCGTAACAACAATTTCAGTTTATCATTCGGTAAAAATTTCCGTACAGAGGTGTGCGACACCTTATATATGGATTTAGAGAAGGAAATTTCACCTACACGCAGGCAAAAGAACGTAAGAATTCCATAAGAAACACTTATGAATTTTAGCCACAAGAAATCAGTATGAATTTCATTCAATTGCCTTATGAAAAATAATGTTGACAAAAAAATAATAAACCAGAGTAGACTGGAACCGAACCATGGACGTTGAGATAACGGAGCTCGTGTATTGACCACTCGTCTTTTAACGCTTAAGAAATTGGAACGGCTAAAAGGTTATAAGAGCTACGCTATGTTAGACAAAAATCTTTCATAAGTCACGCTTATGAAATTCAAATTTGTCGTTCATAAGTTGAAACTTATGAAATTCTTAAGTCTATTTGCCTCAGTGTACGCTTCATTTCCTCCTTACCTCGGAAGGCTAATATATCTTATATTGTGCATCCGGGCTGAAAATCAAAGCCACATTTCTCTGTGGCACCACGACGTGACTCTTCTCACTTCACTAATGTCAAAAGTCACTTCGAATCTCGGAATAACCCGTAGATTGGATACTAGTGACACTCACGACTCTTTTGAAAATCTCAGTCAGACTACTTTTAGGGATAATTCTGGGGAGTAAACATTGATTCCAATCTAAATATATATTAGCGGAAATGGCTCTATTGTTTCTTCAACTACAGCATCATCAACGTGCACTGCCCACACGAAGGGAGACCCGACGACGAGAAAGAAGCGTTCTATGCGCAGCTGGAGCAGGTGTACGACGGCTGTTCGCAACGGGACGTCAAAATCGTCATCGGCGACATGAACGCTCAGGTAGGACGGGAGGCAATGTATAGACCGGCAATCGGGCCAAACAGCCTGCATGCCGTATCGAACGACAACGGCCAACGATGCGTGAACTTTGCAGCCTCCCGGGGTATGGTAGTTCGAAGTACCTTTTTCCCCCGCAAGGATATCCACAAAGCCACCTGGAGATCACCTGACCAACATACAGAAAACCAAATCGATCACGTTCTAATCGACGGGAAATTCTTCTCCGACATTATCAACGTCCGCACGCACCGCAGTGCGAACATAGATTCGGACCACTACCTAGTTGCAGTATGCATGCGCTCAAAACTCTCGACGGTGCATAACACACGTCGAAGTCGAACGCCACGACCCAACATTGAGCAACTACGGGACACCGGAGTTGCCCAGGACTACGCGCAGCAGCTGGAAGTTGCACTACCCACGGAAGAGCAGCTTGGCGCAGCTTCTCTTGAAGATGGCTGGAGGGACATCCGTTCAGCCATAGGTAGTACTGCTGTAGCGGCACTAGGTACTGCAATCCCGGACCGAAGAAATGACTGGTTTGATGGCGAATGCAAACTGTTAGTAGAGGAGAAGAATGCAGCACGGGCGAGAATGCTGCAACACCGCACGAGATTGAATGTGGAGCGATACAGACAAGCGCGGAACAGACAAAACTCGGTTTTCCGAAGGAAGAAGCGTCAGCAGGAAGATCGAGATCGCGAGGCGATGGAAAATCTGTACCGCGTAAACGACACACGGAAGTTCTACGAGAAGCTAAATAGTTCGCGCAAAAGCTACGTGCCGCAAGCCGATATGTGCAAGGACTTGGACGGTAACCTTCTCACGAACGAGTGTGAGGTGATTGAGAGGTGGAAGCAGTACTATGACGAGCACCTCAACGGTGAAGCAGCAGAAAACGAAGGTGGCACGGCAACAGACCTTGGAGCACGCGCAGAAGACGACAGGCTACCGGCCCCTGATCTTCAAGAAGTTGAGGAGGAGATCGGTCGGCTGAAGAACAACAAAGCAACTGGTGTAGATCAACTACCAAGTGAGCTATTGAAATACGGTGGTGAAGCACTGGCTAGAGCGCTGCACTGGGTAATTGCCAAGATTTGGGAGGAGGAGATATTACCGGAGGAGTGGATGGAAGGTGTCGTATGCCCAATCTACAAAAAGGGCGACAAGTTGGATTGCTGCAACTACCGCGCGATCACACTGCTGAGCGCCGCCTACAAGGTACTCTCCCAAATTCTATGCCGCCGTCTGTCACCATATGCAAGAGAGTTCGTGGGGCAATACCAGGCGGGATTCATGGGTGCCCGCGCTACCACGGACCAAATTTTCGCGATTCGGCAGGTTCTGCAGAAATGCCGCGAATACAACGTGCCCACACATCATTTGTTCATCGATTTCAAATCCGCATACGACACAATCGATCGAGATCAGCTATGGCAGATTATGCACGAGTACGGATTTCCGGATAAACTGACGCGATTGGTCAAGGCGATGATGGATCGAGTGACGTGCGTTGTTCGAGTATCGGGGACACTCTCGAGTCCCTTTGAATCTCGAAGGGGGTTACGGCAGGGTGATGGACTTTCGTGTCTGCTGTTCAACATCGCGTTAGAAGGTGTGATCAGAAGAGCTGGGATAGACACGAGTGGCACGATATTCAGGAAGTCCATCCAGCTCCTTGGTTTCGCCGATGACATTGACATTATGGCACGGAACTTTGAGATGATGGCGGAAACGTACATCAGACTGAAGGCTGAAGCTAGACGGATTGGACTTGCCATCAACGCATCAAAGACAAAATATATGAAAGCAAGAGGTTCTAGGGAAGACAATGTTAGCCTCCCACCCCGAGTTCAGATTGACGGTGACGAAATCGAGGTGGTCGATGAGTTCGTGTATTTGGGCTCACTGGTGACCGCCGAAAATGATACCAGCAGAGAAATTCAAAGACGCATTATGGCAGGGAATCGTGCCTACTTTGGACTCCGGAGGACGCTCCGGTTGAATAAAATTCGCCGCCGCACGAAGTTGACTGTCTACAAGACGCTGATTAGACCGGTGGTCCTTTACGGCCACGAGACCTGGACTATGCTCGTGGAGGACCAACGCGCCCTTGGTGTTTTCGAACGGAAGGTGTTGCGTACCATCTACGGTGGAGTGCAGATGGATGACGGAACGTGGAGGAGGCGAATGAACCACGAATTGCACCAGCTGCTGGGAGAACCATCCATCGTCCACATTGCAAAAATTGGGCGACTACGGTGGGCTGGGCACGTCGTAAGAATGCCGCACGACGACCCAGTGAAAATGGTTCTAGAAAGCGACCCAACAGGAACAAGAAGAAGAGGCGCGCAGCGGGCAAGGTGGATCGACCAAGTAGAAGGTGACCTGCGGACCCTTCGCAGACTACGAGGCTGACGAACTGTGGCCATGGATCGAGTAGAGTGGAGACGACTTCTTCGGACAGCAGAGGACAACAAGGCCTTAGCCTGATTGGTAAGGTAAGTAAGGCTCTATTGTTGGCCTATGGATCTAATATTGGGCCCATCGCTAAAAATCTGCTATTTATCAATTTTATCTAGATGAACGCGTCATTAGGACGGTACTAACGAATAGTTTTGGGCGCTATTGAAAATTTAGTCGATTGCTGAATTTATGTATGGGCCCAAATTAGGGGCATTTAGGCCGACATTACATCCATTTCCTCTATTTATAGCCGACTATCGAAAGAAAATATTCATTTTATTTAGTGATTATGCATTTTAAGAGGCATGACAAAGAGCTTGGGATTAAACCCATAATTTTATGCTCAGTAAGCAAAAACGCTCCGTCCAGGGTCATCGAGCTCAGAGTCATAACGCTACGCGACAAAACATGATTACGTTTTCACTTGGTATGTAACGAACGACTGAAATGCGCGATAATGCAGATTTGAGCAATAAACAAGCAAAAGCGTAGCCCAGAAACAGCAACGACTTAATATTACTAATACAATCATGACCTGAGACCAGATATGGCTGATCATGCACGAATACGGATTTTGGGATAAATTGACGCGACTGGTCAATGGATGCTGGATCGAGTGATGTGTGTTGTCCGAGTTTCGGGGACACTCTTGAGTGTTTTCTCGAAGAAGGTTACGGCAAGATGAGAGGCTTTTGTATCTGCGGTTTAATACCGCCTCGGATGGCGTGATAAAAGAGATGAACTAGCCTCATGCTAAAAATCTCTATAATAAAGAAAAAAAAAAAAAAAAGGATGGCGTGATTCACAGAACAAGGATAGACATCATGCACGCAACTTTGGGCTCGTTCATATATTACGTAACACAAAAAATTGCGTTTTCGCGCCAGGGAAGTAGTAACGAATTATTTTCCGTGTCGAACAAATCGGAGTGTTCCGTCCCCTACACGCTAACTTGAAAGAACTTCTTAATGGGGTAAAAATACCCATTTTGAAGAAAAGTGGCTTAACTTATTAATGAATAACTTTTTTACCCATTGATAAGTATCTATTACCCATTAATGAGTATGTACAGGGTGTCTACTACCTTGAAAAACCTGGAAAACCGGGAATTTTATTTTTCTGGAAAAACCTGGAATATTCAAGGAATTTTGGTTCCACCCTCCCCTTGGCTAGTTTTTGCACCTTGCTGTTGGTGGGCGGGCTTAATTTCATGCTTTATAGTGGAGTGTTGGAGACGGTAGGTTTATGGTCGGCGTTGCTGGCTCATGCCGCGATAGAATGGCGACATGGGCAGGCGATGGGGATTACTAAGCTCCCCTCTCTGATAAACCGCTGCATGAGAGAACCAAAGATCTAGTCTAGCAGTGATAGTATCACACTTGTTACTTCTTTTATTTTATTTTATTTATTTTTTACGCAGATAGATTTATTTGGGTTTGCAAGGGAATTATACTATTGAAATATTTCAGAAAGTGCCCAACAGTGCTCCTTATATTTGCGTGACAAGCTTTCATTGTTGTTTTCATTGAAGTATTACTCAGAAAACAATGTTAAACATCATTTTTGTACATGGTATTGTAACTAATCTTATATGTGCTTCATTTTGATTTGGGATAAGTGTTTGAACTATGGCTCGGGATTTCCACTGTGGTGTGCTTCTATTGTGACATACCCATATGTATTTTTGTGGTGCCACGTAGTGGAAGCGTGAGAGCGTAGTTGGAACATTTACCCTATACAATATACAATTTAAAATTAGCTTGGAAACTAACTTCAAAGTGAAGCATTTTAGTCACTTGAAGGTGTCATCTGGGACCAGTCTTGTAAGCGGTCACGGTAGTCGACACATTTTCTGTGATAATTGACTGCCTTTGCCTCCGACACTTGCAAAGCAAGCTATCATAGTACAGTACCAAACTAAAATGTCGTATGACAGGCTCTGTCATACGACACTGTCGCCGAAGACCGTCACGAATGTATGTGTTTTAGTTTTTCTCATAATAAGAGCTGCTGATGGTGTGCTTGTGTGAATCCTGAAAATAGCAAGCAATGATGTCCTATTAGTAATATTTCTGATCAGAAATGGTTTGATTTACACCAAATTGAGGAATTACAACGAAATCACACATGTCATATGATAGCTATTTTGATAATTTTCTTTTAGCTCGAATGTTATTCTACCGCTCGTGTTGTGTGAGAGAGACGACGGTAGAGCATGAGTGTTCGAATACAAACAGACTGTCGCGCACGACAACGAAGCGAGTGTAGTAAAAAACGTCAACTGTTTCAACCCCTGTCTGGGACGAACAAAGATATAAGATAAGATATGTAAAAGCCAAAAGTACTTGAAACACGTTAAATTGTAGTTTAAAAGCATGGGTTATGTAGGTAGATTAGATATTTCAGTTATTTATTAAATAAACTTCAATTATAGAATTCAGAAAGTTAATTAACATAAGAGATAGGACGCGGGGGGTCCGCTTAGGGAGGCGACTAGCCAATGAAGTTGTATAATAAATCTTCCTATTTAGTGTATTTGTAAATTACAGACAATGTCAATAGCGAAAGTCATATCTTCAACCAGGCGCTTACGAACAAGTGAAGTTTTAGGAAAGATGTGTTAAATATGTTGATAGGTTTGAAATAAGAATTAGGATTGTTGTGCTTTAGTTTTCGGTAAGGTATGATGTGTCAACAAAGCCCTTTTGAGCAAATTTTCAAACATCATATTGATTGAGTGATTTATTGAAAGACATTGCGTTGCGAGAATTGACAAGTCATACATCTAACATAGTAGTAGTAGCAGTGTCGCATAATCTTATCACAATTGCTGCAAATAGTGCTGGAGGGGCCGGCAGGGCTGAATACGGATCAAAACTAACATAACTACTAACACCAAAATGATCTTTCTATTGTTTGGATCAAGTACAAGTAATACTAATCTACCTTTATGTATGTTTTACTCCCTTTTAACCCATTATCTTTATGAATGGCGAATCATATGACGTGAGACACGTACAAGCTGGAACTCAAAGAATTACTTCGAACAGGATATCAAACAAATTCAGGACCAATCCAAATGAGACCAGAAACCAACAAGGTATCGGGGCGTTATATACTCGGAGAGGTATTTGATAAATAATCAAAAAATGGTAAGTTAAAATCATAGTGGAGCCAAGGATCATGAGAGGTAATTGTCAATAATTCATTAATTAGTAGAAATCTCGATAACTTTTTCAAGGGAGCGTATCGGCTTTTGTAGGCGGTGCGTTTGGTCGTCGATTTGGCGTAACTGGTGGCTCGCCCGCGCGTGCTGGCACTATCATCAGATAGGGGAAATTTTCCTCTACCTGCTGGTGGTGTTGATAAGCGTGTGCGAGCTGCCGGTGGCGCCGGATCGACGATCGGATGCATTGTTTGCAGGAGCTGGTGCTTCCCTTTGAAAAAGTAATCGAGAAATAACCATATTATCCCGTAATTGATATTACTATTTTTATATATCAATGAAATTAGTCATGACAGAGTAACAGATGGGGAAGGACAATAGACACAAGTTGACACAATAAACAAGACAAGTGGGGGTTAATACACAAGACAAAATGACAAAATAAGTGACGACAGAAGACAAGACTGGGACGAAAATCAACCTTTTAAAAAAACAAGAATGCGCAATTATATTATCAAAACTATTTGGATCAGCACAAAAACAACATTGACCAAACGGGCACCATAGCCTAGGAACGTCTGTGTGTTGATTTAAAATAGAGGCTCATAGAAGCAAAATTTATCAATAAAAGGGGTCTAGTGTAGAGTTTTAGCAAGTTGCTGCCACTGTGATTACCACAAAAAAAAGCGTAGCCCAGAAACAGCAACGACTTAATATTACTACTACAATCATGACCTGAGACCAGATATGGCTGATCATGCACGAATACGGATTCCGGGATAAATTGACGCGACTGGTCAATGGATGCTGGATCGAGTGATGTGTGTTGTCCGAGTTTCCGGGACACTCTTGAGTGTTTTCTCGAAGAAGGTTACGGCAAGATGAGAGGCTTTTGTGTCTGCTGTTTAATACCGCCTTGGATGGCGTGATTCACAGAACAAGGATAGACATCATGCACGCAACTTTGGGCTCGTTCATATATTACGTAACACAAAAATTGCGTGTTCGCGCCAGGGAAGTAGTAACGAACTATTTTCCGTGTCGAACAAATCGGAGAGTTCCATCCCCTACACGCTAACTTGAAAGAACTTCTTAATGGGGTAAAAATACCCATTTTGAAGAAAAGTGGCTTAACTTATTAATGAATAACTTTTTTACCCATTGATAAGTATCTATTACCTATTAATGAGTATATACAGGGTGTCTACTACCTGAAAAAAACCTGGAAAACCGGGAATTTACAGGGAATTTTATTTTTTCTGGAAAAACCTGGAATATTCAGGGAATTTTGGTTTCACTCAGAGAATTTTCCAATTATCACTTCATTCGTAATTCAAAAGAAGTGTTCCGTTCAGTTTCTCGAAACGTTTCTTAAGGACACTGAACTTGACAAGCATCTGACAGCTAAGACAACGTGTGCGAACGAAACAAGTTCATTCAGAGAGTCTTGTCACGCTCGCTCTTCGCTGATTTGTATGTGGAGGATCAAAATCGTCGTAAAAAGGAAACAGCCGAAAAAGAGAGACTGGCAACCGTCAAAAGGAAGCATACGAAGTATGTATTGTATAAGAATAAGCATGCCAGACAGCAGGTCTGAGAGCCCACATAGATTTTTTTTTTGAGCTTCAGAGAGGATCGGAGATCTACTGAGAAATTTTTTGAGCTTCAGGGTAGTTCGTAGATCTTGAGAAAGGAACTACAAACAAATCAAAAGTTATTAACAGAAATTCATAAAAACAGAAATCACAAGATCTTCAGATAAATGTTCAAAGAAATTTTCAAAACTTCAAGCAAGCAACAATAATTTCAAATCAATTTGTAAAACTATAAGCGAAATTTTGATATATCGTTTTATCGAAATAGTATAGACAGGTTTCTTACTTGTATTTATATTCTTGAATTAAAAAAATACTACACAAATACCAAACAAGAATGTAATATTGATTGACTTAATGCATGCTACTGTATGAATAACTAATGTGATTGCAAAAACCAAATACAATATTACACCAATGGATATAATTTCTTTTCGCAAATTATGTGTAGGATAAATGCACCAATAGTGGAGGTACTTAGTGCAATGTGTCCCTATGGTGGCTTATAGAGTCTCCCTAAGCCGCCATTGCACAGTGGTCCAGAATGCAGATTTAGGTGGAATGATATGTTTTGAGCCTGAAATTGAAACTTTAGACTAAAAGTCCCTTCTACAAAGTTGTTCCTTATAGTTAGGCCCTCATTTTTATGACAATGAATTCTAGGGTGGTTCCTATTATCATTAAAATCAAATATCTAACTTTTTTGTTTGAATAAATTAAGGTATACATTCTTGGGCAAAGTTATAGCTGAGCTAATTTCAAGCAACTTCGTTGAAAACAATTTTTTTGTATCTCTTAAATTGGCCGATTTAGAGCTATTTTCTTGAATTGAGTTAGGGTGACTCTTAAAAAAACAGTTTTTTTGCTCTATTTTTCTTATTTCGAATTTCTCAGCAAAGGTGTTTTCAGATAACTTTTAGATCTTAAGAAGGCGCAATTTTTTGCTGCACAAAGCTTGTCAATATCTTTCGCCGATCAAGAGTTATTGACGTTTGTATACTAAAAATATACACTTTTCAAATGTTAATATCTCTGGTTGGGGCAAACAAAAAAAAAGTTTTTTTGCAGCATTTGAAAGGGCGTATGTTATTCTTCATAATATGAAAAAATTGGAGGTATGTTATTTTTTAAACTCGTATAAAATCAATTTGAATTTATTCATATTTTTTACTATATTTGAGTATATCTTTTTTATTAGAAGAGATACAGGCAACAAATTCAGCTATAAAACATTCGTCTTAAAGAGTTTTAAAAGTCTCTAGAAGATGACTTTCATGATAAATTTCAAATAAAAAAGTCATCAAAACGTTCCACATTTTTTACAAGTTGATTCACAAGTATTTGAGGATATTCTGTGAAAATTTCAGCCTTTTTGATGGAGGTATTCTGATATATCTGGATATTTTTAAAGATAATTAGATGAATTGAACTTTTTTAGAAATCTCCCATCTTTGCCATTGCTAGATGAAATATTGTTTCATTTTCATTTTCATTTTCAAGCACAGAAGGGGGTCATAGGGCCAAGTCACCAGCGAAAAATCGCTGTCCATACTGCACCAGGGTAGAGGTATAGATTTGGCATCACAGAATAATAACCACAGGGGTCAAAAGAATCCTGTTTACGATACCGGATAGTAAGGAAAGCTGTTGAACATAGGGGATAGTCAGAGTAACAGCAATAATAGTGAAAGTTAGGAAAATAAGCAGGTAGAGATGGTTGATTTGCAATGGTTATCGACCCTGTTATATGGCCTACCGTATCAGATTCAAATTTAATGTCGTTTAATATTGCGCTTATTACTTTTATCTTTATTCTAAGCAATCTCCTTTCATACTTGTTTGTTTAAAGTGAACTGGATGAAAAAAAAAAAAAAACGTTGCAAAAGTTCATACCATAACATATCTAACTTACTATCCACATTTGCGAACTAATACCTGAATGTAATTTTTAATTTTATTTAGATAAGTTGCTCAGAATAGCAGCCTGTAGTTCCGTACCAGAATCCGCCTCCAATTTAATGTCTTTTGTGGATTCGTAGTAGCAAAGTTGTGCTAAAAGCTAAATAGTGACCTAAAAATACTACCTAACCCAAGTAGCAATTGAGGTTTTATGAGGGTTCTGCAGACTACACTCTAAAAAATCTTCACGTTAATGCTACGTGAAAAATCACGTAACCTCTTTAACCCTCCACTTCGATCATTTTCACGTGGCTCACGTTAATGTTAAATTACATTTTGATAAAATTTACGTGATATTCATGTTCGTTGATACCAAGAGAATTTCACGTAAAAAGTAAGTGATAATCATGTACACTCTACAACATATACACGTTCAATCTACGTGAAAAATCACGTAGTTCATTCGAATGGTTCAACTTTCATAATGTATACCTTAATTTATTCAAACAAAAAAGTTAGACATTTGATTTAAATGATAATAAGAACCACCCTAGAATTCATTGTCATAAAAATGAGGGCCTAACTACAAGGAACAACTTTATAGAAGAGACTTTTAGTCTAAAGTTTCAATTTCAGGCTCAAAACATATCATTCCAGCTAAATCTGCATTCTGTACCACTGTGCATTGCACTAACGTACCTCCACTATTGGTGCATTTACTAAACATAAATTGTACAAATTAATATTAAACAACCTATGTGTATCTGTTATGCTGTAATATTCAATAACTTTTTTACTGTGCCGACTTATAAGTACCAACGCCCAAGTTTGAACAATCGAAAATAACATAAATCAATAAGTACATAAAAGGGATTCCAGATGGATAAATAGAAAAAAAAAATAATGTTTATAATTTGTATGCACCTGGAATTTTTTTCATCCGACGTGGAAAAATCTGGAAAACTCAGGGAATTTGATTCCTTGGATTGAGTAGACACCCTGATCTATTACTCATTAATTATTAACGGATACCCATTAAGGTGAAAGTGGATCGGTTTAGAATGACTCACTTCATCAATTTTTTTAAATAATGCAACGCTAAATCAAAAAAGTTTTCCGTCCAAAATTAAAGAATTAAAATTGCTATCTCTAGCAATTTTTACAAAATTGGTTTACTGTTTAAATATTCTGAAAACCATTTTCTTAGTTCAATTTTAGGACCACAATCATAGTGACCCCCTAACTTTACTCATCAATAACACAAGTATTTAGTATGAAAGGTCATATTTGACTTTGCAATAATTGATGAATATTATAAGATATTTTCTGGTATTTCAATTCGAAATATTCTGCGAAAATTATCGATACTTGAAAACGGATTTAATAATTATTCAGTAATGCCATCTATGCGTTATCGCAAGAACTCCTTGATGAAAGCGCTTGAAAAAAAAAATAAAAAAAAATGCAGAATTGAGAGTATTCCTAATCCTTTAAATTTGTCGAACCTCTTAACGGAATCCCTTCATGAAGAGCTTTGAGTGGGTTGGTTTATTTCCTTTAAATTCCGTTATAATTGCTTATTTTTTGACAGATACGCGTATTTCGTCTACTACTTGCAGACTTCATCAGTGCCAAGTACTCAACACCGCTAATTCTAAGTCATGTTGGATACGCGTGTATTTGTGAAAAAAAAAAAACAATTCAAATGTGTGTATGCGTAAGATAATTACTAAAAAAAATAAGCGTTGATTAAGAAGTCAAGTTACAGTGAAATCAAAACGTTCCACATTTTTTACAAGTTGATTCACAAGTATTTGAGGATATTCTGTGAAAATTTCAGCCTTTTTGATGGAGGTATTCTGATATATCTGGATATTTTTAAAGATAATTAGATGAATTGAACTTTTTTAGAAATCTCCCATCTTTGCCATTGCTAGATGAAATATTGTTTCATTTTCATTTTCATTTTCAAGCACAGAAGGGGGTCATAGGGCCAAGTCACCAGCGAAAAATCGCTGTCCATACTGCACCAGGGTAGAGGTATAGATTTGGCATCACAGAATAATAACCACAGGGGTCAAAAGAATCCTGTTTACGATACCGGATAGTAAGGAAAGCTGTTGAACATAGGGGATAGTCAGAGTAACAGCAATAATAGTGAAAGTTAGGAAAATAAGCAGGTAGAGATGGTTGATTTGCAATGGTTATCGACCCTGTTATATGGCCTACCGTATCAGATTCAAATTTAATGTCGTTTAATATTGCGCTTATTACTTTTATCTTTATTCTAAGCAATCTCCTTTCATACTTGTTTGTTTAAAGTGAACTGGATGAAAAAAAAAAAAAACGTTGCAAAAGTTCATACCATAACATATCTAACTTACTATCCACATTTGCGAACTAATACCTGAATGTAATTTTTAATTTTATTTAGATAAGTTGCTCAGAATAGCAGCCTGTAGTTCCGTACCAGAATCCGCCTCCAATTTAATGTCTTTTGTGGATTCGTAGTAGCAAAGTTGTGCTAAAAGCTAAATAGTGACCTAAAAATACTACCTAACCCAAGTAGCAATTGAGGTTTTATGAGGGTTCTGCAGACTACACTCTAAAAAATCTTCACGTTAATGCTACGTGAAAAATCACGTAACCTCTTTAACCCTCCACTTCGATCATTTTCACGTGGCTCACGTTAATGTTAAATTACATTTTGATAAAATTTACGTGATATTCATGTTCGTTGATACCAAGAGAATTTCACGTAAAAAGTAAGTGATAATCATGTACACTCTACAACATATACACGTTCAATCTACGTGAAAAATCACGTAGTTCATTCGAATGGTTCAACTTTCATGGTTACATGATGGTAGTAAAATTGATAAATATATCATGTCATGTTCACTGGAGCTGATGATGAATGTGACAACATTTTCCCATCAAACTTCTATGTGCGGTTGAGTGATTGTGGTGTGCTTGCGTAAAATGAGTTTACGTGGTTTACATGTATGAAAAAGGGATTCAATATGGCGGCATCGATTTTATTAATGGAAGAAGTGATTCCTTAACTGCATACTGCAACTGTTTAAAGGTATTTTTATATTATTTCGCTTTATTTGAAATCCGTCATACACTGCTAATTAAATTTATTTCGATTTCAGAGGTTGGATTACAAGATACAATTTATGGGCATTTTCCAAATGTCTGACTCGACAGTAAACAGTGCAAACGAATATTGCATCTGAATCGAGATCTGAATTGTCATGATCAATTAAAAGTTGGAAAAGCGAAATGGTTAGTATTACACGGAACCAAATTTTGTTCATTTAAGTTAAAAATATATATGTTTATTAAATAAAAATATGAATAGTTCAAAGTAAATTAAAAATACGTTTTCATCAAAAATATGTATGTTTAAATTAAATTCAAAAGCATGTTTATTTCAACAATACATAATCTGGGTAATCAATTTTTAGCGTGTCCTTTTTTCCTTCTTGTTTACATTCGGCAAACTTAACCGAAAACGGCCTGCAAGCGGCGAAACCAAAGTAGAGGGCTCGACAAAACCGGTGGAACATCACAATATTAACGTCAATCCGTCGTTTCTGATGCCGATCCCCATATCATCCTCACCATCCACCCGACGTCGAAAGAAAAACAGATCATCCCCGAACACTAAACTTAGAAAGAGGCCGGTATGAGGACCAGCGTCAGAAACGAAAAATGACGCTAATATCACAAAGTTTCACCGGTTTTACTGAACTGGATCGGATCGGACACCCACCCCGACGGCTCCCCGGATCCAAACATCCACAGACTTTCCATAATAGCTGAAATTTCCATTTATTTGCTATCCATTTTATTTTGATTTATGCAGCATTCAAATGCTAAAATAATTTCAAAATATGTTTGTTTATTTTAAACTCGAAAAGCACGTTTAAAATAAACATATTAATTTTTGATCGCATATAGTTTCCAAATAAATCAAAAATATTCACGTTTATTTTCAACACGAATATTTTTAAAATAAACGTAACATTATTTTTGTTTTAAACATTATTATCAATGAATTCAAACATAGAATACGTTTGAAATGAACCAAGTTTATGTTTGTGGCCAGAACAAACTGAGTTTACGTTTAAATTTACCTCAAATATTTTTGTTTCGACGGTAAATTTTTCTGCGTGTAACGTTTCAATGACATACTTAATGTATTAATAAAAAAATGCTAACAATGTTTAAATATTCTTTTCTTGGACAAACAGTTGGACAACAGTTGGAAAACAGTATTTGTTAGATCCGGTAAAGATCACTTCAAAATCACGTCAACATTACGTGCACACCCATTCCAATTATAGTGGAAACCACGGAACGTAAACGTAAGATGAACAGTATTTTCCAGTAAATATCATTTCAAAATCACGTAAACATTACGTGATAACCGCTTCCAACTTAAGTGGAAATCACGTTATATTTACCTTACTGTTCACGTTGACCGCTAAATGGGAATATTTTTGGCTACATGGTATTAACGTAAATGTTACGTGAAAAGTAGTATGGACGAAAGCTACCTATGTTTTCACGTAGATCGGACGTGCATATTTTTTGGAGTGTATGATTCAGACTTGTAGCATGCTTTAAAACCGTGATAAAACTTGCAATGTTACTTGGGAAATCCACTACTGATGAAAACCAAAACTACAACCCTGAAAAAACGAATCGATATTTTCGAAGGCGAACACAACCTATTCTTGCTAGTGATTCTGTCCAATTGTTAGGTATCCAAATTATAGTCATTCGTAAATTTATTATTGAATATATGGATGAATTATCTATTATTGAATAACTATTATTTACGATAATTACATGAAAGAAATAACATATAAACTACAAACAAAACGTGACTACTAAAATCTCAAAAAGATATTCTCACAAGTATATTTCACGCAACCAGGAATCTAAAAACCATTAAACGCTATAATGATACTCTGCACATGTTAGACACAAGAAAAGGCCAAAAAGCAAGCGTCCGACACACAAAACCCGCCAAATCCACTGGCAGTCACAATCAACGATTCTACGAATCGCGAGCGCTCACGAATCATAAAACCGCTGACTGCGACACTCTGAAAGCGAAATTGACAGGCTCTATGCGTCAAACACCCGCCCCCCAATCTCCTCCCGCATCCAACAACACAAACCTCCACTACAACATCTAACGAATTCAAAACTCCGAAAATCACTTATCTATAGAAAGTGAGTGGAAGCAACCCTGCATGCAACTATTCTTCATGATACGCTTTGTCTGTCTATCTTTCTATTAGGCCTGTGGACATGTGTTAGCTTCGAAACTTCTAACCAAACTAGGAAAATTTTGAAATCACAAAAAAAAATCAAAGGTAATTACAAGCAAAATACATATTGATTATTTTACGCAAAACCGAGCAAGTAATATTAAATCTCTTGTATTGTATGCTAATGCTAATTGACTGTAACAAAAATAATATGCTTAAATAAAATAAAATATTAATAAACTGATATGCAAAATTTACTATGAGGTCATTACTTTATTGGTGAGAAGTTTCTAATAAGCCCTCCCAGTTCCTCTGTATACAGAACAAATCTGATACTATAATCAGAATTGCTCAGTCTGCATGAAGCAGCCGATTGCATCAAGGAAGTTCTATTAACAACCAAGAATTAATCGTTTGAGATATACTGAAGCATTAAGAAGGTGATATGTGTCACTATGGGAAATCATCATCGTTGCAAATATAAAGAAATTAAACATAACCCTTTGCTTCAGTACCGTCAACCTCCATGTCCATGGGGAGGGATTGCTAGATGAAATATTGTTAAAATCAAAAGGTTCCTCTATTTTCACAAGTGTTTGAGGATATTCTGTGATAATTTCAGTCTTTTTGATGGAGGTATTCTGAACTTCATCAGGACTTCCCTGATTTCCAAAAATTGAAATGGCAGAACTTCCCTGAACTTCGGCAGGCCTTCCATGAACTACGGCAGGACTTAACTGAACTTTGGCAGGACTTTCCGGAAGATCGACAGGCCTTCCCTGAACATTGGCAGAACTTCCCTGAACTTTGGCAATACTTTCCTGAGGTTCGGCAGGCCTTCCCTGAACTTGTTATCTTGGAATTGAACTTGTCATTTCAGTAGTAGAATTACTGTAATTATACAATAAGCATTTTTACGAGCTATCCTCTTGGAAGCAAAAACAATCCATCCATTTCTTTAAAATAATGTAACCATAGTCTCCCTTAGCTCAGTCGGTAAAGGTGCAGCTACAAAGCAAGACCATGCTGGAGGTGGCTGGGTTCAATTCCCGGTCCGGTCTGGGCATAGAAGTATGATTGGACCTTGCCACACAATTATACCAATGCAAAAATGGTACAGGCATCGAAAGCTCTCAATTAATAACTGTGGAAGTGCATCTAGAACACTAAGTTGAGAGCACGCAATAGGCTAATATGCGATATAAGCTTGAAATGCGAAGAAGAAGAAGAAGATAAATAATATAAATAGGGGAAATGGATGTAATGTAATGCCCCTAATTTGAGACCATACATAAATTCAGCAATTGACTAAATTTTCAATAGCGACCAAAAATATCCATTATTACCGTCCCAATGACGCGTTCATCTAGATAAAATTGATAAATAGCAGATTTTTAGCGATGGGCCCAATCTTAGATTCATAGGCCAATCTTAGAGCCATTTCCCCTACTTATAAGTGTATTTAACCAACAGCGACTCTTTCAGCAAAAATTTTAATCGCCTTTTTCAACGTAAGAAATGCCAAGCAGTTTGTAACCATGGTGAGAAGATACATGTGCATTTTCGTACATAACGTTTTCTGTTAACTCATACAACTAGCAACGAGTAAAACATTTATCACAGGAAAAAAAAAAAGAGCAGGTACCTAAACTCGTTGTTGCCATACAGAATCGTTTTTATGCATCATTCCAAGTCAGTGCTAGAGTTTTTTTTGTTTTGTTTACACGCAAATATGACGTAGGATATGTGCTATTACGATATGTATCTTCCTAATTCTCTCTTGCATACCTTCGAAGGTTGCCATAACGTCGTATTGATTCGGATGATTGTCTAATTTCCACAATTCAATTCAGCCATAGCTTTCTGACGAAAATGTGTGGAATGACGTAGCCAAAAGTAAGTTTTCCATCAGTTCCACGCACCAATGTAAAAGTTGTGTTTTGATTGTATGCGAAAGAGTGGCAGCTAAGTCGAGAGACTGTATTTTATATAACCGATCAAAGATCGGTTTGATTGTCTGTGGTGTTACTTTTATTGGACACCTGCACTGCCGCTCTTCGCATGTCAGTCCCATAGTCGTTTTTGTCAAAACTAAGTTTTTCAATGCAAATGGTAGCTAATTACCCATATTTTCATAATACTGGATGAACTCATCAACTTTGTTCTGAAAAAGTTTGGAAAGACAGTCACATTGGTTGTCCCATCACATAAGAAGCAATGGTACGAAGCAAACTTAAAACGCAATTTACTCGGCTTGCCGATTTTCGCTATGGGACGGACATGCGAAGAGCGGCAGTGCATTGATGGCATAAAACTTTCTTCCGCTATAAGTGCTTGGATTTCATGCATGTTTGCAATTTTCGGGTTTAGTACACTTTTATCTTATCAGACAAATGTTTTTCTTCTTCTTCAATTTAATCGTCATTTTACTTGAGGTTTGCGTGATAGCCTGTAAGACCGTAGTAACCTCTGCCAAAGAGTTTCCGTTTTTAATCGACTTTGCATCGTTTGGAGGCAGTACTGATAATGATATGCGCATAATCAATTCCCTCCTGTCGCTAGTAGTTTTCACTGCTTGTTTTTTTTTTCATTTTACCTACCACCGTTCAATTATGATAAGTATGTAATGTTACTTACTTGGCGGTCAGACTAACTGGATTCGCAGCGGCACTTCCATAGATGAATGACGGTCTCTGGTAGAAGATTAGGTACACAAATATAGGACCAGCATATTCCGCCAGGAAGACTCCCTTCCAGCTGATTTGGGGACCCAAATCTTTCACGTAGATTTTCCCTCCCGTGCTAATGCCGAGCGATTGCAGAGTATCGGAATCCTTCAAAGTTTTTCCACGGGGTTCCGATCGCAGCGCTTGCCGGTGAACAGGCATTGATGGCTTCAGGTTTTGAACTTCATTTTTCAATGCTTTAATTGTGGTTTCAGCCTGTACACGGCACTTTCCGAGGGATTTGGAATTTTTCGCGTCCAGAATTTCAACCTGAGGAAATTAATCCGAATAATTTATTATCAATAGTAAAAGTGGAATCACTTTCCTCACCTCCATGATTAATGTATAAGTAGGTAGTTGTTTTTTTAGACTTCACTCCAAAGTGTAGATTGCTCCTGTAGACACTAATGACTGACACGACGCACGAAAGACGACTTCTCTGGTCGAGCACGAACGAGAAAGTGAACGAACTGGTTGCTTACGTTTGTCATTGTCAGTTGTGGCCGTTGTGGCTGAGCGACTAACGGCGGATAACAGAGCTGATCAGGGATGCATCCCTGTATGCATGAAAGTGTCCAAGTGGATTTTGTATGTAACTTTTCAAAAGGTCCTAAACCAGTATGTTGTCATTTGCCCGGAAACCATTCCCCAGATTCCCCTGCGCAACGTCCGGCACGCTAGAAATCATAACAATGAGAGCAGACTAAGGGACGGAAGAGCCAAAATGTAAACAAGCCATATTTGCCACATATAGAGAGAACAGTTCAGGCATAACATTTGATAACGGCACAAGAGCATTTGTAAACAAACTTTCTAAGGCCCTTTACACGCGAACCAAAGTACGCCCACGCAAACCAACAACATCATCGGATAGGGGCAACCATCACCTTTCCGAAAGTGGTATTGGTTTGCGTAGGCGTACTTTGGTTCGCGTGTAAAGGGCCTTAGAAAGTTTGTTTACAAATGCTCTTGTGCCGTTATCAAATGTTATGCCTGAGTTCACAAACTACTCGATAAACACGAAAAAGTAGAAGATAATCACCCCTATTCTGTATTTCGTTCGAAACGAAATTCCTATACAATTTTTTTTTATTTTTTGTGTGAGAATTTCGTTTCGAAAGAAATGCATAATAGGGGTGAATATCATTTCAAATCATCAAAAACGTTTCCTTTTACATGTCGTATTTCCAACTTTCAACTCTATGATGCATCTGGTTGTTACGCCTTGCACTAGAACAACGAATTATATTGTTTTAATATGCCAAACGTACTGATTCTATAGTATCTAGTCACGCCTGATTTATTTGAAATGCATCCGATGGATATTTCACGTGTAAACAACGAACAAAAAGAAGACCAAAAAACGGCGTAATCCCTAATAATCAAGTACCATAAATGAACTGCGTCCCGGATCGGTAAACTATCCCACAAATGGTTTGGATGATACCCCGAACACGTCGTTGTTAAGCTGCTCTCTTTTATGGTTACTTTTATTGGGAATCCCACTCTCACAAAATTTGCGAACGAAGAACCAAGGCGGAACAACAAATAAAAAATCCCGAGGGTGTATTTCCAAGGCGTATCACCAGTGTTGGCGATTACGATTACGATTACTTGAATAATTTTAGGAATTACTTTGGAATTACTCAATTATTCAATGACGAATTCAATGATTAACAATGGTTCCAACGATGGAATTGTTAGAGAAATACGACGACATCAAAGACATCGTTTCGATTTCTGCAATTCTCAATTTACGATTGTAAACAAAGCATTTGATCGTCTGTTTCGCGTAACTGATAGCTCGCCCACGCATACTAATACCACTATCAGGTAGGGGTAAATTTCCCCTATCTGACGGTAGTGTTAGCTTGCGTGGGCGAGCTACCAGTTACGCCAAATCAACGATTAAATGCATTGTTTACAAAAGCTGATACGTCCCTTCGAAAAAGTAATCGAGAATTAGGCGTTCTTTATGAAGGAAATAACGGAATAAAATATTTTATCTTTGACATCATCACACAAATTTGGACAGAAAACCACCCACAAAAATTGACCTTCAGATAGACCTTGAGCTTGAGTCTTCCAACGCAAATAATACCCGGGGTCTTTTAAATGAAGCCCACTTTTTGTACATGCACCAACTAGACCAGATCTTAAAAGAAAAACCGATGGTCTTATAATTGAAGTGGGTCCTTCGATTGATTAAAAAAAATGTTTGTGATATTAACTTCTCCTTAAAGCATCTGCTCTTCTTTCATGATTTTGGAAAATCACGAAAAATCATAAATTTTCACGTTTAGGACCACAATTGCATTATGGACAGAAGTAAATAAATGAGGTAGTTATGATTTCATATATTGAGAATCCTGCCCAGAACATGTGAAAAATAACATAAAAAAATTATTGTGCCATCGGCGTGAAGAAATTCAAGAAAAAAATAAATAGCATTGATTTTTCATTAGAAAAGCACAAAACTACCACTCACTCATCTGGTCATACTCAAAATCTATTTGTTTATTTGTTATGTTTGCATCAACAGACTAGAAATAGTCCCAATGATGTGTTGTAAAAAAAAAGTACAGATTATACAGACTACATATAGGGGAAATGACGGCTTCGGCATGACGGACTATTTTCGGCAACCCAAATTGAAACACTATTTTCACTGGATTTTCTTACGAAAACACTTCGCTGAATGCATGCAAACGATTCTTTATGCTTTCAGCTTTAATTTGACTATATTTTTACCACTGAGAAAAAGCAATCTAGCAAGGTTTTCTTGAAATAAAACACACGCACTACAAATTGTAGCTGATTTCGAGTTGCCGATAATAGAACAGCAGATTTACATTCAGTTCAAATGGAACGGTTGCCGAAGAAAAACTGGTTGCCGACAATACTCGCTCTCACTAGAGAAGATTGGAGCTTTGTAAAAGCGTTTCAAAACAGTTTTTGACAATTCTTTCGAATGAAATTGTTAGAGCAGCTGGCAGCAAAAGATTGTAAACAAACCAATACTGCATATGTGTGCGTTCCATAGAGAAAAAGGCTGTAGAAAGAAGGTCGCTGCTTAGGTTGCCGAGAATACGTAAATTCCCTACTACAGTTACAAACGAAAATAACTAGGAAAGCATTGTCAAGTTACCAAAAATGTATAAGTCTTAAATTTTACACTTAGCTGTTGGGCGTCAAGAGCTTCCGGGCTGCAAAAAAGGCAGAGAATCTTCGGCGAACCATATTCCGTGTCAAGTGGGAATCGAACATCAACGCTACTCGGTTGAACACTAGCGCTCCCTAAGCTATAATTAGTTCAAAGAAGTGGAAGTCTCAGCATAAGACTGTTGCGTAGTGATCGAGGTTGAACATTAATGTTCACTTGTTGCAGAATCGCTTCGCAGTCGACTCTTCCTTGCAGAGTATCGGCGACGGTTGAGGCTCTGAAAACATCTCTTCGGATACGTAAGGGCTCGACATTGATCAATTGGCAGCGATTCTCGTAGCTTGGAAGACGAAATCTCCAAGGCAGCTTACGGAGCGCGAAGCGAAGAAAACGTCGTTGCACAGATTTAATTCGTTCGACCCCATTATTGTAGTTCAGGTTCCAGACTGCAGAGCAGTATTCCAACGTAGATCGTACGAGAGAGCAATAGAGCGATTCCAAGCAGTAAATGTCTGTGAAGTTCTTAGTAATCTTGAAGACAAAGCCAAGCGTTCTGGACGCTTTGTCGACGACATGAGTATGTCAGCTTTGAGTCTAGGAAAACGCCTAAGTCTTTCACGCAATGCACCCGTTCGATAGTCGTGTCTAGTAGTTTGTAGTTGAAAATAATCGGTTGTTTCTTGCGTGAGAAAGTAATAACTGTACACTTAGCTGGGTTGACCACCAGTCGGTTTAGACTACACCAGTCAGTCAAGATGTCAATCTGATTTTGGAGAGAACGGCAGTCGGCGAGAGAGCGGATGCGCAGAAAAACTATCAGATCGTCTGCAAACGATAATCGTGGCCCTGTGATAACATGGTGAACGTCGTCGAAGTAAAGGAGAAATACCAATGGTCCCAGATGGCTACCCTGAGGTATACCGGACTTTGCGTAGAAGCTTGCTGAGCGACAAGTACCCAAAGTTACTATCAATTGGCGCTCCGTGAGGTATGAACGAAACCATCTCAAAAGATTTCCACCGATCCCTAGCCTACCAAGCTTAGCGATCGCAATTTCGTGGTTCAGCTTATCGAAGGCTGCCGTAAGATCTGTGTAGATATCGTCCGTTTGGGTCCGAGCAATCAAACTGTCTGTGATGTAAGACGTTAGGCACAGCAGGTTCGTAGTTGTGGAACGCCCAGTTATGAATCCGTGTTGATCTGTACTTAGATATTGCTTGCAATGCGCATTTAGGGACTCTATGACAACCAATTCAAAAAGTTTTGATACAGCACTCAGCTACGTGATTCCCCGGTAGTTGTTTACGTCGCGTTTGCTTCCCTTTTTATGAACAGGAAACATATTCGCAGTCTTCCAGCAAGACGGAAAGATGCCGCTGGAATATGCGGCGCAGTGGATCTAAAAGACAAGTGATGTTCTTTTTAAGAATAATCGACGGAACACCATCGGGTCCAGCCTTAGCTGAAGTCTTAAGTTTAGATGCTGCTCTAGAAATCGTATCTGTAGTAGCTTCGACCATGCTGAGCGTTTGGTTGACCAAAGGAACATTGCTGGCCGCGGAAGTAATGATATTAGCGGAGAGTTGGTCGTCTTCAAACACACTAGCAAATTTGGCTCATAACAGGTTGCAAATGTCTTGTTGATTTTGCCAGCAGTTTCACCATTAAAAATCATGGAATAGGGTAAGCCGACTTCCCTGCGCTGCTCATTTACGAAGTTCCAGAAGGATTTCGGGTTTGATTTTAGCCGCCGTTGAATCCTTCTTTGATAGCGTTGAAAACAGAGACGACTTAACCGCTTATACTCGTGGTTGAGTCTGACATAGTAGCATTTCAGTGGCAGTGTGCGGAGTTTAAATCGTCTGAGAACAGCCTTCTTAGTTCTTTTCAATGAGCGAAGATCTTTCGTCATCCACGGGACGCGAGAGTCGATATGGATGTTCTTTTTGGAAACGTGTCTGTCAATGACATATGCCAAGACGTGAGAAAAGGTTTGTGCAGTAATGTTGACGTCTACAGGATCTAGAATATGCTCCCATTCTAGGTTAGACAGCACATGGACGATACTGCGATGCTCAGCTCTACGAAAGTCATATGACACAGCGTTTGGAGTGCTGGTGAAATCATTGACAATATTATTTTCGATCACGATAACTAAAGCAAGGTGATGATGCACTTCCTTGACTAAAGGCTCGGGTGCCGTGGAGAGGAAAGGAGCTGTATCACGAGCACTCACAAAGCAGAGATCCAGGGTGCGGTTGTTTTCATTCAACAGGCCATTGATTTGTGACAGAATTGCGGTACTATAACTGTCCAGGAGCTGGATGGTTCCTACGTGGAAAGATGAACGCTCGTAATCAGGACAAAAGAAACCACTATGGGTTGGACTCCATGCAATGTCCGGTAGGTTAAAATCGCCAAGAACAATAACTTCGTCGGAAGGGCCTGCTTTGTCTGAAGCGGCCAAGACGGATCGACAATGTGCGTCAATAAGCTCCTAGTCGCGGGTTCGATCTGGAGGAATGTACACTGCACAGAGAAGCAATTGACGATCATCAAGTTGTATAGCCACCCACACTTGTTCAACCCTGTTCCAGGAATCGTCCTCGATAACTTCTGCTTTCAGCTTGGAATTAACTGCGATAAGGACGCCTCCCCCAGTAGTTTTCCTACTATTATTCGTGTTTCGATCGCAGCGATATATTTCGTAGCCAGCACCAAAGACATAGTTCGAAATGGTTCGATAATTGAGCCATGTTTCGGTCAAAACTAAAATGTCGTAGCAGTGATCCATGACGGCCAGATGATAATCTTCGACGACGCCGTTCATACTGCCAACGTTCTGATAATAAATCGTTATGTCCAACCTCCGTCCAAATCATTTTCTCTTGGAAACACATCTAGTAGAAGAGTTTTCCAAAAGTGTGGTGAAAATTTGAGCCCAAAATATTAAAAAATTAAAAATGCCCACCCATGGTGAAAATAGGCCATTTTTTGACAATGTGGATACCTGCCGGTAATCAGTCTGTTTACTCTAGTTACTATAACAAAAACAAAATGTGTGTACACTTATAAGAATCTACATTTAAAAAACCTTCAAATTGACGTTCTAAGATCACGAATAGCTTATTTGGTTGTGGAGTAATCTCTTCTGAAAGTTGAAATTTTTGACGTTTGTTCATAATTCTAAAATAAGCGTTTTGGCCAAGTTTGGCTCAAATCGGTGACATCTACCACCCCTTTTTTTAAATTCTGTACCCACTTGAGCTGGAATGACCCATATTTGAATCGCCATTTTGATATTAGTCTAAATCCGAATGTCACTATCCGAACGCCATTACCTCGAATATAAATGTGGAAAAGACAGCACGTGAAGGGAGCATTTTTTAAAAGAAAACCGTTTGCCGTGAATTTCAAGAATTTTCCTAGACTCCAAGACAATTCTGATAAGAATTTCAAGACAATTTCAGGGTGAACTGTAAAGGAATCTTGAGGAGAAATCGAAGATTTCTCGATTTCAAGAGATTACAGAGGAATATACCGAGGGAATTTTAAAGAAAATTATGGTGTGAAATTTGAGAATACGACGATAGTTGTAGAGTGAACTTCAAGTTTTCTGAAGGGAAAATTTCTTGGCAAACCGTGGAAGTAACTGAAAACATTTTGGGATGATTCCAAGGAAGTTTGGCGACTTCAATCTACCGGCAATTTCTTGGCGATCATCTTACGGTCGATTCCTGTATCCGGACCACGACTGTTCTACATTTCACTCTGGAGCTTTAAGCCTTTCGGATCATCACAGTATCGCCACTCTGAAGCAAATCAACTACGTGGTTAATGAGAACAATCGTAGCTTAGACCTTTGCTTCGTCATCGCTCAGGATACTGCTCCGCATTTGTCTATGGCTGTTTCTCCGTTGATAAAGACTGTTCCACTCAATCCTCCTTTAGTTATTACAGTTGAAGGCAACCAAATTCCTGAGGTCATTCCATAACCCCCCTCCCCCTAGAGGTCTCCTACGATTTCCGAAATGCTGACCACGACAGTATCGGGGAACTTCTTTCGAATTTGGACTGGCACAGGATTCTCGTCCCTGCCGATGTCAATGCAGCTGCCCGAACGCTCTCGCATATTTTGGGCTAACGTCATTGAGCGACACGTTCCGAAAAAAGTTCCTAAACAAGGTAATCATCATCCTTGGCAAACAAGTGAACTCCGTATGTTAAAGTCTTCAATCATGCGTATCAACGAACCAGTCGCCAATGTTATCGGCGTTATCAACGAGATGTTCAACGGAAGCTTCGATCTCACCCGAAAACTTTTTGGAATTTTGTGAATGAGCAACGAAAGGAGTCTGGCCTTCCATCGACTATGGTACTGAACGGCGAAGAAGCTTCATCCCCTGTATTCTCAGATGATAACCTACCTGACGAGCACGTTTCTCTAGCAGCCAGTAATGTTCCAATGTCTGGTCAATATTTGGCAGCTATCAACATCGACCTCGCTATGATAACTAGGGCGGCTTCGCAACTGAAGTCTTCATTTAAGCCTGGACCTGACGGAGTTCGTTCCGTCTTTCTCAAGCAACACAGCACATCGATAGCCTGGTGGCTCTTCTCTGCCTTCTGTTCGAAATGTCCCTCTCCAGTGGGATGTTTCCTTCCTGCTGGAAATCAGCTGAGATGTTTCCAGTGCATAAGAAGGGATTCAAAATAAACATCGACAACTATCGCGGCATCACATCGTTGTGTGCCATATCTAAATGTTCGAGTTGGTTGTCGTTATGGAACCATCAGTCTCTCACTTCAAGCAGCACTTGAGAGAAGACCAGCATGGTTTCATGGCAGGGCGGTCGACTGCTTTCAACCTTCTGTGTAAACAGATGTCATCTACACTGACTTATCGGCCGCCTTCGACAAGTTGAACCATCCTATAGCGATCGCCAAACTAGATAGGTTCGGTATAAACGGCAGTCTCCTACGATGGTTCGCATCCTATCTATCTGATCGTCAGTTGGAAGTTACAATCGACGACTGCCGATCTCCTTCGTTCCCTGCCACTTCGGGTATTCCGCAAGGTAGCCACCTCGGCCCGTTGATATATCTTGTGTATTTCAACGACGTCAATTTCGTCCTCGACGGTCCACGACTGTCGTTCGCAGACGACATGAAAATCTATCTCCGAATCCGAGCCATCGCTGACTGCCACCTTCTCCAACTTCAACTCAACGCTTTTGCTAATTGGTGCCAACTGAGCCGCATGGTTGTAAATCCAACAAAATTTTCAGTAATCACGTTCTCACGGAAGAAACATCCAATTACATTCAGTTATATCCTAGAATGCGTTGACGTACATAGTGTGAATCACATTAAGGATCTGGGAGTCATCTTAGATTGTCAACTCACATACAGTTAGCATATCTCGTACGTGATCGACAAGGCATCCAGAACGCTCGGCTTCATTTCCAGGTTAGCTAAAAGTTTCACGGACATCTACTGTTTGAAGTCGCTTTACTGCTCCCTCGTCCGGTCGGTGTTAGAATACTGCTGCCCTGTATGGAATCCCAATGTACAAAGAGTAGAGTCTATTCAACGACGATTCATCTGGTTTGTCCTTCGACGATTGCCCTGGAGGGATCCTCATCGCCTTCCAAGCTATGAAAGTCGGTGCCAGTTAATTCACCTGGATCCTTTGTGGAGTCGAATAGATACGACAAGGGCCCTGTTTGTGGCAGACATTCTACAGGGCAGAATCGATTGTCCTTCTATTCTACAACAAATCGACGTTAACGTTCAACCACGAGCACTCCGCAACAACGCAATGCTGAGGATACCTTTTCGTCATACAAACTATAGTTCGTATGGTGCCATCAATGGGCTACAAAGGGTTTTCAATCGTGTTGCTTCCTTATTTGATTTTCACTTGGCACGCGAGATGCTGCCGTCAGAGATTCCGTGATATATTTTTAATCATTAGGAATTAAGTTGGACTTCACGGCCTTTGTAGCTTGTTACTTCTTGACTAAGCCCAGTCTGTTGATGTAGAAACAAATAAACAAGTAATTGATAAATTGCCAAAGATATCCTGAGACAAGTTCCAAATATAGTTAAGTTAATGCAATCACAATTTTCATGATCCCTTCTCTACACAGAAATGCAAGATCCAGAATTTAGAAAATAATAAAAATAAGATTCTGAGATTTCGATTGACAAAAATTTAAAAAGAACAGGGCTGGTAGCGATCAATGCTGTCAAAAATAGTGATTTTAGTGACCATGTTGAAGAAATAAGTGACCAAATAGTGACTTATAGTTGTAAAAAAGTGACCTAAGGGTAGAAAATTAGTCGTCCTGATGGCATACAATATATGTAAATATTTGATGTTTTAGACTTATTCAATTAGATTCTCATAAACACCTAAATATGTAAGATAGAAACCACTAAAGCGAAAGATTCAATAGAAAGTTTATGGCTTCTACTATCTGGAAAACCCCTTTTACTGAAAATACCTGGAAGGGAAGTGTCAGGGAATCTTATCATTATTCAAGAAATTTAATCATTTTCTTTCTAAGAATGCATTTTAAAATGATAAATAAAATAATATTCCTAGTTATTTTCATTCACACATTGAACTCTGGATTAATCTTCAGGTGAAGCCTAAGCCTAAGATAGTAAACTCCAAGCGAATGTTCATGAGAAATCTACGTTGAATATGGAATGGACTATTCTGAGGTCTTCAGAACTACTTGAAAGTTCCCAAAATATTCCTGAAGTTAATTAAATTGCCTTGAAGTTCTTTTGTAGTTTGAGAAACTAGCCTGATGCTCGCAATACTTCTCATCATTGTTTTAAACTTCTCTAAACTTTTTCGGACTTCCTAAGGTTTCCACAATTTTCCTTACGATAATGAATCTTCTCGAAAGTGTTAAAATTCACTTAATTTCTCGAAACTTTTTTTAAAATTTATATAATTTCCCTGCTCTGGAGATATCTGTTCTTTCTTGAATTTCGTTGTTGTTTAGAGCTTTATTAGCGAGATCAATATCTTTCTCGAAGTTCTCGAAACTTCTCTTAACTGTTTGCAATTCTCATGAACCGATGAACCGACATGCCACAGGAGCATTTCGTTTGTCCACAATTCGAATTGTCAAACGAGCGATTCGAACTTTCAAACGGGCGATCAGTTCTGTTAAACGAGGTGAGACGCAAACCAAGGCAACATAAATTGTACGTGGGTTCGTGTCCTTGCTCATGGTATGACGCGATCGGATGAGTAGATGTCGGTAGTGTTTAACGTATTTTAAATATGGCGTCTTGGGCACGAATTTGAAAGTAGCTTGTATGAGCTGTCACGTCGGTTCGTCGGTGGTACTACTATGAATTTTGTTGAACTGTTCTAAAAATGCTTAAGCTTGCGTGAACTTCTGGACTTATGTGAAAAACTCAACAATTTTCTTAACATCTCCAAAGTTATCTGAAAATCTGGGAGCTTCTTGAAATTTCCCGCTAATTTAGTGAAACTAATGGAACTGAACTCCTCTGAAATTCCGATTTGTTTTTGGAGCTTTACTAAACTAATTTGAGATGCTCCCGAAATGTCCATAAAAGTTCCTGAAGTTCTCGGATATTTTCTTAAGTTCCATAGACTTTTATGAAGTTCTGGAAATGTTTCTGAAGATCTCTGTACTTCTTTGAGTTCTCTGAAGTTTTCGAAGTTATTCTGAAATTTCAGCAACTTTTTTAAGCTTCCGCAGCGAAATAATTAACATACTTCAATTCTTCGCAAGGTTTGTCTGAAGTTAAATTTATCGAAACTAATTCATAACTTTTTCAATAGTCTAGAGTTTCCTGATGTTTTTAAAACTGCCCAAAATATTTCTCGATTTCCTTAAACGACCATTTACTGATTGAAGTTCTACAATTTTTCTTACGTTTTATAAAGTTTATAAAAGCTTACGGAACTTTGCTTTAAATCACTAATTTTTCCTGAATTCTTAGACATCCCAGAAGTTTTCTATGCTTATTTTAATTATTTTAATCAAATGTTCCGGTAAATTTTCTGATATATATACTTATAATTCCCTGATGCTTCTAAAGTTTTCGAAATATCCCATAAATCTAAGGAACTCCTTGTAAGTCGCTGCAAATTTCCTTAAGTTAATGTGATTTTTCTTATGTTATCTGATCGTTCTCGAAGTACTCGGAACTTCACTGAATATAATGAAACAATCTAAAAATATCTAAATTTCTTAGACGTTCTCTGAAATTTCCTAAAAATATCGGTGGTTGCTAAAAGTTCTCATTTTTTTTTATTGATGGAACTTCGTTGATGTTCTCTTATCAACTTAGCTACATTTTCACATTTTTTTAATTTCTTGAAATTTCCATGATATAAATTGAAATTGAAATACTCTCACAATTTCCGGATGTTCATATAATTTTTATTGCGTTCCAGAAATTTTCTCTGAGCAAACCGAAATTTCTGGAAATTCCGGTTTCTGCAATTTGCTTGAAATTTTTTTGAACTGCCCTTTAATTCGTTGATTTGTCTTGATGTTCTCGGAGCTTCCCTAAAACTCTCAACTTTACTGAAGATCTCGGTTCTGCTTTAAAATAAATAGAATTCTCGTAAACACCTTTAAACTTCCATGGAATTCTCTGGATTCCTGTGAAGTTATTCAGAAATATTTCTGAAGTTTTCATAAATTTTCTGAAGGACTCTGTACTAAATCTTTCGGAACATCTTATGGGTTCTTGATTTTATTTCAGCACATCATGGAACTATTCTGAATTTGTCTAAACTCACGCATATAGATTTTTAAACCAATTCAATAGTCTGGGCTAAAGTTTAGGGGACTTCCCCTTAAGATCTCTGGAATTCCTTAAAGATCTCTAGATCTAACATTTTTTAGATCAATAAAACTTCATTGAAGATTCCACATTTTTGTTAGTACGAAACGTCACTACATTAAAAATGTTGTGATCTTAGACTTACTAAAATGAATTAAGTGTTCAAAAGAGTGTTGTCTGTCAAAGTCATAGGAAAAGTCATTCCAATCGAGCAGAAGACCTGTCAAATGGATAAGATGTCACCTTTTTTATAAAATCAGGCTCTTTAAAGTGTTCAACTTCAACATTTAATGGATTTGATAGTAGAGCTGTTTATTTACAGTCATGTCTTAAAAGCATTTGCGTTAAAAACATATTTTTAAAGCATTTCATAAATAGCATTCTTATTATAAACCTGGAAATTATCCGCCAAAGTTATGGAAAAACCTGGAAAACTCAGGGAACTTTATTTAGCCAAATGAGTGGACACCCTGTAGATAGAGAAGAACGATTAAACGTAAAAAAAAACTCTATACAAGGTCGTCAACTTCGAATTGTTCAAAAAATAGAATAAAATGTAGGCCTATTCAGAAGAATGATCAATCTTGAAATAAAGTCACGTTTAAAAAAGTTTAAAATAGTGACAAGAAAAAGTGACTTTAGTGACTTGGCCTTAAAAAAGAGACTTTTTAGTGACTGACTTGAAAAAAGTGACCAAGTCACTAAAAAGTGACTCGCTACCAGCCCTGAAAGAATGAGATCTCAAACCTGGATAAATTTTCTTGATTGCATAACATGAAAAGTTGTCTAGGATCTAAAACTAACAGAAATATTTAAAATGCTGGACATTGAACGACAACAAACTTTGGCGAAGTCAATTTTGAGACTTAGAACTTTTTTTAATTCTCACTGGAATCATTTACAAAAATTGTCGTGATCTTTAACTTTTTCAAAACTCTGGGGCATTGCTGTTTTCTTAAGATCTCCGTTAATTTCCGGTACTTCCGGTTCAGTTGAATTGAAATTGATTACTTCCTTAATGTGATATTAGAACGGAACCGGTTGACGCCTTCCACCAAATATCTATTTCTTTTGTTCTATTTAAAAAAAAATGCGTTTTTAATGAGTACAATACAAAATACATATATTCAAGTTTAAATAGAACCGTAAACAAAAAGAAATTACGAACAAATAATAAACTGCTTGGTTCGAATGTAAATTGTTTCGAAAATAGGGGGCTAAATATTTATATGTCAGTGAATGTTTACGTAATATGAATTTGTTATTATTATTTGGTCCAATCACACTCGGTCAAAACGCGTTCCTTTAAGTTCCATTTCGCATACTATCTAATAAGTAGTATAAAGAATATGTTATCGCTTCGAAAAATATATATGAATGCATGGCATGGCATGGCATGTGAAACTGCTTGTTGTAATACTTATTTACTGAACTGTACAAAACTCACGTAACTCTGAGCATACCTTCATCAACAACTTGTGGTCCGATTGTTAGAGTGTCCCCATGCTTTCAGAAGAGCTAAGGTTTTGTTCAAATGCGCACACCATTCCTCTCGTTCTTCCTTCGTATCTGCTGACAACAAGTGCCTGTAGGAGAATATAATCGTGTTGTCAATAATCGCTCCAATAGGAAAGAAATGTTGCACTTACCGCTGAATTGTAGTATTTCCCTGCCTGACCAAAACCAATGAATCGACGTCATCAGGTTGTGCCGCCCTTCGGAACTCTAACAGTAGGGTATTCAATCGAGCGCACACATCTCGTGGTGCAACTGATACTTTTTGAGTGCAGCAATTCTGCAAATCGATACTCCCGATCGGAGCTTTACGCTTCTCATCATCCGGATATTTCCAGTAGCTGAGCACATGACCATACAAGCGACACCAGCGCCTATGCCAAGCGCCAAATCCGGACACATCCTCGAACATGGTGAGGAAACCTCGATGGTCAACGGTGACCGTCAGTTCACAGTTTACTTTCATGTGCACGGTTCCCTCAAGTGGGCTTACACCGGAAACGGGATTCAAGGTCCAGTTGGTTCGTTGAATTTCTCGGAGGGAGAAAATTATGAAACCATACTGGACGAGCGCGGGAGTGCGAACCGCATGGGGACCGGCTGGTGACTGAACCGGTGGCATTATCAATCGTGAGTTGGATTTTACGCCCTTTGGCGTATGGAGCTTGCTGGATCCTTTCTTGTTCATTGCGATGTGATATTTAATCTCGTGCGGGAGGACTTCCCTCTGGGCGGTCATGCCGTAGATTTCCATTGTTATCTGTTTCGAAGCGGGATAGTAAACATTCAATGATAAGTAAATAGACCTGCATATGTAGATACTTTTATAACAATAATTACGAACCTTGAAATCAGCATAGACATTCGCTAGCTGTAGCACATCGGGGAATCGAACCGATAACAATCCGGGTAAGGTAGGAACGGATTGGGTAGCCAACACGGTATCATTGTACTTGAGGAGACAAACCAGATGGTGACCACTGATGGTATCGGAGGCAAGTTTCCTAATGTAGTCCTGCTTCAGTGGAAGTGTAATGTCCTTAACCGTGAGCCGGCCCTTTTCCGTCGGTGCACCCGGTAGTCTAATGCAACCTTCTACGCGAAGACGCTGAACCTCATCGAGGATCGCTTGCCGGCGATGGGCTGACAAATTAGGAATTTATGTTAAATTTATTTCGTTCGTTAATAACAGAAAATCGGCACTTACTTGCTACCAACAGGTGACGTTCGCCCTCGACGGATTCCGTTGAGCCAGAAAACTCTATTGTGGCCGCGCACAGATTCAACGCTTGGCTAGTCTGGGAAATAATTGTCTGCTGTTTGCACACTTCATCCAGGAGCTTTTTGATCTTTTCCTGGACAAGATATTCATTTTCACTGTCAGTCGCAGTGGCACATGAATTGCCATCATCCGAGTCCTCTGTGGTAGAATCTACGCTTGGTCGAGTGTGCACTGGCGTACGAAGGGTCTTCTTAACCGGTGTTGGATTATTTGAATTTTGCTGACGTCGATAGAAGCTGACTGTGTGCACCAGTGTGACCATATTGTTGTCATCTGATGGATTAATCTTGAGCTCGGATTTCACGGGACTGCTGAAGCCCTCGTCAACTGTGCGTTGTTGTTGCTGCTGCTGCTGTTGCTTTTGAGTAGGAGGAGATGGTTTTTGCGAATCCTTTTTCTCCTCAGTTTCTTCCTCATTGATAGTCTGCCATTGATTTTGACGTGGATTTTTCTGATATGAGAAACTATTGGAAGAGATTGACGATTTTTTCTGAAAGGAAACAGGAAAATTTGAATATGGTTCGACCAATATAAAATGCAATTGGTTTAGTATTCTCGCAGTTAAATAGGTTAGTTTCCACAATGATTAATGATCGTGAGTTTACACTTAAAACTCGGATGATAGTTTCACACAGTCATGCGCCCAAAGCGAAAGTATGCAGACATATAAGAAGAAAAAATCCTATCATCAGTGATCCTTACTGGTGTATCGAATTCTCCCTCATCGTCCTCGTCAAGTGCTTCCTCCAGATACTGATCCATGTCGTCTAGCACGCCGGAAAGTTCACTGTTCGAGCTGTTCTGGCTGTATCCGGACTGCCGCTTTACGTTGCCAGGATGTACCTATAAAAATTTTAATCGATTGTGGGGGGTGCACAAGTTAAAATCAATCCTACGTGCTCCAAAAACTACCAAATCCAACTGAACTCAAAGAAGTACACACTATTTGAATGAATATCTCTTATGTACATACCCTTCTGTCCTGGCTCTGTCGTCTTCCACCGTGACTAGCGTGACGGTCCTGCAGCTTCACTGCCTGCATGATTTCCCGCCCGAGACTTACGTCGCAGATGTTCTTGGCGTCGGAATCAGACTCTTCTTCGTCCGAGTACATGTAACTGTAAATGTACGAAATAGGTGATCAGGGGATTGCAATGGATATGAATTGCGGTGCCACCTAACATTAGTCAAAGTTGATATGGAAATTAGATAACTATTTTTTTCGTTTAACATTCAACGGAGTAAATATTGTAATTCGTTGTCGGAAACCTCCGGCGAACGTTGCCTCCCTCAGGCGACATGCGTAACTAAAGTGCCTTTCTATCCGCATAGTGAAAAATAAAATCCGCCTAGCGAATTTGTTTTCTATCCGGGTTGGAACCAGTGCGAACCTCATCGTGAGGCTGGTTTTAAAAACATTGACAGAGCCAATCTTGATACCCGATCCAGGTTGGTGTGGTATCTATCCTACTTCGAACAATTTATATTTAGTGTGTAATACATGAAACGATGCGCAAAGAAGCTGAAAATCCACGCGGGATAAATCGGTACTACACCTTCCAACCACAAGGACGAACAAGCGTAAAAGAGAATCTCTCGGTGATGTTGACGATTTCGAAGGGTTCTCTTTTTTAACTTTATTTTTGAGATTTTTAGCCGTAGGCTAGTTCATCTCGTCCATGAAAGGTGGACCGAAACCGAAAATTGGTTCCTGGCTCGATCGTCCATCTACACTACATATTAAACACAACATTAAAATCTGAATAAGATAGAGCTCCGGGGAACCGGGAAGGGCCCACACCAGGCAGAGATGTCCCAACAGCCGAAAGGAATTAAAAAAGACTAAACTTTAAAATACAATGCAGCATCCTTTAAAAAGCGCAGTACTGCTGCCAGTGTGGAGGGATCTTCACCCAGCATGCTACGGTTTCTTATGACTTCCGTAAAGCTGACCACCGTAGCATCATAGATGTATTGTCTAGCATGGTATGGGAGAACATCCTTGATCCAGATGACGTTGAGGCTGCAGCGCAAACCTTTTCACATGTCTTGACATATGTCATTGATAGACACGTCCCGAAAAGAACTCACCACAAAGTGTCTCACCCTCCCTGGCAGACGAGAGAGCTACGTAGGTTGAAGTCAATCAAGAGAGCAGCATTGAGAAGATTTACGAAGTATCGCACGCTTCCTCTGAAACTACATTATGTGAGGCTAAATCACATGTACCAGCGAGTCAGTCGTGAATGCTTTTCAAGTTTCCAACGAGGCATCCAGCGCAAACTTAAGCTACACCCGAAATCCTTTTGGAACTACGTGAACGAGCAACGTAGGGAATCCGGCTTCCCATCGTCTATGGAATTCAACGGAGAAGTTGCTGCCACCGTTCAGGATATATGCCACCTTTTTCCGAAAAGTTTGCCAGTGTATTCACTAATGAGATACTAACTGACGACCATATTAACCTGGCTGCCAGAACGTTCCAGTAAATGATCAAACGCTGGATGCAATTGATGTTAATGCAGACCTGATGGAGTTCCATCTGTATTTTTGAAGAAACATATTGCTAGCTGTTAATTCCGCTTCTTCGCCTGTTCCGAATGTCTCGCTCCAGTGGCATATTTCCATCTTGCTGGAAATTTGCGCACATGTTTCCCGTCCACAAAAAAGGAAGGAAACGAGCTGTGGATAACTATCGAGGAATTACATCGTTAAGTGCCGTTTCGAAGCTATTCGAGCTAGTGATTATGGAACCGTTGCTGTCCCATTGCTGATCAACATGGGTTTACTGTCGGCCGCTTTACAACCACCAATCTGCTGTCTCTCATCGTATATAACCGAAAGCATGTCGGATCGGGTTCAAACGGACGTTATTAATTCAAACATATCCGCAGCATTCGACAAGTTGAACCATGCTATTGCGATTGCTAAACTCGGCAGGCTCGGTGTATGCGATAATCAAGCTGAACATTGCATTATGTCCTAAGTAACATTGACAGATTCTCTTCGTCGACTTTCTCTTTGTATTCCCACGGCTATGTAAAAACATTCCCAGGAATTTTCAGCACACATAACGATAAATGATACTTTTATCTAGCATCTAATACGACAAATGCAACAAGAAACGAAATTGTGCTCAAGTTATTAACGAAATAGAAAGTCGACGAAGAGAATCGATCAATGTTACTTAGGACCTAATGCAATGTTCAGCTTGTAATCTTCTGAGTTGATTTCGATCATATCTTACCGGTCGGCAACTAAAGGTTGCCATAGGAGATTGCAGATCAGCCACATCAAGTATACCTCAGGGAAGCCACATGGGACCGTTAATTTTTACTGTATTTCAACGACGTGCATCTGGTCATCGAAGCTCCTCGGTTGTCATATGCAGATGACCTCAAAATCTTCCTAAGAATCTGCTCCATTGTTGACTGTCACTTTCTTCAACGTCAACTGAATGTATTTGCTAGTTGGTGCAGGTTAAACAGAATGGTAGTGAACCCAGCCAAATGCTCCGCTATTACGTTCTCACGAAAACAACAACCGATAATATTTAGCTATGACCTGCTTGGCTCGACAATCGATCGCGTGAATCAGGTGAAAGACTTGGGTGTGATCTTGGATTCGCAGCATTCATTCAAGCAACACATTGCATACGTTGTTGATAAGGCGTCAGGAACTTTAGGGTTCATTTTTAGGATAGCTAAAAACATCACTGATATCTACAGTCTAAAATCTCTCTATTTTTCGCTTGTTCAATCGACGCTTGAGTATTGTTCAGCGGTTTGGAACCCAAACTACAACAACGGTGCCGAGAGAATTGAATCTGTTCAACGTCGCTTTCTTCGTTTTGCGTTGCGTAGATTGCCTTGGAATGATCCGTTTCGATTACCCAGTTACGAAAGCCGTTGTCAACTTATCGACCTAGAACTTCTCCGGACTCCTAACCGTGGCCGATATCCTGCAAGGAAGGACAGATTGCGAGGCTATCCTGAGGCAAATTAACCTGATTGTTCAACCCCGACCGCTTCGTAATAACCTTATGCTAAGACTGCCTCTACGTCGCACAAATTATGGAGCGTACGGTGCGATTTGCGGACTGCAGAGAACATTCAACAGAGTTGCATATGTTTTCGACTTTCATCGCTTCGTCGAAAGTTTTCTTCTGTTTTTGGCCGGCAGGAGTAACTGACTATAAGATAATATATTATATTTTATATTTTATATAAATATACAATATTTTATAGGTTCTGATACTGGGGGCATACACATAGAATGTGCTCGATTGAGGCTGGAGTTCTACAACCAACGCAAGTCCTGTGGAACGGCGTTCCACCGAAATTGTGCGAGATCTTGGTGTGACCGGTCCTCAAACGCGACGCTATCTTCTGATCCCGCTGGTTCAACTGTTCTGTCCATTTCCTCGTCATCCCTTGGATCCGTCTGATGAAGAGAGAGCGGTTTTGGGCCCACTCTGCGTCCCAAGCTTCCCGTAATTTGCTCACGATCCAGCGCTTGACATCGTGTAACGGTACTTCGTTGGTATAGCGAGGGGCAGATGGTCCTGCTCCAGCCAGTAAGTCAGTTTTAGGCTTGCCTGGTATTCCGCAGTGCCCCGGAACCCAGCAGAATACCGTGTTTGGTGGCGCGGACTTCATGGTCGCCTTTACCCAGGGATGAGTCGGGGCCTCGGATGTCAGGACTTGTATGACGCTGTGCAAATCCGCGAGGACCAGGATCGGTCGGTCGGATAGCGTTGTAGCAGCGGTGAAGATGGCAGCAGCGTCAGCAGAGAAGACAGAACATTGCGGCGGTAAGATGCAGCTGGTTGGTGTGATGTTTCCTGCTAGACCGATACCGACCTCGGCCCGAGAGCGAGATCCGTCCGTGTATCGGTGAGTGTGCGTGGGATATTTTTCTCCTAACATTTCAGAAATGGTGTTTGCCAGTATTTGTCTCCATGCCAGTGGACCCTGGCCACTGGGGGGAGATCTTCGTTGGCAGCCATGTGGAGGAGTCTGTTCCCCTCGTCGAGGAGGAAGATCCCTTGATTTCTGGATGACTTCGAGATGAAAGCAGCGGTTTTGGTTGCGATAGCTGCGGTTATACGGAAGCGGAAAGGCAGGATGTCTGCGTCTATGCATGCAGCGTGCAGCGTCAGCGGGCGTGGATGGCAGCAGGCCAGAGATAATCCGGACGTAGGTGTTGTACACTGGTGCTAACGTAGCTAAAAGCTAATCCGTTGCGATGCAGGTCATCTCCAACCCGTATAGAAGGCAACTGTCGATAACTGCACTTGCCACGTGAAAACGGATGCTGCGGTTGTTCGATCTATTCTGTCCGGAAATGGTCCGGATGAGACTCAATAGGCTGCGGCAATTTTTCTTGACTGCACTGAAATGCTTCGAAGGGTTCTCGGACGTTCCGAAATCAGATGACAGAACCGAGAGGAAGAAGATCAAGTTACGTCGGGAGTTACGAGCAAGAAGTCCTATCAACACACGATCGAGAACTACACACCTTAGCTAGGCAGGAATCTGCTGGAGCTGATATCAACTGGGTTGATTTCGAATGTTTTTTAAGTAAAAGTATTAAATTATTGAAATTATCATGCTTTTGTACTTTCAAGTTAGAAATTCTCAAGAAGGGAGACTTGTGGTATCCATCCTACTACGAACAATGTATGTTTAATGTGTAATAGGGTTAACTACCCCATTTCCGGCCTATTAAGCACAACCCGCACTTAGTCTTTCTTAATCTAGCTCAGTTTAGCACCAAACGGAATGTTATTATTACTGATGACTTTCAAATTTATTTACCTTTCCGTACGTACTGTAAGATTTGATAAAGAGAAACTAATTGTTGAGATATTGTCAAAAGTCTAAAACTGCTTCTTGAAGCCAAACTCGGCCTAACGCATTGAAACGCCTATGAATTCACTTCGGCCTATCGGATGAAGATAAAAATTGATTCGGTCGGAGCGCTTCTTTTGTTTTTGGGAATAATGGGTGCAAACCTTCATATCACGCGTTCTCATTGACTTCGTTCGGTAGAAAATTAACTAAAGTATCGTACCAAACGCATAATTGACTTGTTAACTCTGAAATCATGGATTTATTTGAAGTTTTCTGCCCGTTAGGCCCAAAATGGGCGATTAGGCCGAAGTAGTTCTCTACCCTACCTGAAACGATGCGAAAAGAGACTGAAAACCCAATCGGTAATAAAGACCAGATTAGTCGAACTTGAGCCGTTGACAAAGACGGAGACAAACATAGCGTTGATTTATTATATGAAGAAATATCTCCAATTAATTCCAAGTCCTTTTAAGCTTAGTCAGCTTGAACAGAATTATCATATACGACAGTTGGAACAGAGGTTGGAATTTCCGTTTTCATTTTCAAGCACAGAAGGGGGTCGTATTAGGGCCAGGTTTCCAGTGGAAAAACCACTGGTCATACTGCACCAGGGTAGAAATATAGATATGACATCACATGGGTCAAATGAATCCTGCATTAGCACTCCGAATACGGTGGGTAAAAAATTTTACACCGCGTCATATCTACTATTTGATGTACTGAATATCAAAATGCAAAAAATTGAAAATTGGCCATAGCGACCTATACGTCACATTGTTGTCACACGGCGGTGGCTTCCCCCCAAAAAATAGATAAACCCCTTCATACCTATCGCCATCCTCATCCACCGGATGCTCCTCTTCGTCTTCGTACTCTTGCTGCTCTTCGCCGTAGCAGTCCTGATAGTGACTATCGTTCCGTTCAGCTTCCTCCCCCATTGCCAGGGTAGCCGTCACGTAACCCTCCCCATCTTCCGACTCAGTCGTCGTCGCGTTTTCTATATCACTCAACGTTGGATATAAGCGGCCATCCTTCGGAGCCACCACCCGGATTCTCTTGACATCATCCAACGCGCACCGTACCTCTGGACTGACGTGCTCTTCGCCGCTGCGTCTCTTGTTGCCGGCCGAATCCCGTTGCGATGGTTTCTTCGCACTCAGGGTCAGATAACCCTCTGGAGGCATTGGCGGAGCACATGGAATTGGCTTCTGCTCGGCGGCATCCGTGGGTTTCGTAAAGCGGTTGAGCAGCATTGACATTTCTTGTTGACGTTGACGTCGGGTTTCTTCCGCGATTTGGGACTCCGAAATGGTACTGTTGTTGGACATCAGTGCCGCAAGGGTGTTTTTGATGGCCATACCAGTGGCGTTAGATTCAGTGGTTGGCGGTTTGTTGTAAGCGTCGATTTTTTGCTTTTGATACACGGTTGAATCTTTAGGGATGATGCCAAATCCTGCGCCCTGAATCGGTAAACACGAAGACGAAGGTTTGGGAGCACAGGAGTTGTCACCAGTTATCTGTCGAATTGAGGGAGAGGTTCCGAAGGCAGCGATCGGAACTAAGGCTTGACCTTTATTCTTCTCGAAGATAGCCAAGCGTTCCTTGAGAGACATTTCCGCGGGATCTTTTTGATTCCTAAGAATTGATTGGCGTGATTTAGAGCTTTCAAAAATTGCTGCCCTCCCCGATACGAGTCCTTTGCTGATTTCAGGCTTCTTCGCCGGGAGTTTTGTCAGTTCCTTCGGGACGACTTGACGTTCTCTGGAATCCGCCCCAGGCACTTCAGGAGCTCTATATTTCTTTATAGGAACCAGAGCCTTCTCATTTGACTCAGTTTCTTGTTTTTCCTGCTTTGATCGCTCTCTGTATTCGTACACCAACTTCGAGGTAGTCGATTCTCGTCTTTGAAATCCTTGTAACTCCAAAGCATCCATAACCTTCTGGTCCCACTTTAAAGTTTTTGTACCAGCTTTCCCACCATCTGTTTCTGACCCTTTTGCAGGACTTAGGATCGATTTAGGGGCAATAGGAGCCGGATACTTTTTAGGAGTTGTTCCAACCAATTTGGGAAAGTTCTCTTTCCGTTTAGGGCTTCTCTCCTGTACAGGACTCTTCTGTCTAACTGGACTCTTTTCCTTCTTGGACGTGTGGACTGTTTCTCTATGATGTCGAATGTCCGGGTGGGAAGTATCATCTTCCCAGTTGTTAATGGTATCCGCAAGCATTGCTAACTTTGCCAGTTTCTGTTTCGGTCGGGAGTTTTCTTTGCCCACAGGATATTCTTCATGGAATTTACCCTCGGTGCGATGCACCGGAGAAGACAGGTCCTGCGATTCCGAGTACAACGTTCCCATTCGTTGAAGTTGATTTCGGGAGGAGTCCCGAATCAAACTCTTAACATCAGCTTCCCTTGATTTGTCCTCCACCTTCCGGGTAATTTTTCCGTTTGAATCTATTTCACATTCCGCCACTTCCACCTCCACCTGTTAAAATCGATTTTCTTTTTATCAAAATCGCTAATTCAACGCAATTGAATACGCACCTGAACATTAGAGGCAGTAGTTATATTAATTTCCACTGCTACATCCACATCCTTTCCGGATCCGGAACTTGACTTCCGTTGTGTCTCTACTCTTGTAACATTGGGAGTCTCCTTTGGACGACTAGGACTACGGTCTGTTGCGGTTGAATTCTTTTTCGGTGTTTTAGTGTATGTTCCTGCGCCAGCAGTAGCCTTCTTACCCGGTGACTTCGGAACCACCGAAGAGGACGATGTACTCGGGATGTCGTAGTTGAGCTGCGACAACGGAAACTTGGATGTGTTTGTAATGCCCAACGCAGCGGCGCGTTTCTCAGCCCTCTCCAATATATTCTAATGAATAAAAAAAAAACTTTTTCATATTAGAATCTGAAAAAGAAGTCCAAAACCGTCATTTTTACCTGTGTAAACGGGTCCATTGTACCCCAAAGATTTGCAAATCAATGCAGTCAGACGGCAACGGTCGCTTTTCTACCTACAACCAAAAACGTAAAAATACCGCCTATCCCACAGTTTTTATAAGCACCTGCCCGGATTTCACATTCACTGCAGTCGGGATCGATTAATGATCGTTTTGTTTAGACGAAAAATAACTAAATTTCCAATAAAATCACTAATAAACAGCGCCCACAAAGCAAACTACGATCGTGAACCACCAACGGACTCTTTCGATTTGGCTGCCTGTTTGTAACAAAATTTAAAAACTTTTAGGAGAGAACGAAACGCAGCATATACATCAGCGTAAGCAAGAAAAAGATGCAGTAGTTCGTCCCATGAGTGTGCGACGGATTGTTTGAGAGTGTGAGTGCCATGGTCGTAGATTTTCTTTTTGCAATAGAGATGCGAGGCGATATTCGTAAATTCAAGGGGTCCAAAAACATGAAGGTGGAGAATAGTACACGGTAAAGCCAGGTACGCAGCTGAAAAGTAATGACAATCTGACGAGTGCACGGATGGATTTGAGTTCACTCACTCGACAAAAAGTGACACAACGGCGGGGCCCTGTTTACTAAAAATGAACACATATATGTTCATTTTTAGTAAACAGGGCCCCGCTGTTGTGTCACTTTTTGTCGAGTGAGTGAACTCAAATCCATCCGTGCACTCGTCAATAGGACACGGAATGCAAAAGAAATTACTTTTCCTCAGCATTTCTTGACCCAGTACGCAGTTCAAAAGAAATCGGTAAAGGAAAGATCGATTACATTAGTATCGTGATCGACATGAAGGTGGCGCATTCTGAATGCAATTTCACTTTCCTTACGGAATAATGGTCTGATCAATTATTCCGTTAGGTAATGTTGGCGTTTATTGCAAAACTGATGTTTTGGATGCATTTAAACAACATAAACACTAATAAGTGTTGATTTTACAATTTGACGACATCTCGCTATAATCTCAAAATTTAGCAGACTATAGCTGTCAAATTTTCTTTTGGGAAAAATCCTCAAAAATTACTTTTTCCGTTTTCTTTTCAGCTGCGTACCAGGCTTAACCAGCGTAAACACATTGTGTAAAATTTCACACATTTCATGAAAAAAGGGGTCTACTCATAAAATGTGTAAACTGCGTTTACACATCTATGTGTCAACTCATCAAACGTCAATAGAAGTGTATTTTTTACACATTTTTCAAGAACGGTTTTTACTGCAAAATGTGTAAAAAGTAATCATTCAAAGAAATTAAATATGATAAGGACGCATGGTTTTTTCTATTAATATCGGAGTTTTCTTATTTGTGTCAATGATAAAATAAAGGTTGATTGGATTCTCGGATTGATCCGGACGACGAATGTCCGGAACTATAATAATGATTATTTTTCTAGGGCTTAGTTATGAAAATAATATAAATCACTTACCCTCTAGCTTGTCCACCGTTGATCTTTTACAGTTTGGACCGTAGTTTCTACATTTTCTGTTAAAATTGGTGAAAGTTTTTCGCTTAGGCAAATGGTGTCCATCAACGAAACAGAAGTTTTTTTTACCCATTAATGAGTATAAAAATACAAATTTTTTGACTAATACTACATTCTTAAAATGTGTATTTTTTTACACATTTTAAAATCTCGAAATTTTCACATTTTTTGACAACTGCATATGAATATAAAAAATGTGTATTTTTTACTCATTTATGTGTTTACCGAGGTGTTTACGCTGGTTACCGTGTACCCGCCACTAGAATTGAGTATTTCCTATTTAGAGAAATTCTAGATAGAGCTGGAATAACGGTGAATGTCGCAAGTGTAAACAAACTGAGGTTAATGCATTACGTTCTACTACTATTGAAATGGTACAAAACGATGATAAAACATTTGGGAAAAATAATGTATATCCTTCAAAAAAACGCAAAAAAACATAAGGGCGAAACCAACTTTTTTAGTATTACAAATTGAGTTGTCTCTTACGCCCGTTTCATCCCATATACATAGATGGGGCGAAACAGACATATTTTATCAACACAAGGCGAAAGATATAATTTGAAGCTTTTCACTATTCCTTGCAATTACCCGTTGGTAATCAAAAGCAAACATTGTTAATCTGATCGAAATACACAGAAAAAAAATTGTTGAATATTACATCCAAACTGTTGCAACCAGGTCAATCCATCGGTTGTGTAATATAACGTTGTACGATGTACATCGATTTTGCGAACAAAATTACATCCACTAATGTAATATTGTATCTGCTTTTTGCTATTACATCATTATTTCATAAATCAGCTTGAATTACATTGATCGATATTACATTTTTTTTGCTGTGTACATGAAAAATAAGTGAAAACACCACAGCACATGAATTTATGTGGAATTCAAAAAAGTGCAAAAGGTTAATATAGTAACAAACCACCAGGAAAAAGAACGTAAACATTTAGGCGAAACCGACAATGTCAAAAGCTAGCAGGTGAAATATGGGGGCGAAATGGCTTCTGTGAACGTAGCCGGGCGAATTACCTCAGAACGATACAAGATACACAGCAAAAAAAAATGTAATATCGATCAAGTAATTCAAGTTGATGTATGAAATAATGATGTAATAGCAAAAAGTAGATACAATATTACATCAATGGATGTAATTTTGTTCGCAAAATCGATGTACATCGTACAACGTTATATTACACAACCGATGGATTGACCTGGTTGCAGCAGTTTGGATGTAATATTCAACAACTTTTTTTTTCTGTGTATACTTGTTATTTTCGAAAACAAAAAAAAAACGAGCAAAAAAACATCATGGCGGGAAAGAAAAACATTCTGGACCTGTATTAAAAAACCTCCAATCCAAAGAACTTCAATTATACCCCCTGAAACTTTAAAAAAAATACAATTTCCATACTGTTATTCCACAGATAAACAGACATAGCACATTGAATATTATCTGTTTCTTTGGATACAAAACACGCCGAAAACGATGCAGAAATCGTCGTCATAGGAATTTGTATGGCGATGATTTCTGCGTCGTTTTCGGCGTGTTTTGTTACCAAAGAAACAGATAATATTTCTCACTGTAAAATATCGTCGTAAAAACATTACCACCATCTGTTGAGTACACGGTGGTGGGTAGTATACTAAACAGATGGCGGTAGTGTGTAAACGTCAAACGCAATGAAATTGACTGTGCGTGCTTTTAAATTTAAGCCTAATATATAAAAAACCACCAATCCAAAGAAAATTAAATACGAAACCGGTAAGGATAAACGAAAGCAGCATCAGAATAAATCTAAAGATGTCTTGCAAGAAAAGCAAGACAACCCGGATAAAAATAAACCATTACTTTTTTTTGTATAACCCATTCGTATACTGTAGACTCTATTAGATACAATACGATATATTGTATTTTAATGACAAGACAAAATTTTTCCGTACACACCCAATTTTTGTTGCCGTAAACCAGCAAAATTTTGCTGGATTTTGCCGAGCTGGAAGTTCAGCAATCCTTTCAGCAAAATAATTTTGCTGGATTACCAGTAAAATGTTCTGTCAATAAAGTGACCGCAGATTGCTGAAAAACCAGCAAAATTTTACTGATGCTGCAGCAAATAGGAGGAGCAATTATTTTACAGCATGAAGGAATGAAAAATGTAAAAAGTGTGGAATTCAATGTGTGCACAATTTTGACGTAGAACTACGTCTTTGTCGACTATACTGGGGTGCAAATCAAAAAAATATGTGTGGCGAAGGAGTGTTAGGTTTTGAACGCTTGTAACTTTGTCATTTATAGATTAAATTAAAATCCAAATACACCAATTGATAGCATATTACATTACGAACCTTCTGAAATAAATATTTTTCCAATTTTTCAGTAACTAAACTTTTGAAAATGTCCAAATGATAATTTTATCACTGTTTTATGAAATAAATTTTAAACAATCCACAATTATGTATAAACAATTAATTTTTATAATGGAGAGCCAACATTTTCAAAAAACAATTTCTTAACAGGAGACATACACTCGATGGATTACCAACAACTGACTGTAAAACATATCTGGTACCTCTATGTATGCAATTATATTAACATCCAAAGTCCATCCTTTTTTACATATTCTGCACAAAAGAAACTTTTTGCTCCGCCCCATTCATAAAAAAAACGGCGTGAAATCCTGTCAGGTGCGGTTGCACATCGTTCTGCTTGATTCTGAAGATATATAAAACAGTGCTGCTGTCGTGCTTTTGCTCATTGTCGCCTCGGACGGCGTGCCACTTGGTCCTGCAGCAAGCAGGACCAAGTCAGTGGCTAAAGGTGGATCACGGCGTGACCACAATGAGGAATGCGACACAATGAGGAAAAAAAATGTTTGTAAACCCCCTCCCCCCTTCACAACAACCTCCCCCCCTCAACAATAATCCGAAAAAGACATGGAGTTTGACGATCACTTTTTTCCGGGAAATAAATTTTAAACAAACCCCAATTATTAGTAAAAACAGAAGTTTTTCCCTTAATTTCTTCCCGCACCATTACTTTCAAATTTGAGAAAAAAAAATTGCTTGAAAGACATATTCGATGATATTATGTTGATGAATTACACACCACTGACTGTAAAAGTAGTAGTAGTAAAAATTCGGTTATTTCTGTTGATTATGGTGTATACATTGATTTTACATTTCAATTGATTAGCCTATCTGGCTCTTCATCTTTGTTCATTGGATATTCTAATTTAGTATTTGCGTATTTCATCTAGTTTACAGAATACCCCTTGGAGGGTGTGTTTTGTTTTAATTGAAAAATTTGATAGCCTACCTAACTACGAGTCTAACTTAACTAACGTGCCAGATCACGTATGATCTCAGACAGGTGTCTCTGAACCTTTCCAAGGAGACCGTTCGTCGCTCTTCGAGGGGCTGAAGGCCAGCCAGGCGGTGAACCTCAGAATTTCGGGTCCTGGACTGTTGAGGATCATCCTAAGGATCTTGTTCTGGAGTTTTTATGTGTTCCACACATGAATTGTTGCAACGTGATCAACAAATCAATATCTATGTGTCGGCCACATACTTAATATATGTACATATAAAAACCATGCGTGACCACACATATACTATTCATTTGCGTATAAATTTCATGTTTACTTCTGAGTGGATTCTGTTTATGTGTGGTCAAATGAAAATCATGTGGAATTTCACATTAATATATTTGTCAAGAAAAATGTTTAAATTGTTTTGAGTGAACCATAACCGAAACATTGAAATACTTTTTTTTTTTTCCTTTGGTTTTCCGTCGATCTTGTTTTCCGTGCTGAGCACCAATGCTACCGACGTGCCAGGAAGGCAGCTCCCACACCTGGACCCTACCTATCGACCCATCAACTCATGAACCGGGGACCAACGGCTTTACTTCCCATCCGAAGGAAGGCGTGATCAGAGATGTTATGCCTCAGAACATCCCAGCGGCGCCGACTGGGATTGAACCCAGGCCTGCTGGGGTGAGAGGTAATCACGCTTACCACTACACCACCGGCGCCGTTACATTGAAATACTTGAAAATTTTAAGATAAAGTACAATAGTCAAAAATGCATGAAAAATATCAATTTCGTGTGGTTCTACGTCATACTGCGGTCGTGTCTAGGACACAACCGTTTAACTTTTTTTTTTCTAAATATCGTTATTTATTCTAGGCTTGTTTATTTGGCATCATGCATACGGTGTTTGGAACATACATTTTGTTGTAAGGTTTCTATAAAACAGGTAAACGCGTCTTCTGACCAATTCATGTTGTAGTTTTGTTTCGAGCTGCAAGCATAGAGATAAATTATATATTTTTTTTTTCATAATTTCAGCATGATTTTTTTTTAGGATTAAACGTTAAAAATGTTGCACTTACTTGTTGGTGTATAAGTAAACATCATTTTAAAGAAATAATGATGCTAGAATGTAGCAAATTTACTATGAATATTACAGTCTTGAATCAAACATACGAGGGAAACTGAATTTTCTAGCACTGACGCTTAATTTGACAGATCGAATACAATTTACTGAGATTCCAGCAAAATATCTCAAATTACTGGGATGGTCGGTGAAATGTGGTTTTGCTGGGATCAGTTCAGCAATTCATTTTGCTGGAACTTGAATCAAAATTTTGGTGTGTAGGGAGAGGACAATATATTAACCTTTCCTGATTAATTTATCCACCGCAGGTGCTTGAAATCATCATCCACTTGGCATATTTTGTTTTCTGTATCAGGTTTGCAGTGCTTCCATATATGCTTGATGAGAAAAATTAAGATTTATAAAATTGTCTCAGCGGTTATGATCTTCCGGATTTTTAACGCGTGCCCGAAACAAATAATTATAATTAAACAACGAAATTACAATGTTGAATTTCGAGTACATTAAAAATTATTGTTAAATTATTGTACGGGAGGAAAAATAGATTTCGATTTTTAACGATTCAATGCTCAAACAACGAAAATTAGTGTGATGAGATCAAATTTGTTTGAGAAAAATCACTTTTATATATTGTTAAAATGCTTAACAACCCTCCTTTTTTACTGTAAGTTTCTCAAATACCATAATTTCCATTGATGTGAACCATGAATTTCGTTATAATTTTATGGTTATAGACAAAAATGTCCAATGTTTTGACAGTGAATAACATGGTTACAATGACAATGAAAATCATTGTATTTTTATTGGATTTTTTTACGGGTGATTATTTCAGCTGTCAATCAGTTCAGATATATAGATAATCCAAAAATAAGACCACTCCCGAAGGCCCATGAATGGTTTTGTAACATCGATCAACTTTATGTGGAATATATCGCGAATTAACCACTTCATTCGAGCAGATGAAATGACGTTTACTACCACTCGAACTTTGAAATGAAACATTATTTTAAGATTTTTTCTTCTAGAACCTCGAGAAAAGTAGCCAACATTTGTGCGTTTCACAAAAAAATAGAAATTAGTTGGTCCAGTTTTGTGAAATCGCTGGTAGAAAGTCACGCCAAAACTGCTTGACAAAGTGGTCAATTGGTTGCCTGTAAATTAATAATTATCAGTTCGCGATATATTCCACGTAAAGTTGAGCGATAATACAAAACGATTAATGGACCTTACTGACTACCATAACCATAATCATTAATGTTTTCAAACCATAAATAAAAACGTTCTAATATAGTTCTCTTTCCGAAAATGTATGGAGAAAACAAGAATTTGGAATGGTAATGGTTCTTAACGGCCCATTATTTGTAAGGTCCGCTTCCTAAAAACCATAATACATAAGGTTAAAACATTATCACACAAACGTTCATGTAAGGTTCCAAAACCATTTCAGTTAAAGTTTAGGAGGGATTATAAACAATTTATAACCATTATCGGTAAGGTCAAGTGATGGTTTGCGTCTATGCGGGAAGGAGCCTATCGGCCGCTGTTCTTGATATATTTATAGCAGATAAAAGTTACCGTGTAGTCCCTCCCCAATCAAAACTGGCTGCGTGCGAACTAAATCTCATAAAATGTCAAACTGGTTGACAGCGGAATTTAGCCATTGGCTCGAATTCTGAAAACCCAAGCTACTGTTTACAAAAGTTAATATTTCTTCGCGTATGTTTACTAAAAGTTAAATTAATCAATATAAATTTTCATTTCAATCAATTTTAGTTAATTTAAAAGCATCAACACGAAGGATTCTTCTGATTGGATAACCGTCGGCCACCGGAACGCATCGGCATGAATGTTAATGTATGCGATGTGTAAGTTAACTGTACGCAATGTAGTATCACCATAATGGATGGAACTTGGTTTTTATTAATTTGACATTTTCGTCATTCTAGACCGAATAATAATCCAGCTACATATTGCCGGTTGTGCTTTTCGCAGACAAAAGTAGTGCCGATTTTCCCCTTAGGAAGTAACCACAATCAGAAATTAATCAATCAGGTCTACCAGTGGACCGGCGTTCAGATCAACTATCAGGAAGATTTTACCTGTGCAATCTGCTGGAAATGCACTGTTACTTTGGAAGAATTCCAGCGCTTTTGTGATCGTTGCAAGAAAAACGATTGGGTTGTAAGGCAGAAACGTACTGACGTAAACAGAATCGTTCAGAAAACAGATCACCACGAAAACAACGGAAACCAAATGGATGACCGACGGTTTGGGTACATGTACCCATTGATGCAGCCTACCTTAGGGTACGAGTTTCGTCTACCTAACGATCCGCGGGATCGAGCACCTTTGGAACATCCCCGATCGCTAGTTCGTGCCAACCATGAAGCACAAGCGTCCTCTTCCAATCACATGCCTAAAACAGAATCGAGAATAGATATTGATACTGAGTTTAAACATGTGCTACCAGTGGAACGACTTCCGGAAGAGCTTGTCAATATGTTAGATTTACCAGCTACATCATCGAAGAAGGGAAATACTAGTGTAGCAGTTAATGGCACAGGTATTGATGGAGCTCCAAAACAACGTAGCAGTCAGTATCAAAAGATAGTTGAGTCCGGCGGGGTTAAGTGTCCAATATGCAAGAAGCCTTACACAACGGATAAAAATCTCAAAAAGCATCTCCGTCTGCACACACTATCGCTGCCATTCACGTGCAATGATTGCGGTGCGAAGTTTTCCGAGCGTAGAGATTTCCAGAAACATCAGGAACGATACCATGGGCCGAATGCGACCGCTTCGGTGTCTGAAATTTTCCATTGCGAGTTTTGTTCCAGAGTTTTCACCAGGCAACGAGACATGACCAAGCATGTACGTTTGTTCCACGAGCCTCCTGAGGATGCAAAGTGAGTACAGTCGGTGGCCGGAACAGCTCTTCGGAAAATAAACATTTAAATAACGAGATGATTAAATGTAGACAAATATCTGTACAACCAATTGTGTAATAAATCAACAAAATTTCGGAGTGATTGAAGATTTTGTCCAATATGCCTTTCAAGTCATGTAGTATAGGTAACCTGGTTCATCTTGATGGTTGTTCATATTGACTCAGATCGAAACATTCTGGAGTTATGAAAAAAGGTAGACAACCGTACAAAAACGGTTAAGTGGCAAAGTTGGTGTCGTTAATCCTTTCATTAGAATAGACATTAGGCTATGAATGGGAACGGATTACTATTTCAAAGACTGTGCACAGGCATGGAAAATCATTTGCATTCATTTCGTGCATTCATTTGCCTCTAACTTTTTTCATCAACAGCATTCCACAAAATGATGTATAGAGCTTTTGTAGGTTTTATTATAAGCTACAACTTTTGCTAATAACTCAAATCTATATCTCTTATGCATCATGAATTAAAGTGGACATAACTTATTACTGTTTTTCAGTGAATGTAAAATACATTCACTGGAAAACAGTAGTGGCTTCTGTTCGCTCTGGTTCATCATGCATAAGAGATAAGGATTTGATTTGTTAACAAAAGTTATAGCTAATAACAAAACCTACAAAAGCTTTATACATCATTTTGCGGAATGATGTTGAAGAAAAAAAAAATTAGAGGCAAATGAATGCACGAAATGAATGCAAATGATTTTCCATGCCTGACTGTACATAGCAAGAAATCCCCTTTAGGTAAATCATGGGCCCTATGATGTAAGTCGTTTCGAGCGTCGCTTCTGGTCACTGGTCTAATTTGGTATTACAGAAGTAATACCAAAATAGACATTCACCAGTGATCAGAAGTGACGCTCGACTCGACTTAGATAAATAAGGCCCAATATATATTTTCTCGACTTCCCTGGCAGAGTAAATATCATTGTGCTTGCCACACAATCGACAAATTCTTGCATTGGTTGACATAGAAATATTTCAACTAACAACTGGTTAAGTGCTTCAAAGAATAGTATGCTGAGAAATAGTAAAATACTCGCGTAAGAAACGTCGAAAGTCAAGAGCTAAAGGAAGAAAAAAATCAATCTACGTTGAAAAATTTAAATCTTGATTACTTTTTCATAGGAACGTATCTGCTTTTGTTGTTTCATTTGATCGACGATTTGGCTACCACTTACGCCCACGCATGCTACCACAAGCTACCAGTTACGCAAAATCGATTATCAAATGCATTGTTTACAAAAGCTGATACGTCGCTTCGAAAAAGTAATCGAGAAATGTTTTAAAACTCCGAATAGTTTTCATAAAACTAATTATTTCCATGCACATACTTTTCTCTTGCGTTCATAACTCAACTGCAAAAAGCATTTTCTGTTTTGGTTGACCTTTTAGACGCTAGATAAGGACCTCTATTATCAAACTTCCTATGTGGCAAACATAGCAGGAAATGTGTTAGCACAGCCGTGGTTATCAAATTGAAAAAGTAGATGAATAGAATTGATCAATACCCAATGACCTTTTGAAATATTCAGAATTCAAGAAGAATTGTGTTTTATGTGAAGAGATGAACTAGCCTTCGGCTAAAAATTTCTATAATAAAGTTTAAAAAAAAAAGTGTATTAGGGAAAATGGCTCCAATGTTGGCCTATGGATCTAAGATTGGGCCCATCGTTTAAAATCTGCTATTTATCAATTTTATCTAGATGAACGCGTCATTTCGACGGTACTAATGGATATTTTTGGTCGCTATTGAAAATTTAGTCGATTACTGAATTTATGTATGGGCCAAAATTAGGGGCATTTAGGCCGACATTACATCCACTACAACCCCCTTAAAGCTGTTTTAGGAACCTCCACCATAACGCAGCAACCGCACCATGGGTTGCTATTCAAGTGTGGGATAAAACAATCTGCCTCTCGGCGAATCATCGGTGGTGTTTTTTAACGGAAAGTGTTGCGAAGACGGAACGAGAAGGAGGCGAATGAACAACGTATTGTACCAGCTGCTGGGAGAACCACTATCGTTAATTAGGTGACTACAGTTGGCTGGGCACGTCGTTAGAATGCCGAACGACGAACAAGTGAAAATGGTTCTCGAAAGTGGCCCAACTGGTACAAGGAGAAGATGCGCGCAGCAGGCAAGGTGGATCGACTACGAGGTTGGTGACGTGTGGCCATCGATCGAGAAGAGTGGAGACGACTCTTTCGAACAGCAGAGGACATCAAGCCCTTAGCCTGATTGGTAAGTATAGGATCTTCTGGAGGACCACCCTTGGTCGCTAGAGCACACATTTTGGTCTCCGATCCAAATTCATTCATCACAACAACGGATCACCACAAATTCGCGGAGCTCTGGATTTTTTAAAATGAATTTACCACTATTACGGATATTCTTAATATTCCAGAGAACCACTCCATAGCCGGAAAAGTGTACATGATGGCTCTAAATCCAAATTCATTCATGCAGCATTACAACAAGTGTCGTAAAAAAAAGCGGACCGTCTCGGGGTCAGCAGAGTGCACATGCTGGTCTTAAATATAAATTCATTAATATAGCACAACAAGTGAGTTAGAAAAACTCGTGGAGCTCTAGAATCATTTTTACGAATTGAACACTTTTACCCTGACTTTTACGGATGTTCCGGATCTCCCAGATGACCGATCTGTGATCACCAGTATGCGTATGCTGTGTGTAGGTTATACTGATGCAAAATTTGAAATTTTCGCTCCACAGTGCTCAAATGGTTCCAAATCGGGTCCTCATTAGCTTTCCAAAATGTGAACTCATTTGGTAAGAAAATGACTTGGCACAAACCATTTGAAGTTAATATGGGAATTACTATGGGAAATCCAAAATAAGTGTTCATTGTCTTCTTGCCATTTTCCATATTGCCCTGTTGAAAAGTTCAATAACGATTATTATAAGTCATTTTATCAGCTACAACTTTGCAGCAGATCGTTTTTCAGCCAATCGGTAATTATAATAGTTATTAATTGTTTAAGATATTGGCATGGCATGATCAAGATCTGCTATTTATCAATTTTATCTAGATAAACGCGTCATTGGGACGGTACTAATGGATATTTTTGGTCGCTATTGAAAATTTAGTCGATTGCTGAATTTATGTATGGGCCCAAATTAGGGGCATTTAGGCCGACATTACATTCATTTCCCCTATTATAACTTTGTTCGCTATATTTATCATCGGATAAGGTAAACTTTCATGATGGTGTTGGTTTGCGTAGCTTAGTATTAGGTCACGAGAAAACGGTTTCCAAAGTTTTGTTCGTAAAAGCGTAAAATCTTATATTTTTCTTTCTGCTGTTGGTCGTGATATGCTAGGTTGATTCCCCTATTTGACACCTCAATTGGTTCCCGAAATTCTATCCACCAGACTATAAAATTTATTTATTATTCAATATAGCGACTATAAAAATATATAATAGCTAATGTCGTGTTACCAAAATCGGGCAGCCACTGTATACTTAACTCAATTTTAGGTGAGATGCGAGTCGATATTATAAATAAAACATTCTAAAATTGTATGTCATTCGTTAGTCCTTTCTATATGTGCGATTATGGATGGTCCGAAAGTGAGGATAACAATAAACAAACAATATTTTTGGGTGAAGCGAAAGTGAGGAAAACAAACTTCTCACTTGAAAATGGGACTACGCAAGTGTGTGTGTTATAGACATCAGAAAAATCTTTACCGTCTCAACCGCGAGTGCGAGCTGAGTTACTTGTTTACTTTTTAATCCATGCCTAATGCGAGAGTGAGATACCAACTTTGAACCAGCAGCTGTCACCTGTCAAACCAAGAAAAGGAGAGCCACCTTCGTGAGAGGCAACGTTCGAGCATTAAACAAAAGTGGTTAAATTGCATCACTCCGTTTTTTGCAAGCACCGATCCCCACCGAAGCTCCCCCCCATCGGCAGTGAAGCCGCAGGTTGCATCTTTTCTACGAACGTGCCGTTTATCAGGTAAGTTTTAAGACCTCAAAGAACTAGTTCCTGTACAGCAGCAGGGAAAAGACCGTGACGTAACTACCCAATAGACTAAAAGTTTATTTGGATCCGTCAGCTACTATGATTTGACCTTGAATAGGGGAGACGAAACGAAACGTCACACGTGTCTGACGATGCGTCCCGTCCTGTCGTAATTATTGTTGGTCAGTGTGGTGGGGATACGCATACATAGGTTCGCGTTTTTATGGAATTTCAGTTTTCTTATCACTATTTGTATTTCATACCTATTATAAGTTACCCATCGAACTGATCAGTTTCATTTCGTTCTTACTCTGAAACGTTTCGTTGCAAAATGCAGAGATCTTTGGCAATGGTGAACCATCCCGGCCTGGAGGAAGACAGTGGCGATAAACTTGCTCGCAAGGCGCGTGAATCCCCGTTCATGCCGATTGGTCTGGCTGGGCTAGCTGTCGTGTGCGGTATCGGTGCGTACAAGTACAAAAACCGTGGAGGGATGTCCACGTCGGTGTTCCTGATGCAACTTCGTGTTGCAGCTCAGGGTACGGTGGTGGGCGCCCTTTCTCTGGGGTTGGCCTATTCAATGGCGAACGAATACATCTTCAATAAAAAACATGATTAGGGCCATACTTCGGTGCTATGTATGAGCTGATTAGGATTTAAGTTGTTTATAGGTAAGTGATAAGTGTTTGTTTGCTAAAAGATTAACAGACTAAACATACGACAGTATTATTTCACTTTGCTTAATCATTGCAATCAGCTCACAATTTGATAAAAGTAGATTTAATTTACAACACTTTGTAGTTTAAACTTTAAGTATCATATGTATAATAATTTACGTGTTCAAAGTCTTAATTGAATGTTGAACAAATCCTAGTAAATGTTATCATATTGCTAAAAGTTATTTGCGAATCTCATGTTTCTAGAAATATTATTCTTGATTATCTGCATTATAAAAATTTCTGTATTTATGTAACAAGTTATTCACCCCTATTCTATTCTATTTTTTTGTATGAGAATTTCGTTCGAAACGAAATACAGAATAGGGGTGATTGAGTTGCAATCCATTTCCAATAGACAATTCACTTAAACTGCTTTTAAATATTAAGCTAGTCTTAAAGAAAACGTTGAAAATATAAAATCATTGAACTAACACTATCAGATAAGTTTAATAACTCTCATTATTTCTCACACCAAACGCTTTCTGATAAAATCCTTCTATTTCTTTTTACAGTTGTAAATAAGTATTAATCATCTCTGGAACGAAAATCATCTATTTATTAGCCCCTTTCGATTGATTGTACCTGCTTCCTGAGAGGATAAGCTAAAAGGAACCTTTCCAACGTGAATGCTACACAAAGCAAGTGTATGATCAAAGATCAATTGCTGTGATTTTAGCATATTTTTACTACCTAAGAGGAGGTAAAAAAAAAGAGGAAAATCAATGTAAACTTGGAGAGGACCAGAGGAGAAGGTAGAAAAACCCCATTCTGCGCTTACATGCATGGGTGTAGTCCAAAGAGGAAAAGCGAAAAGTGAACAAATTTTTTTCAATGCGATGATGTTGACGAAACAGCCAAAGTTGGTCGCGAGACTCATGGTGACTCAGCAAAATTTCAACCTCCAATCTGCGATGGTTGGTGTGGCTTGCGTGCAGTTCCGATGACATTGATTAGCACATATTACACATACATATTATAGGCAGGATCTGAAGAAGCTACATGGAAGAATGAGACCGGTTTTAGCACATCTATGTAACGAAGATTTATTGTGACAACAGTTACTAAGTAGTGCTCACCTAAATAAATTATTTTGTTTGTAAAAACTTATGCTGGTGATTGTGTACAATTCCATTGACTTTAGATGACCGTCACTGATTCTGTTTGGGTAGGTAAACGTGTCTTTATCGCCAGTCTCCAAAGTTTAGATGCATTATCTATTAAGCCATAAAAAGGGCGTCATCCGGGTGTGTACATGATAAAAGGAATTTTTCGATCCGTGTACATTGCACCATGTGCTCTCAATGCTTATAATTTGTACCTACGAGAATAACCCTAATAAAATTTGTATGATTATTTTGCTTAACGACGTGCTCAGGGTATCATCGAAACCATTTGAGGAATAGTTCAATCATTTGGATTATCGTTCGGGTATGGTATTTTTTTATTAGGGAAGTCCCAGCTTGACTGAGTTGCTTATTATTAGAACTAGACAAGCGCGTGCTCCTGACGTACGTAACAGCTGTTTATTACCTGCGTGGTTGTGTTAGATATGACGCTCTCAAGTGAGCGAATATCACAATAATGAATACGAAAGCGCCACACGAATTATAAAAACGTACGAATTCAGTTCTACACCATACACTACCGGAAATAAAAATGATTCCAAAAACACGGCTTTTCCGAATTCAAAAATCTTTATTGTACTATAATGCCCTGTCCAAGGATGAGGGGCTTGATGATGATTTGTCAAGTGTCGCTATGATTTTTTTTTTGCAATTTGATAAAATTGTAGTTTTTCTCCAGTTCATTGATTTGAAAGGTTCATGCGAGTTAATTTCACGGAGCCGTAAATTGTAGTTTTATCATAATTTTAATATTAGCATAAAATAAAATAGTAATTTTAAATTCGCTTTTGTAATGCTAAGGAAAAAAGTTTGCTTTGAGTGTAAAGTTAATTTATAAGAAAGTTCTAACAGTTTTTTTTTTGCACTTCGAAACTTGACGGGTCATACCTCTAACATAGTAGCAGTGACAGTGTCGCATGTCCTAACAACAACTGCCTGCGACTAGTGTTCGAGGGGCCGACAGGGCTGAATACGGGTCAATACTAACAAAACTCTAACACTAACATGACCCCGAAACTAACGTTCATCCATTGCACTAATAGTTATAATGTAGTTGTACTTTCCTAATAACCCATCTATCATAGACAAACAGACATAACACTCGGTTGGACAGGTTGTTCATCGAATACGCATTTGACGGTCAATTCGGGTGTTTTTGGTTGGTGGTACCGCCACCTGTGACGCGCACGGTCGGTTCCCTTGCGTTTGACGTCTGCACACTAGCGCCATCTGTTCAGCGTACTATCCATCACATGATACTCAACAGATGGCGGTAGTGTTTTAGTGACTATGTTTTGTGGAGAAAAATATTAAATATGTTATTTCTGTTTGTCTGTGCATCTATGTTTCTTTTTCGTTGTGTGTGTGTGTGTGTGTGGGGGGGTGGTTAATGTAACCAATACTAATACCTTTCTTTCTGTTCTTTTATTCGTTTTCTATATCCCTTCACCATCACCCCATATCCCATCATTTTGACGAGAGATGACTTACTTGCATGGTGCATGCCCAAGTCGTACTACAGGATAATATGCTGAGCGTGGTTCTATCACAAATCGATAGAACTGAGGAATAATGAGGTAAATTCTACACAGTATTTTAAAGGAGCCAACTCTAAGCAGGTAATAATAGCAATTAATAATCAAACAACCATAAAAAGGTAAGAATGAATTTATTTATTTTAAATACAGTAATGACCCGATTTTGTCAGCCCCTCCGCGCTTCAGACTTTTTTCTTTCAATAATTTCATATACCCATAAATCTAAATTTTTCTCATTCGTCATTCGTTAAGAGGGATATTTAAAGTATACTTTGGTGCAATAGGTTCAAGAAGATTACTGAAAAAGGGCATGGGTTTTGTAGAACATTGGAAAACATTTTAAAAAAAGGGGGTTGACAAAATCGGGACATTACTGTATTCCATTTACATTTACATGATTTATCACATATTTCCGGAGAGCTTTGAGGTTGGAGCGTAGTTGCTTTTGTGGATGGGCACGTCATTTGTCGGTTTCTCGCGGATTGGGGCTCAGTCTGGAAAAACTAATAACACAAACAGGTAGAAGAATAGTTCCTCTATGATTTGTTATAGTTTGTTTGCAGGATTGTTCTTTTGTTCGTGGGAGGCCGACGATTGACGTGTTTGTTTACAGGGGCGATTGCGCCCAGATATGGGGGTTCTCCGGATTTATGGTCGTAATATAATACACACAGTTGATCACAATACGAGCCTAAAAGCTGCAGTGACCTAGTGAGCACCATAGCTCGAGTCGTCTGAAAATATTGTGTATCGCATGGAGAGCCCAACCGAGATTCTAGCCTATTAAGACTGCAGTTGGTCAACTCTCGGAAAAAAAAATATTGTACTATAATGGTGCTACAGTCTGGGGCAATAGAAAGAACCAATTTTAACATGTCCGTATTATTCACCCATATCTAGATAAACATTTCAAAAGGTCCTATTTGCATTTATCGATTCTCTTCATCGACTTGCTCTTTCGTTAATGACTCAGCTGTAAAACCTTTCCCTATTGTTTTTGACGTTTTGGACGCAAGATAAGAACTTCCTTTATCAAACCATGTGGTAAAAAGAGCGCAAAACCTGTTTATGTATTCTCGTTTTCGTTCTAACCGTCGCATTAAAAAAAGGTTAGGAGAACAAGCAGGGCCGCAGGGTAGCCACTGAATCAGGAAAACCGGCAATCTAAAATAGACCGGAAAATAACCGGTCGAATTATCAAATATTTCACTTAGAATCTTGAATATTTCTTCAAGCTTGGAATTCTGAACTTTTCTTTACTACGGGATTTCAAAAATTGAGTCCGAGATCGAAAATAAATAGCAATTTTTCCAGAGTTTCGGAAATTTGTCAAGATTTAACTTATAGTTCATGATTGTCCAAGATTCCAGTGAAAACCCTAAACGATTCCTAAGCCCTGCGGCGTGATTTTTTGTTTGGACTTGAATTTCTGTGTATGGGATATTGTACAATTTTCAACGTCTGAATTAACTAAATTATTTCGTCGGAACTTATTTCAGGATATCTTTGGAAATTTCTTAAAGATTTCCTTAGCATGATTTCAAAATGCATTCAAAGATTATGTTTTTGTATTAACTCGTGACTCGTGAGAGCTACTTTCAGAATTACCCTTATAATTATGATTCTCTCCGCTATTTCCTAGAAAGTTTCTCCTCAACAGATTCAGAATTCTGTGTAGGTATTATTAATTATAATTCTCGCGAGAATTTGCATTTATTTCTTTCCATAGTTCCATATTCATCAGAAATCCTATTGGTATGCCCTTCACTATTTAAAGCATTTTTCCAGAAATTTGTTGGATTTAACATCAGAATAGCTCCGGATTTTTCCTCCGGATTCTTCACAAAATGGCAACAGCAACCAGAACTGCGATGAACAACACGGAGTGTAATGTAACATAATAGATACAGCAACCACATTCGATCATGCTGTGTTTGAGCTTGGCTTTTGGTTGATCGGAGTGAATTACCGGGATTGGTGATGAAAGTGCTTGTCAAGCAAAAATGAAAATGATATGGAAATACCAGAAAAGAGAATCATATCTTATTATTGTGCGGCTGCAATAGGCTGGAGGAAAATATGCGCGGAATGATGATATCATAGAGAATGATTCAGGGCCCGTCTTCCTTAGGCAGCAGAATAGGGGAAATGGCTCTAATGTTGGCCTATAGATCTAAGATTGGGCCCATCAATTATATCTAGATGAACGCGTCATTCGGACGGTACTAATGAATATTTTTGGTTGCTATTGAAAATTTAGTCGATTGCTGAATTTATGTATGGGCCCAAATTAGGGGCATTTAGGCCGACATTACATCCATTGCCCCTACATTAAATAAATAATGCAATTTGAATTCATAATGTATGAAACTGCAACATTGGACATCAATCATGAAAAGATTTGGTGAGTTTGTTCCAGTTGAAACACATTCTCATAAATTTATTATCATTGTACTCGATTTCCGTATGTTACCCGGCGAGATAACCACTGAAAAACCGACATGAATGATCATACAAATTACAAAGAAATTTCTGATCAAAGCACAAAACTGACATCTGCCGCCGTGTCCGCGGAAAATATGTATCCTAGCCACGAACACGCGTACAAAATTTATGAGCTGGTTACCCAACAAACAATTGAGAGCTCTTATACAACACCTGAGTTGATCAAACGTTGAATAATAGCTTCCAGAGTTGAACAAGAATGTAGTTGTATTGCCATTTGATTAAAAGTTTTAAAAGCTGTTGGAGCACTCTTAAATGATTGTTTACGTTCGGTTTAACTATATGCTTTATAAGACCTACGATAACTTTTATAGCACCTTAGTTAAACTGATTCACAAGAGCTATACAGAACGTGGAATAAACGCATCAAAACAAACAATTGGGAGCTTTTATAAAACACCTGAGTTGATCAAACGTTGAATAATAGCTTCCAGAGTTGTACAAGAATGTAGTTGTATTTCCTCTTTGGTTAAACGCTGCAAAAGCTGCTTGGAGCACTCTTAAATGATTGTTTACGTTCGGTTTACCTATATGCTTTATAAGACCTACGAGAACTTTTATAGCACCTTAGTCAAACCGATTGACAAGAGCTATATAGAACGTGGAAAAAACGCATCAAAACAAACCATTGGGAGCTGTTATACAACACCTGAGTTGATCAAACGTTGAATAATAGCTTCCAGAGTTGTACAAGAATGTAGTTATATTGCCATTTGGTTGAAAGCTTCAAAAAATGCTTGGAGCACTCATAAATGATTGTTTACGTTCGGTTAAACTGTTTGACAGGAGCTATATAGATATAGGATGTGGAATAAACGCATCAAAACAAACCATTGGGAGCTCTTATAAAACACCTGAGTTGATCAAACGTTGATTAATAGCTTCCAGAGTTGAACAAGAATGTAGTTGTATTGCTTTTTTTAGTTAGAAGCTTCAAAAGCTGCTTGGAGCACTCTTAAATGATTGTTTACGTTCGGTTTAACTATATGCTTTATAAGACCTACGAGAACTTTTATAGCACCTTAGTCAAACCGATTGACAACCCAACTAACAATTTTCACAATGTAAACGCTTTACTAATTTCATTTATACAGCCTCAAGCTGTATTCAAACGTTATGCGATATGAGGAAACCTTTACTCAACCTCTATACAAGCAAATCTGGCGAACTTAGTCAGCTAATTATGGTTGTTGGGACAGTTGGGACAAGCTCTTATTGCGTATCCATTAACGCTTCTATACAGCTGTTATCCTGCTGTTTAGCTGTGTGTCAGCTTGAAAAGGCGCTTAATTCAACCTTTTCTCGGTTATCCAATAATAACTACACAGCTTTCTCTTGAAGCCGGGTTAAAAATACTGTTTACGATTTTTTTTACGGAGGAATTAATTGATTAAATTAGTTACAAATCATCACCAAATTATTAACCCTGCACCCGAACCTGGAATCGAACTCGAGACGACCTTATTGGCAAACCTTGACACTACTAACTTCGCTACGCCAACACTTTGAACTGACGTAAACAAATCAACATGCCCTTCTACAACAAAATCGCTGAGTAGATGCTTTATAATAGTGCACATGAATCACTTTTCTCGACTAGTTACTTCAGCTTTGTAAAGGAGCAGAGTAAAAGCTGTAAAACTGCACACGTCTAAAAATAAATTAAATAAGTAAATTGAATAATCGTTGTGAAAAAGTTGAGTAAACGCTCTACAAAACAATTTTGCTAGCTTCTGCTTGTAGCTGTATCTGCAGCTTTTTTTCAGCTACTTTACAGCACAACGCTGCAAAAGTTGGCTTACAATGCAGAAAATGTTAGTTGGGAAGAGCTATATAGAACGTGGAATAAACGCATCAAAACAAACCATTGGAAGCTCTTATAAAACACCTGAGTTGATCAAACATTGACTAATAGCTTCCAGAGTTGTACAAGAATGTAGTTGTATTGGCATTTGGCTAAAAGCTTCAAAAGCTGCTTGGAGCACTCTTAAATGATTGTGTTTACGTTCGACCAACCACCAACCACAATTTTGTTGCTAAAAATAGCACAAGTGATAGGCACGTTTATATGACCATAAGGCAATGATTATTCGACTGCAAGAGAAGTCACTCAAGATGAGCTTCATATACTTCTCTCATATGATCAAAATATGTATTCAAGAATAGAGCAGATGGAAACAGAAGCGGCTGGCAATCCGGGATCATGAGTTCGAATCTTGCTTCGGGAATCCCTCGGTGGAGTAGAGGTAAATTATATATAGGTGTTATTAATAAATGCAAACATTAATTTAAGACATATATCATATAATCAACGATAACATTTCTAGATAAATTCTCTCAATTAATGATTAAGAGAGATTAATTGAAAGAATATCAATCAAAGATTAAACAGATGCTTGTTACTACTTCCTCCATGATCACAGAATGTGAATTATGGCATAATTACATATTTTTTCTATGTGCACAAATAAATTAAATTAATAAAAACTGTACAAGCAATTATTTTGGCGTACGGTTATTAAGGAGTCATTAAAAAGTGCTATAAACGCTTTTCACTGCTTGCTGTACAATGATTATTTAGGAGTCATAAAAGAGTGCAACAAACGCCTCTCAGGTTTACTCTCTACTAAATTTCAAAGCAGCTGTCAAGAAGTGTCTACAAACGTTGTATAAGAGCTTTCACCAAAATAATAAAGCTTGAGTTTAAATATGCATCTATAAACGTTGTATAAAAGTTGCTTCTATCCGGTTGTTAAGGAGTCATTGAAAAGTGTTATAAACGCTTTTCACCGCTTGCTGTTCAATTAATATTTAGGAGTCATAAAAGAGTGTAACAAACGCCTCTCAGGTTTCCTCTCTACTAAATTTCAAAGCAGCTGTCAGGAAGTGTCTACAAACGTTGTATAAGAGCATTCACTAAAATAATAAAGCTTGAGTTTAAATATGCATCTATAAACGTTGTATAAAAGTTGCTTCTATCCGGTTGTTAAGGAGTAATTGAAAAGTGCTATAAACGCTTTTCACCGCTTGCTGTACAATGATTATTTAGAAGTCATAAAAGAGTGCAACAAACGCCTCTCAGGTTTACTCTCTAACAAAATTTCAAAGCAGCTGTCAAGAAGTGTCTACAAACGTTGCATAAGAGCTTTCACCAAAATAATAAAGCTTGAGTTTAAATATGTATCTATAAACGTTGTATAAAAGTTGCTTCTACTCCTATACCACGTATACATATAATGCTGCAGTTGAACAGGTTCTGCAAACCAGTGTAAACAAGAGTTTTACAGAAGTTGTAATAAACAAATTGTACAGTTATTATTCAGCATTCAGTTGAATAAAATCACAATGGAAGCGTTTCTTCAACAAGAAATTGATTTTGGGTAAACGTTTTACCACAGACAAACAGACGTAACTCTTCATTGTGTATCTTCGTTCATGCATTTAACGGTTGATTTGAATATTATCAGTTCCGCGAACTACTCGCCGCAGCGCTGGCATCGGATCACTTTGACGTTTCTATATATTCTATAGAACTTTTATGCAATATTGTTTACGAGTTAACGAGCAAGCTTGTTTTCCGCGAGAAGCCAGAGAGATGTCGTTACTGAGGTTATATGTTTTGAGATACTATGTTTTCAAGAACAAGTTTTTCAAAGAGTTACGTCTGTTTGTCTGTGGTTTTACTGAATACGTTAGACAACACCTTTGTGTTGCAGTTGTATAGGTTCTCCAAACCAGTGTAAACAAGGGTTATTGTGCAATTATTATTCAACATGCAGCTGAACAAAATCAAAACGAAAGCGTTTCTTCAACTGGAAATTGTTACTTGGGTAGTGTCTAATCTATTTCGGACAAATTATTTTTATCTAGATAAAACATTACTATGGTTTTGACCGATGGGATCGCTGCACATTTGAATCGGCCGTTATGGATTCTCGATCAAGAGTTAAGTTTAAGTTTCATGTCGGTTTGTCGGTGAGATAACCTCGATCGTGCGTGATCTAGTGATCGGTTGTTGTGGTTATGTGGTTTTATTAATTTTGAAACTTAGTTCGAAATTCCGGAGAGCATGGGAAGAGTTGAAATAATCGTTTTTTTTAAGTTATTTCTAGTTTATAAAGGGGAAATGGCTGTAATGTCGGCCTAAATGCCCCTAATTTGGGCCCATACATAAATTCAGCAATCGACTATATTTTCTATAGCGACCAAAAATATCCTTTAGTACCGTCCCAATGACGCGTTCACGAGGGGCACGCCCTTCCAGGTATGAGTACGTGATATTTAAAATACATCGTTGTAATTTAAATACTTTGAAGGCAGTAATAATTTTAATTTTAATACTGTTAGCGGTATTGAAAGTAATCATCAAATAATTAACTATAATTAAAATAATGAAACATAATTCAAGCATAATGAATGTTAATAAAATACCAAATTTGTCAATAATTAAAGTATTTAATGAAATTCAAAGTGTGTTTAAAGTAATGAATGCAGTAATGGCCAGATTTTAAATATTTAGTCAGCAGACTGCGTAGCATTGAAAAACTATAGTGCATTCCCCTCGCGCGTTCATCTAGATAAAATTGATACATAGCAGATTTTTAGCGATGGGTCCAATCTTAGATTCAAAGGCCAACATTAGAGCCATTTCCCCTACAAACTTAATCTAGCTCGGTAAAATCTCCAACGGCCGATTACCTCGGCATTTACTTTTGCTGATATCTCTGCAAAATATCTGTTTGTTAGCTGATATCTCAGCAAAATGTTATTTGTTAGCTGAATCTCAGCAACATAAATTGCTCGGCTGTTGGAATCTCGGCGAACAATTTTAAGTGTGTATATGAAGGTGAAGCTAGTGCCATTTTAATTCGTTGTGTTTGAATCTGCAGCATTAGAGTTATTAGACGCAATTGAAAAAAAAAAAAATTAAATCTATTACCATCATCTTGTTCCCCACTAATTTCGTTAATTTTGGAAAAGTTGCTCACGATTTCTACGGTCGCATCGGTTTTGCTTTAGGCGCATTATGGTTTATTTTGTTGTTTTATCGCATTATATAAAGTGCAACGAGCTAGAACTCGGTAGAAGAGGTGTAAAATGATAAAAAAATATATTTTCGGAAAAATATGACGCATGCTCGACCCGGGTGCAAAAATAGTTGAGTCCTGCTGGGAAAATATATAAGGATCCAGACCAGGCCGCTATTGTAGAAAATCGTTACCGAAATAACTCGGGTTACGGTAGAAATAACTCGGGTACGGTAGATAAAAAAGTAATATGTTTAGAAAAATATGACGTCCGCATGATCCGGTTTTGAAAACGTTAACTGCTTTCGGGTACGTCTTTTCATTTGAATAGCTTCTTGTACTCGGGATTGCACGATCCTTTCTGTCCTCGTTTTTCTGCCGCAATGGCGCGTAAACGCAAAAGAAAAGGGCAATCTGTTGATCCCCTTTCTGATGAAATTCAGTTGTGAAATCAATTTGATATGCTTACGGGTGATGCTCACGGAATTCGTATAAACATTCTCGGATTTCAACATTTTCTTTTGTGTATAACTTTTTATTGCATGGTAAAAATTGATGAAATTTTTAGTAAAACTAAAATACAGGCAAATCAAAGGAAATAGCTCACATTTTTGAAATCGCTAGACTTAATGGGTATCAAGAAAAAACAATTCAAGCAGTAGTCGATAAAAGAACAAGGGATCATTTTAGGCGTACAAAGGGGCACAATTTGATAAAGGATAACATTAATATCCTGCGGAGTGTATCTTTGCCTTGGAAACTAGACGTAGCTGAAAGTTTAGAAATATTTAAACATAATCCATCAACATTGCTTAATAGAGATCACGGAAACGGATACTCGAGACTCTTTAGCATGCTACCTAAAACCACACATCGTAGCATGCCTCTACATGCTGGAGACTGAATTTGGCTACCTGATTAGGTAAATTGTGACATGGCAGTGGATACCTGCTGATGTTTAGTACCTATTGATTAGTATATAACTCGTAGATAGGGCATTCAAGTATAGAGGTAACACCATAGAGGTAACTCTAAGACCAGACCCAACAAACAATTGCCTATTGAAGAAACGACTTCTTGACGATTTTATTCCACTTCATGCTTAATAATACTTGTACTATTTTTAATAATAATTTCTGTTCAGGCTTTGTTCACACAAATCTGGAGAATTTATTCAACCACAACATCGAAATATTTGGTGTTGAATAAGTTATGTCGAGAAGCTTTTATTCGACTTATAAAAGTTGTAACAGAGCTTATTTGATAAAATTTTTGATTATTCAGCGTTTATTAGACATCATTACTTCCTTAAACAGCGATGGTATAAAAGTGTGTATATATATAAACGCTTGATTCTCATGTGAAATAATGTTTAATGAGTCACTATTATACATTTATTAAACGATTATTCAACTACGGGATAATTAATCCGAAAATAAGAACGGGACAGAGCATGGTTGTTCTCGTTAGTGATTGTTGTGTCATTATTTTTGTCGAAGCACGCACCCACCACCACATAGATTCCTAGAAAATTTATTTCATACATACATACATACATGTCGTTATAGATGGGATTCGAAGAACCATGACCTTCTGATCACCAGCCGCTTGCCTTGCCATCTGAGCTATCCTAAAAGCTTGAATCTGAAAACCTATCAGCACTCCCAGTCGTAACTCTAGCTAATTCAAGGAGATGTGAGAATGATTAATTCATTCATAGTTGGTGGCAATGAACGGGGTATTCAGCCGACTGCCCAAGAACGTGCACGTAATCGTCTATGCCGATGACATACTCATCGTCGTAACGGGACGAACGACTATACGGACCAGGAATATAGCCCAAGCAGCTGTCTCCGCCGTCAGCAGGTGGGCGCTTTCTGTTGGTTTTCAGCTCTCCGCACCAAAGAGTGTACGGTGCCATATCTGCCACTCGGGTCATCTGATTCGGGGACCACCGATCACCATCCAGGACCATCCAATTCCGCTTAAGAAAACAGTCCGCGTTCTGGGGGTAGTTCTGGATCGGACTCTAAGTTTCGACCAACACTTCAGAACGGTGAAAGAAAACTGCCGTAGCCGCATCAACATCGTCAGGACAATCTCCCGTCCGCACCGCTCCAGTAACCGCGAGATCCGCCTTCGTGTCGCCCGGGCTGTTATCGACAGTCGACTTTTCTACGGCCTCGAAATTACCTGCTTAGCCACCGAGAAGCTGAACCGCATCCTCGCTCCGGTATACAATACCTACGTACGCATCGTATCCGGCCTCCTACCTTCCACGCCCGCAGACGCCGCTTGTGCAGAAACCGGAGTCCTCCCTTTCCGCTATCGATCTGCTGCAGCCTCTGCCACCAAAGCCGCTGCCCTCGCTGCTAAGACATCCGGGAACGATAGGGTCTTTCTCCTCAACGAGGGGAACAGAGCCCTCCGCACTGCAGCCAACGTAGACCTCCCCCCGGTGGCCAGGGTCCACTGGCATGGAGAGAAAAGTTGGCGATCAAACGTTATCAAAATAGATAAGCGGATTAAGAGAGGATTCCAAGCCGGAGATAACTCTGTAGCGTTGAGGCGCTCTGTTGCAGAACTTCTTAGGTCGGCTTATCCGGGGCACGTTCATCGCTTTACGGACGGATCGCGATCACGGGCCGGAGTGGGACTCGGAGTGGCAGGACCAAACACCGCAACAAGTCAAAGTCTTCCGGAGGAGTGTTCCGTTTTTTCCGCTGAAGCCGCTGCTGTTCTTGACGCAGCCATCACTCCTGCAGATCAACCGATCCTTGTGCTAACGGACTCACACAGCGTCATCCAGGCGCTGGAAGCCGAAGCCCCGAGCCACCCCTGGATACAAGCCATTACACGTTTTGCCCCACCCTCAACCGTTTTTACGTGGATTCCCGGGCACTGCGGTGTTCCTGGAAACGAGGCAGCGGACAGGCTGGCGGGATCTGGTCCATCCGGACCCCGCTTCACCAGGAACGTACCACTCCTAGACGTCAGGCGTTGGATTGCGAATATCATCATGGAAGCCTGGCAGGAGGAATGGTTTCAGTCACGCACCACCCTCCTGCGAAAGATCAAAGAAACCGTACGACCTTGGCAAGACAGCCACAAGTACAAAGACCAGCGGATTATCTCAAGACTCCGGACCGGCCATGCGAGGATTTCCCACAATTTTGGTGGGACACCCTTCCACAAGGTTTGTCCAATCTGCAGCATCCCTGCCTCGGTGGAACACGTGCTGTGTGTCTGCCCAGAGTTTCAGAGGCTACGCGAACAACACCGACTCCCAGAGAGCATCAGGGAGCTACTTGGCAACGACCCCTCGACGTTGACTGCGCTGATTGCATTCTTGAAGGACGCTCACCTATACAACCAAATCTAGCCCTCTCGTCGTGGGCTGCGCTGTCCGTGTTCTTTCACCTTCCTATTTTCCTGCCGTCGGGGTATCTCTGCCGGACTGGGGCACTGTCTCTTACGGTGGAGCTCTACCTTGTTCGCGCATCCATTCCTCACCACAGTCCCGATGTAACTCCCACTTTACATTAAGTTTTTTAAAATGTTGTCTGTCCCTTTTGGTGGGTAATCAGAGCCAGTTGTACGTTATGTAATGATAGACTGAAACGCTTTCTTTCGAGGCAGGCCCTAAGCCTGACCCTCGATTATCAAATGTGATGAACTAGCCTACGGCTAAAAATCACAAAAATAAAGAAAAAAAAAAAAATCATTCATAGTTGTTTAACATGAGACCAACGTTACCTCTCCATCTCTCTAATTTCGATGGAAAGGATGCTATTCTTTTCGATGGATCTATGATTACGATTTAAATTAATTAGGCGTAGAAAATAAATAAAAAAACTGGGATTGAACTCACGACTTTCTACTTGGAAAGCGGAAACGGTAACCACTATGCTACCAATTTCGATTTGTTGTTAGCCTGAAGCAGTGTTGTGGAATAATGAATGAACACACGCCTTTTGTAAAGCATTTACAAAGCATGGAATTAAAACATGGACGCATAGTGGTATAAGAGCTATTATGCTGACTGTATTCACCTTCATTCAGCAATATTGTTAAGCAATGCAATGAAATCTAATAATGGAGCTAGAAAACAATTATTAGACGTATAATAAAGCATGTTATTAAATAAATTTAAATCAGTCGAATTAAAGCGTCAATGTAAGTGAAAATTACAATTATTCAGTAGGTTATTAGATCAAACTTCTGGCGTTGTATCAGGAAGACAGTCATCGTTTGTATAGTTTTTAATAAGTATATTAATCAAATCAGAGCAAACAGCGGAATAAAAGCGTATCATCGATCTCAATGAGGTTTTCTGAGCACATCATTTAACAATCCGTTTTATTCAGCATTGTACACTGTTATACAGCATTTATTCAATCTATATGCTTTTTTAAGACTCTGAATTGTTTGTTGGGCAGTGTTGTGGAATAATGAATCTAATACGTCGTTTATAAAGCATTAACAAAGCATGCAATTAAAACATGGACGCATAGTGGTATAAGAGCTATTTTGCTGACTGTATTCACCTTTATACAGCAATATTGTAAAGCAATGCAATGAAATCTAATAATGGAGCTAGAAAACATTTATAAGTCTAATAGAGCATTTAATTAAAGCAATTGAAAACAATCGAATTAAAGCGACAATGTATGTGCAAATTACACTTATTCAGTTTGTCATTAGATCAAACTTCTGGTTCTGAATCAGGAAGACAGTCAACGTTTATAAAGCTTTTAATAAGTAAATTAATCATATCAGAGCAAACGGCGGAATAAAGGCGCATCTATCGATCTCAATGAGCTTTTTTTCAGCACATAATTCGACATCCTGTTTTATTCAGCATTGTAACTGTTATACAGCATTTATTCAATGTGTATGCTTATTTGTAACTTTGAATTGTTTGTTGGGTCCTGAAGAAACGTGCTCAACTTGTTGGCTCAGCTCTTCGGTCCCAAGCTAATCGATGCATCTCTCGAAACATAGGAAAATCCACTAACCCCTAAAATTACCTGTCAAACTTCCATAGCGAGTCAAAACAAACATTGTGTAGTACTAGAATTTTGACTAGAATGGGGTACGTTAATCGATTTGCTTCGGACCAATAGGCTAGTCAAGTAGTGAGCCAATTTCAAATCGTTAGTTTCCACCGGTTGGTTATACCTTATACTGACATGCACTGCCTATAAAGGTCCACGCACATTAGATCCGAATCTGACGCGTTGCGGCAATGTGACAGCTAAATCTATTGTCTAACTGTCAAATTTACGTCAACGAAACGTAAACGGATATAATGTGGTTGGGTCTTAATTCCATATCAGTCACATATGGAAAAGTAGGCATTGAGAAAATGGCAGTTGAAGTTACGAAGTGCAATTTCCATGTAATTATTTAAAAAATCATAGTAAATTAATCGATAATTTTGACAAGTTAAAATCAGTTGCCATGAAGTTTGCAAGTTTTGTTCTATCTGCGAAAAATATGGCGATTCAATAAGCAGAACTGGCACTTGACCTCTGGACGATTGAATTTCGGGATGGGACTGATATGCGATTACCTTTCTTGATGGGGACAAACTGACTTGATGTTGTTTTCACATTTTTCATGATCAAAGTTCCTAGTTTTATATCGCAATATGAAAGTAGATGCCAATTGATTGTAGATAGCATTTTTATCTTAAAATTGACGAAAGCTGATATGTGATTGCAGTGCAGGTATATAAAACCTGTTTGAAATACTGATTTGCCAAACCAGGAACATTGTAAACACACTTAAATATATATCATGATAATTAAGGCTGGTTAGTTACTGTAGTAGCTAAAGCACCGAGATTAAAATGAATTGTAATTTAATTTGAATTTGGAACAAATAAATAATTAAAAAAATATCGCATCATTTTAAATTTTCAAAATGGTGAGCACAAAGTTGAGCCAAAACTTTAAGAATCCATAGAATTTCTTCAGCGCTTTTGAAAAAATCCCTAGGCACATAGAACATCTGTAGAATTTTTAGGTCGGCCGTAAGTAACTAGTAAATAAAATATTCCTGAAATCTACGGATGAATCCGTAGACTTGACAACACTGGTCCTCCATCTATGTTGGAGGAAATAGTGACTAAATCGTAATTTAATTGATTTGAGTGTCAATTGAGTTCAGTTTGTTTTTCAACCTAACCTTCTGGAACCAACCGATTCAATCAGTAAAATATGTAGGTGGCTGACCGCAGAAGAAAATAATACCATCATTGCTAATAATCACTATTCACAATGACTATGCAGAATTTATGTCTACAGATAGCATGATCGGTGCATGGATTTAAAGACAGACGTTAAATGACGTGCGCTAACTTGCTAAATGATTCTACTTTCACATCTCTGACCGTGTGATATTTTCTGCTCTGTCATCATGAGTTCGAAGTTATTCTCTTCCTTATGGCAGTGTATTTATTCCTTATATTTCTCTTTGAGTTTATTTTGGGAAGTTTCTATTTACAATAGACGTTGCGGTAGAAATTAAAAGTGATTTCTTTAATCTTACAATATTGTAGAGATATACTGTTTCTGCGGGGCTGTTACGACCCCACACATACAACTATGTTTTATGATGCTATTCATTGAATGCGTCTCCGTGCGCATTACTCCGAGGACTTATTTTTGCCCTGATATTGTGCTGAGCTTGTAGTCACGTGGCTGTCCTTGTCGGTGTTTCGTTTATACACGTGGTTGCTGGCAGGAATTTGTACGTAATCGTAGTCTGGCGCGGTTTGACTGCTCTGCACAGGTGCGACCGGAGTGTAGTTTACAGGACCTCGGTTATCGTAGATGGTGGTACGACGAACAGTTGGTCCTATGCTAGGTGGGGTTACGTTAATGTCCCTGTAGATGGGATAAGCCGCTGGTTGGGCAGTTGTTACGACTACCGGGATGAGCCCAGCTCGAGCAAGCGTGTTGGATTGGATTTGAGCGGGGTTTGGAGTTGATGATACATACGCAATGTTCGAGGCCGGTTGATAAGCTATGTACGCCCTGTGGGACGGAGCTATGGTAGATCTGATGAGATTATTTGCATGCGGGCCGGTATTGTAGCTGTGAATCTTGACGTCATTGACTCGCAGTTGAGTTGGGTAGTATGGAGAAGGGATTTGTGTAGGTGTAGCCTGAGCATAATAGATGGCCTGTCGAGGGCGAGCTTGTTGAATTTGAGCTGGCTGATGAACGTACTGCTGTCGTTGTTGAAGTCTTCTGTAGTAGTTATAAATGGGCTGCGCTGATTCCAGAGGAGAGGATACTGGAACCACTGAGATTGGAACTTGAACCACTGCAGGAGCCGCAGTCACGTGGTTGATCGTATTCGGATTATGTTCATTTTCGTAGGTCACATCCGCTCGGTAGCCGTTATTATCAGCAATGTATTTGACGATCTGCATTCGTCCATCGGGCAGTTGAACATTATAGCTACCTTTAACGGCTCCATCGACATGCTGTTGCTGACTGTGCGAGAAATCGTCACCCGACGCTGAGTCCTTCACCGTGTAGGAGAAAGCGTAATGTTTCTTAAGATTGGTTGCTTCCTGAAAAGGCACAAGGTAAACCGATTAGCCAAACAATTAATGTGCGATTAGCACCGCGGTAATTACATTGTAATTATCAATCTCATCGTCAGCGAAACTCGTTCCTACTTGACGATTCAGAACACGCGCTGCATGCTTGGCAAGGGCCCTGTATGCCGGTTTGACGATTTGATTGTCCGCCCCGGAAAAGCGTTCCGTTTTGGCGAGTCGTTCCTTGAGAGCGAATTTCTCATATGGATGGGGCAGTGCATTCATTGCAGCACTGTTGGTTATCCGTGGGAACTGGATGGGAGCTTGGCTGAAATATTTGGATTAATTAAATCTACATAGCTTTTTATTTAACAAAAGGTCAGATCATACTTCAGTAAGTTGTCCATGAACTTTTCACTGTTGATGACGAGATTTTTATCAAAGATGCTGACACCATCGTAGGCATTTCCGTAAGGATGTGGATTGATATCACGTGGCCGTAGTAGAGATGAAGGTTCTGGTGTTTCGATCGTACTGACGCTGGTATACGATAAGATGACTGATAATAAGCATAGTTTAAACCAGAGATTCAGCTTGAACCCCGCCATGGATACAATCTAGTAGTGATCACAGCCTCGATCAATTGTCGCTTAAAGTCATACGCTTTACTGATACCTGTAACTGAAACAAGCTTGTTGAATTTAATTTCAATCATCAGATAAACATGGCAATTTGGAATATTAATCAGTTCACAACCAACCAAACGACCCACCGCCAAAACTTGCCAATTGCATTTCCCGGGGATAAAGTAAATTTTAAACGGAATGTTATTGCTATTTTTGATTACCGTCGGCTCTACACATAATTATATTGCGCCAGCTGATTCCAAGCCCACACTCGACGATGACGACTCCCGCCTTGCATGAGATCTATAAAACTGCAATTGGATTATGCATATAGTTATAACGGTTGATCGTTCACCACCATGTTCTATATCCGTAAAAGTACTTTTACAAAATGTGAAACGATTCGCCCTTCTCGTGCAGCAGCCTGGGCCCAGCCGCTCACTCGCTCTCCGATCGTTGCGCGCACATTATCAATGCGAAAATTATTTTCCTAGCATCTAGAGTAGCACCCGTAAGCTTAGGTGGTAAGAAAGAATGGTGCTTCGAATTACTTCTGGGTTTTAGTTTTACTAAACACTTTGAGCCCAATATCACGTGTCATAACCAACCACTAAGGCCAATGGCGCTTAGCTGCCATTGCAATGTGGAAATCGACTTGTCCGGGTACTGGCCCATATTGCTATTGATCTGCCCACTCGCGAGGTGATTGAAACTAGATGAAGTAATTTAAAGTAGAAAATCGATTTGTTCAACTATGACAGAGAAAATTGTTGTAATATGACTATTTACAACGAGAGTCAAAGATTCAGCGAACGTAGAAACACAGACAAACAGACCTAACTCGTTGAACAACTTTCCCTCCAAAACACCGTCCCGAACTCATGAATTACACCTCGCGAGCTATCTACGTAACTTGACCTTAAACTTAAGCAATTGACTGAGTAAATTTGTAGTATTCACCCCACCAAACCTCTTTTAATCACTTATGTTCACTATTTCAATATAAATACGATAGACATTTCAATTATGAACATGTGTCATTATAACAACTGACGATTTCAATCATGCATACTCACGCATACTGTGAGATTTAGCAAACAACATGGTCTAGTATTAATCGGTAAATCATAGTGCACACAGGGTATGCATTCGAAATAAATGGCAACATGATGTGCGAAACGCGTGCCTCCTCGAACAAGACCAGTTGAGTTCTTTCGATTTCATTGTCGCTCTCGTATCACATCCAAATGGCTGTAATTGGGAACTGGCATGCCATGTGATTTGTAAACATTACTATGATGGAGCGTATCGAAAGACATTGTCAGTTTGAAGAGTGATGAGACGCACGTTAGCATTGTAAGCTGTCATTTGAGCATGGCGCATGGCTCAACATACATCGAAGGGATTTACCTACGCATGTTGTTTATTCTTCCATCGTGTATTTCTTCTTCTTCTTTTGCTTTATATATATAGAGACTTTCAGCCCTTAGTTGGTTCGACTCTTCAGCATCGTGAATTTATGCATGGTGGACCTACACAATTTAATATGATTTATGTTTACATTTGTTGATTAAGACATAATGTTGTGTTTAAGTTTTTAAACATTGTACTGTTGTGTCATTTGAACGTTTAGTTTTTTTTTATGTAACGTCGGTCTATGTTTCACAATCGAGTGCCAATCATCACCACTGTAGGCGGCTCCCGTTCTGGTGGAGGAGGCTTATTGGACAGCGGAAGATAACATGTTTGGGGCCTCCCTTAGCTCAGTCGGTAAAGGCGCAACTACAAAGCAAGACCATGCTGGAGGTGACTGGGTTCGATTCCCGGTCCGGTCTAGGAATTTTTCGGGTTGGAGAATTTTTCGACTCCCTGGGCATAGAGTATGATTGTACTTGCCATACAATTATAATAATGCAAAAATAGTAGCAGGCATCGAAAGCTCTCAATTAATAACTGTGGAAGTGCAATCGTCGCCTACCTCACATAACTGGTTCCAAACGTAAACAAGCCATAAGAAACCTACAGCGTTTGTTTACGTTTGGAACCAGTTTCCTACAAGAATGATCAGTAGGCTGATTTGACAGCACGTCCCCCCCAGGCCATAAGCAATAAGCTTGAAATGCGAAGAAGAAGAAGAAAATAAAATGTTTATTGTGTTGTACCTTTTGACTATAGTTTTAAGATGTATTGTATAGTGAACAAGAATCCTCGGCTCTGTAAAGTTAATTCGGTTAAGCCTTATCAAATAAATTAATTAAAAAAAACACACACAAACTTTACCACGTTTTCTTTCTCCTTACAAATAAAAATTATCATTATAGTATCTCATAGTTTCATAATTTAGTCGAGAAATTTTCCAACCTGGAAAAATTCCTAGTCCGGACCGGGAATCGAACCCAGCCACCTCAGGCATGGTCTTGCTTTGTAGCTGCGCCTTTACCGACTGAGCTAAGGGAGGCCTCGAAATTCTCTGTACTTCCTCTATACTAATTCTCGGAACATCTTAAGAGTTCTCGGTTTTTTGACGTTGGACAACGTCTTTGTTTTCTATATGGGTGTACATTTTGTGAGTACGAAAAATTAACATGTAACGAAAAGTGATTAGGTTGTGAACGAATATTTCTCCAAAACATTAATGTTAAATATGTCATGCAATATGCCATTCGACGGAGGCTTCATTCAGCAATTTTATGGCATATACACACTAAGATTTTTTTACAGTATACTGTAATTTTTTACCGAATATGGAACAGCTGAAAGTTCGGTAATCCATTCGGTAATTTTTCAATTTACAATCCGTTCGGTAAAATTTCTTCGCTTGTGGGCTGTCAAAATTTACTGACCTGCGGATTGTAAATTTTTCTTAACGATCAGTAAAGTTTACCATAGCGTTCAGTTTTACCGAATCTACTGTACTTTTTTTTCAGAATAAATCAGTAAAATTAGAATTTTTATTGATTAATTATTTTTTTCTTTCTTTAATCAACCCAAAAATTCATTCGACTATTTAACCATATATTTTTTAATAGGCATTTCCATATTGAGTTCGTACAAAACTTCATAAAAAAAATCAGTAATGAAGCCGGACTCAGCAAACCGCGGACTTTTGAGCTGAACTCAACACTTTTGAGGAGGATATTGAATTGCCTAACGTCCATGGCGTCTGAAAGAAATTGACCCAAAAATGAAAACTGATTAAATTTTCGTTGTAAATTGAACACAATCTAGCAAAAAAAAAGTAAAGTACTTACGTTTCACAACATAAAACCGAATAACACTCAACATCGAAATGGCAGCAAAGGTTGTGTTTGACAGTACAAAGTTTACAAATCTGTTCAGTAAGTTTTACGGAAATGCTGTACTTTATTGCTGTTTGTTTTGTAAAATATGATTTGTACAGTGCATTTGATACAATTTTTACAGAATTGCGGAATCGCAGCCATTTACAGTTTCAATCAGCAAATTTGATTTACAGTTTTCGGCAAATTTCTGCAAATTACGGAAATTCAGCAGTTATGATTGCGGAAAATTGGTAAAATAATACTCTTTACAAAGCATTCGGTAAAAATGATATTTCACAGAACAAAACCAGCAAAAAAAGTACCGAACAAGATTTAAGAAATTTGGTGTGTAGTACAAATAATAAAAATAGTTAAACCGCTAAGAAGTTTAACTAAAATTGGTAGCATCCAAATTTCCCATACATATGCTTAGACCACAAGGTGTCGTTCCTAACACAGTCATAACTGTGCTCATTCTTGCTTTGGATCGCATGACACGCGGATCGATTTTTCAAAAAAGGTGCTAATCGAGCCCAACGCGTCACAGGATGACGCCGGAAAACGGGTACTGCAAGCCAACCAATATGCAGTACTCCCGGAAGAAAATGGTGATGGTAACACCGATCCCATTGCAAGAAGAGAGCAGATTCCCCCGCTTTTCACGCCGGTGAAGGATGTTGCCAAGCTGGGTGCTGAACTGACAAAACACACATCGGTACCAACATCATGTGCTCCAGCCTGGAAGAGTACAAACAAATAGGATTTTTCCTGAAGGACAACAACGTGGACTTCTTCACGCATGATCTGCCATCGAGCAAGCCACTGAAGGTGGTTTTGCGTTGATTACCGTCGTTCGAGACGGCTGTGGTGAAATCCGAGCTGGAGTGGCTTGGGCTTAAGCTCAAGGCAGTGTACCCGATGAACCAGCCTTCCAACCACAACACCATCTTCCGTGATCAGTTGTTCCTGGTGCACTTCACGAAGGGATCCACCAGTCTTGCGGCTCTGAGATCCAAAGTCCGGGACCTGTTTCAGGTCATCATCAGTTGGAAGTTGGAAGCATTACAAACCCCAACATCGTGATTTAACGCAGTGTATGAACTGCCTCTCATATGGCCGTGGCACCAAAAACTGCCACATGAAGACAAACTGTGGCAAGTGTGCTGGAACTCACTCAACTGCGTCCTGTGAGCAAGATGATGACGTCGAGCCAACGTGTGTCAACTGCGGTGGAAACCACCAAGCCTCAAATCGCGGATGCCCCAAGCGAGTGGAGTTCATGAATATCCGTCGGAAGGCTACAATCAACAATCAGCCCGGTCAGCTACGTAATCATCGCTTCCTGTACTAACGGAAGTCCAGTACCCAGCTCTCCAACCCCGTCGACATGTTCCGAACCTAGCCCCGCTTCCACTCAACAACCAACAAGCCAATCCTGCGAATATACAAAAGGTTCCCAACAGTCGGACAGTTCAGCATTGTCTCGCTGCTGCTGCGACCCAGTCAATTCCAGCTTCATTCACCGCCCCTGGTTTATCATACGCTGGTGCTGTCTTAGGTGAGCCTGACGACAATTCTCCGTTCATCTCGGAGGAACTTGTGACGCTCGTGGCCGAGGTGATCATCATCATGCGCACCTGCAAGACTCGATCTGAACAGCTACATGCTAAGTATGGACCGTGAAGCCATCAAGATCGTAAATTGGAATGCTTGCTATAGAAGCCAGTTGTCTCCTCTTCCTCTTAGAGTAAAAACACGAGGGAAAGGTAAACTCTCTAAATAGATATCCAAGTGAAAATCGAGTTAGAAAAGGATTCCCAGATACGGTAGTAAATGTGCATGGGAAATCTGATCGAAGTAGCTTACAAGATACCCTCCGAGGGAGAAAGAGAGTTGACTGTATTTGAAATGTGATTTTAATTGAACGTTAAATATTAGGAATACTTATCAACAATTGTTCTTTACTAAACGTTGGGAAGGTTTTGTTTATGAAGAATTACATTTACTACAAGGAAGCAACAACGAGTGTATGATTGTTTGAAACAAGGAATACAGTTGTTTAAGCGGTTAATACGACCAAGATTGAAGAATCATCATGTCTGTAGAAGTGCAAGTCCACCTCGGTCAATCAACAGATTACTAACAAGAAGTCCTTTCATGGAACTAAGATATCCCTATTCAATTTGTTTGTAGGTTTCTCTAGACTCTTCCTGCTATTGACAATTGGCTTCTTCCTCTTTTTTAGCGGCAACAGACACTATTCCTCGATCTAGTACCATCCCAGGAAGAAAAGCCCTTCCGTGGTGGGGGACAAACACAAAAATCGCTGTGAAAGCCAGGAGAAAGGCTCTTCGTGCCGCCAAGCGATTAAATAAAAACCACCCCGACAAGGAGGTTGCTTTGGCAAACTATACGAGAAGCGGAAGCCCAAAGTTGGAAGAACTTTCTTAACGAAATCAGCCCAAACCAATCTGCAGCTGATCTGTGGGGAAAGGTTAATGCTTTAAGTGGGAAGAGAAAAAACCGGGGAATCCTCCCATAACCAGCATGCCAATTCCAGAGGAAACAATTGTACCGGAAATAAACGAAACCTTCCGGATGAACGGGTCCCGGACGAGGTGGGCTATCCTTTGCTCCGGAATCTACCACCAGAAGGAAGACGCAAGCTTCTAGATCTAATCAACCAGGAGTGGCTGCACAACTCCCTGCCTCAGGATTGGAAGCACAGTCTTGTGGTCCCGATCCTCAAGCAAGGTTAGCCAGGCAGACAAGCTAGTGATTTCAGGCCGATCTCCCTCACATGCTGTGCCTCCAAAATCGTGGAAAGGATGGTAAATAGGCGACTGATGAACTTTCTAGAATCCAGGGACCTACTTGACCACCGTCAACACGCCTTTTGTCCAGGACACGGTACAAACACGTACTTCGCCACACTTGCTCAAGCCCTTGATGACGCTACCTGGAGTGGACACCACGTCGAACTGGCAACTTTAGACATAGCAAAAGCTTATAATAGAGCTTGGATGCCAGATGTCATCCGACAAATGGCTAATTGGGGCTTTGGCGGGCACCTGATGCATTTCGTGAAGAATTTCTTGGCAAACCGCACCTTTCAGGTACTTCTGGGAAACCACCGTTCCGCAACATTCCGAGAGGAGACTGGCGTACCACAGGGTTCGGTTATCGCGGTCACCCTTTTCTTCATTTGTATGAATGGAGTTTTCGTTAACCTTCCTAAAGAAATTTACATCTTTGTGTACGCTGACGACATTATCCTCCTGATAACTCACAAAACTATAAAGGCACTACTTAGAAAGATGGGCGCTGCCACAAGGGCAGTCTCCCTGTGGACATTACTGACGGGCTTCCAACTCTCAGCCGAAAAATGCACACTAGTGCACATCTGCTCTCACCATCATGCCGTCCTTAACACTCCCATCTGTATCAATGGTATAGCTATTCCCATCAGGAGGTCAGTCCGTATCCTCGGAGTTCGAATTGACCGATATTTGACCTTTTCTGCTCACTTCGACGAAGTCAAGAACGCCTGCAAGACACGTCTTAATCTGCTACGATCCATCGCAGGTCGACACCCAGATAGTAACCGGCCCATTCGGCTTCGAGTTGCTAGAGCAATTTTAGAATCACTTCTCCTTTATGGAATCGAAGTTACCTGTCTCGCTCGCGAACAACTTATTACGAAACTAGCCTCTACATACCATCAAGCTATCCGTATCTCATCCGGCCTACTACCATCCACGCCTGCAATTGAAGCTTGCGTGGAAAGTTGAGTACTACCATTCAACCTTTTAGTTACTCAGACCATCTGCAACCGATCAATTAGCTTCGAGGAGAAGACAGCTGGCTTAGATGAAGGAGTTTTCCTCCTTACCGAGGCCAAACAACTCCTTTCAGCCATCGCCAATCTGGAGCTCCCCCCGGTGTCTAGCATACATTGGTGTGGAACCAGAGATTGGAACCTGCCCGGGCCCATTATCGACTTGGCGATAAAGAAGAAGTTCAAGGCAGGATCCAACTCTACGGCACTTGTGAGATCCGTCGCGGAACTCCAGAGAACCAGATACTGCAACCACACTATCCGTTACTCCAATGGATCGGTTTCCCGTGAAGGGGTTGGCATCGGCATCATGGGCCCCCAAATGTCCGTACTTCATCGACTTCCAGACCAGTATTCTCGGCAGAAGCGGTCTCTGCTTTTATTGCTGCTACCACTCCCTCAAACAAACCAACTGCCGTATTTACGGACTCCGCAAGTGTAGTTTTAGCCCTAAACTCAGACTCTATTAAGCACTCATGGATCCAAGCCATTCAGCGATATGCCCCCAGAAACACTACATTTGTATGGATTCCGGGTCACTGCGGCATTCGTGGTAATACGGAGGCGGATCATCTAGCGGCTTCTGGAAGACAAGCCCAACTGTTCACCAAGGAGGTTCCCAAGTAACATTGCAGGTTTTATCGAGGTTTTATAGCATTCTACAAGTCTAAATCATGGTCTACAGAACCCTCATAAAACCAAAATTGTTACTTGGGGTTCCATCGGGGGACCTGAAAAAATGGGTTGCCAACAAAATCTGGGACTTATGGTCAAATACATGGTCCCAATCAACTAGCATTTTCCTTAGAAAAGTGAAGGCTGACACACGAAGATGGTAAGACCCTCCTGACCACCGAACTCAGGTTGTCCTGGCAAGACTCAGAACAGGCCATACCAGAGTCTCGCATAACTTTTCAGGGAGCGGCCCGTTCCGGAAATTTTGCGAGCTCTGCCACACCAACTGCTCAGTGGAACACATAATCTGCCACTGTACTCAATACGAAGGTTCACGAGAGCTGTACGGCATACCGGGCAGCATTAAGGACGCACTGAGTAATGACCCGACTAGAATCACAGCATTAATGGGCTTCCTCCGCGAGGCTGGCCTCTTCGACCAAATATGAAACCTGCAAGATCCTCAGCAACTTAACAATCAAAACTCCGAAGAAAGACAGCCTCAGTTATTAACTAGAGGAGGCCTCTTATAGACCTCCTAACAAAGAAAAAAAAACGTTGTAACTAGATGAGGTCCCTGCTGGACCCCACACTATCCTTTCAGAGACGAACCAGCCAACGGCTGATAGTCTCTATAATAAAGAAATCAATCAAATCAATCAATTCTTCCTCTTTTATTTCTATCTCTATCTCTATCTTTATCTATCTCTATCTTTATCTTACGCACATGAAATAGGCCAATCAGGAGCTGGTTCACATTTGACAGAAAAGTGGTTCATTTTCGCCCCCGTATTGTCACCTCTTCTCTTAGAACATAACCGGGCATTCCGTGAATGATTCTACTTATGTTAGGGGAAACGCTCCTATAGTTGCAGTACGTTAGAAGCGTTAGGTTCCTATAGTTGTGTACGGAGTCTCCATACACAACTATAGGAATCTAACGCTTCTAACGTACCGCAACTATAGGAGCGTTTACCCTACCGGATGAAAAACTGAGCAGCATTATTCAAACATACGTTCACTCCACTCGAAATAAAAAAAACTAAGGCAAAACCGTAAACAAAGGCGCCACTAAAAGAGAGGTTAAATGATTTAGGGAGCTGATCTGAACCGTTCTAGGTGCTCAGTATCAGTCGATGATGAACAAACACAACTCTATTGGCTCAACGTCACATATCCTGACGCCGTCAACATTTCAATGAAATTTCCCGATTTACCGACTCGTTGGTGAAGAAATCGCGAAATTTCATTGACATTCAAAACATCATTTGGTACTTTTGGATATGTTCCAACCACATAGAACTCCGGATACGCCCAGGGAAGTTACACACTGCTAAAAAGTCATGTAAATTTCAGTTCTCTGAGACCGACACATGTAAGCGGCCCTTTTGACATAAAAATCAGTTGCAAGAAACGAGAAAATCAATTCAATCAAACGTTCTCTTTGTCGACTTGCTTATGTTTCGGTTTGAGAACACTTAATGTTATAATGTTTTCCGTACTCTGAGTATCAATGCTACCGACGCCAGGAAGGCAGCTCCCACACCTGGACCCTACCTATCGACCCATTAACTCATGGGTGATCAGAGATTTTATGCCTCAGAAAATCCCGACGGCGCCGACTGGGATTGAACCCAGGCTTTTTGGGATGAGATGCAATTACGCTTACCACTACATCACCGGCACTGGTACTTAGTTTTACATGCAATGTTTGTTTACGTTCCATAACTTACGTTCAATTTGGATTACGTCTCGTGTACAATTAGTTATTTCTAAGTGTGTACCACAATCTATCTTAAGTCAAAACCCATATGCAACTCATCGTCTCACATGACAATTCAATAACATTAATGCATGATCATAAGTCGTGAGTTAATTAGCATAAAACCAGCATAAAAATTAAAAAAAAAAAAATTACATTCCGCACTCAATTTAAAAGTCGCTGAAACACTTTTCTATCTTCAACATATCAGAGGTTAATTTTATTGTAGCATATTTCAGGAATGCTCGTTGCTATTGAGTTGTTCTCTAAATCAGTTCATCCTAATGATTAGGCAGGAAAGTTGGGAAGAACTTCCGTGAATTTCTTAGAAACTTTGAGAAAAATTCACAAGAAACACCCAGGCAACGCCACTGCGTTATAAGTCACGTAACATAGAAGTACCAAACCATGTAACTTCAACCTAATTGTCAGTGTGAATCTCGACCCGTTATAAAATCAAATGGTCAATCTGCCGTCAGATTGAATTTAAATGCCCTTTTAAGATTGCACCTGAATCAAAAACCTATGCGGAATACGATATTGACGGACTGCTAGTACAATATCTAAAAGTAGATAATAGGCAAAATTTGAAATATCACTAATTGAACATGCTCATCATTAAACTCTTGTTTGATATTTACACGAACTGGATATTGACACACCACCGGTTTCCACGAGTTCAACCGGCTTTAAATCGTGTTAACATCAAGTGAAGAGATACCCTGACATACGCAAATATTGATATAGCATCATTTACCACTCTTGAGCAATGGTTTGTTGATCAAACATTGTATCTTCATCTTTCCAGTATGTAGTGTGCTTGTTGGCTATTTCGATATACGAACGATTATCCGACGATAAACTTATCTCGATGGATGTATTTATTAATCGCATAATAAAGAGCTTGACTGCAACTAAGGCAAAACTGTATGGCGCAGAGTTTCAAGCATGAGGCACGAGGCAAGCACACTTCATTCATAAATGGAAAGAAATAACAATAATCAACTATATAATCGCACTTGGAACCCAACGCCGGACCGCCGTAGTTGTTAGCATGGTAGATAGGTACTTATAAGCTTCGCTTCTTAGCCTTTTGAGGAGTATAGTTAATGAAATAATTTAACCGCAAGAGAGAACGGGGTCTGATGAGAGCTTGCAAAGGTATTTGCATGTTAACGAGCTTTAATAGAATTTAACTAAATGTGTTTAACATGCAAATGCTTGAATTCATGCTAATTCTAATAACATCGTTAAAATTTTCAGGTTTATGACGGTAACAAGAATATTTCAAAAGAAATTTCACCCCAACTTCGCTTCCCAGGGTTCAAGCAGTGTAGTTACCGATTTGTGAAAAATAGCGCATGGAAACCTTTGTACAAACAATTTGTTACCATCGTGCTGCACTGACTGGTTGACGCAAAATTCTCACGCAATTAAACACCCGTTTACAGATGCGAAGACTCTTAAAATTCAGCATGTTATGCTTGGCTATGTGAGTTCTTCGATCATTGTGTAGGTGTTTGTGTTACATAAATTATAACTATTTTCAAGGTCATTCCACGAGATACGGAATGCACTGCCAACCAAATTTAAATAAGCAATTTCTATTCATGTTTGTTTTAAGTGTGCCTCAGTTTCATAGGATGAAAGGCAAAAATTCAACCGCTTAGTCTACAAATAAAAGAAAACCTTGTTAGCACGTCACGAGTTGCATCGATGATTATTGGTCTATTTCCAAGATTAAAGAAGAACAATCACAGTGATTTCGATAGATTCCGTTTCACAGAGTGTTGTATGAATCAAGTACAGTAGAGGGGCCTATAGTCAGTTAAGGCACGATATTAACAAGCCAAAGTTAGCAGTTTTGATTCCAGGTCCGGTCAAGAAAATGTCTTGGATTGCATTGCTTGTCAATATTGCATAGTAAAGGTGAAAATAGTTGCATCCATCCTTAGTAAAAGCTTTATAAACGATACATGGATTAATTCGATAGCACTGGATTAGCCTAACAACAAGATGAAATCGGTAGTGGTTAAAGTTTTCGATTATGAAGTAGAGCAGTGCTTTCCAACCAGTGGGGGATGTAACCCTACTAGCCTTAGTGCGTGAAAGCGAGCTGTTGAGGTAGGTGTAGGCAATGTAACGGATAAGGTTAGAAAAACAATGAAGTACAGGGTCGAGAGTTTAACTCCAGGCGCAACCTTTTTTTGTTATTTGTGTCACTACGCCCAATTAATTTAAATCGCAATCACCAATCATCGTCTCACGTACCTCAACGAATCCATCGATATGTAGTTGAACAAATTTCCCGACTATTCTTCCCTTGGCAATTGACCACTTTGTCAAGCAATTTTGGCGTGATTTTCAACCACTGATTAGATAATACTGGACCAACCAATTACATTTTGGCTAATTTTCTCGTGACTCTACAAGAAAAAAATTTCAAAATATATAGAAGGTTGACGATTCGAATCCGACAAAGATCTTCTTTCCTTTATTTAACGTCGGTCACGCCAATCACCGACGGACATCGATTGTCATCCATTGACAGCAATCGAATGTGCAGGAAGGCAGCTTCCACACCTGCGTAGGATATCGCACCCATTCAACACACACATTGGCTGGGACCAACGGCTTTACTTCCCTTCCGAAGGAAGACGTGACCAGAGATTTTTATGTTTCATGTTTGCCGGCATCCGACAAATACGTAGTACATTTTTTAATATAAATTCTCCGTCAGTTCTCGATGAACCTTTCAAATGGTCCTATCTGCTTTGATCGATTCTCTTCGACTTTCTCTTTTGATAACCACGTCTATACTAACAGATTTCACGTTATTTTTGCAACATAGGTTGATGACGAAGATTCTCATCTTTTTTTTTTATTAATTAATTTATTTGTACAGGCTCAATCGAATAAACTTTACAGAGCCAAGATATCATTTGCGTTATACATAATTGATGTCCTAAATCTAGATTTAAAGGAACTGAACCGATTACTCGCGGTCATCTCGAGGTTAGTAGAGATTTACAGTTTTATGGATGGGGAGAGGGAGGAGGAGGATTGAGTTATGATTTACGATACAAATATTTCATTATTCCTAAAACATGAACTAAATCCTATTCAATTTGGTTAATATAAGGTTAATATTCTTAAAGAAAGCATATATAAGTTTCATAAACTCCAGATCGCGTCTACCCAAAATATCCCGAACTGGAACATTAGGTTGTCTACCTCGAGCCCGAAGGGAATCGTACAGCTCAGATCTGACTCCGCCATGCTCAGCACAAGACCAAATAATGTGATCTGCGTCCTGGTTACCTTGTCCACATTCACAGAGATTGCTGTCCCCCAGTTCAACACGGAACAAGTGAGCGTTTAACGAGTAGTGATTGGACATGAGGCGAGACATCATACGAATGAAGTCTCGACCCACATCCAACCCCTTGAACCAAGGACTCTTCGACACCTTAGGGATGATCGCTCCATTTATTCTGCCAGCTGTCGATGGAGTGAATCGATCAAATCAAATGATCACAATTACAATTAAAAATATTAACCGGTCTACTAACAACGAAAGCGAGGAATACTCGGATCGATGGATTCTTAAATTCGCGCGAAAAGTGTGTCCGGATTCCGTGCCGTCGCAGTTGATTCTTCGCGAAACCGCGAATTCGGTAGACGAAATCAGTCAGCCTTTTTCAATGGTCGAAGTTTCACTTGCTCTCCTTTCGTGTGGCAATTCTGCCCCGGGATCTGATAGAATCAAGTTCAACTTGCTGAAAAACCTCCCAGACGTCGCTAAGAGGCGCATGTTGAACTTGTACAATTAGTTCTTGGAGCTCAATATTGTTCCCGACGATTGGAGACGAGTGAGGGTAATAGCCATTAAAAAGCCTGATAAACCCGCGTCGGATCACAATTCGTATCGGCCCATCGCGATGCTGTCGTGTATTCGGAAATTGATGGAGAAAATGATCCTTTTTCGCCTCGACAAATGGGTTGAGACGAACCACCTTCTTTCAGATACTCAATTTGGTTTCCGTAGGGGTAAGGGAACGAACGATTGTCTCGCGTTGCTTTCCTCGGAAATTCAGTTGGCTTTTGCTAAGAAAGAGCAAATGGCTTCTGTGTTCTTGGATATCAAGGGGGCTTTTGATTCAGTATCCGTTGGGCTATTCAGCTAGGTATCGAATTCTCCACGGAGAAAACTGAGTTGGTCGTTTTTTCTAGGAAGCATAGCCCAGCACAACCGAAGCTTCAACTTTTGGGTAAACCGATAACTCATTCGATGTCTTTTAAATATCTCGGGGTCTGGTTCGATTCCAAATGCACCTGGAGATCCCACATTGAGTATCTGAGACGAAAATGCCAACTAAGGATCAATTTCCTTCGATCAATTACCGGAACATGGTGGGGAGCCCATCCTCAAGATCTTCTGACGTTGTACCGGACAACGATTTTATCGGTTCTGGAATATGGTTGTTTTTATTTTCAGTCGGCAGCTAAAACGCACATCATCAAGCTGGAACGGATCCAGTATCGTTGTCTTCGTATCGCGTTAGGATGCATGCACTCGACTCATACTATGAGTCTCGAAGTGCTGGCGGGCATGTTGCCACTATCCGTCCGTTTTTCAGAGCTATCTCTGAGGCTCCTCACCCGTTGCGAAGTAATGAACCCACTGGTGATCGAAAACTTTGAGAAGCTTCTGGAGCTAAATCCTCAAACATGTTTTATGACTTTTACTACCTATATTTAACACAGGATGTTAGCCTTTCAAGAAATATCCCCAATCGTGTAGTCTTCTCCGATTTCGGAAATTCAGTAAATTTTGATTTATCTATGACGCAGGAAATCCGCGGAATTCCAGAGCATCATCTTCCTATGATTGCTCCGTCATTATACTCTGCAAAGTTTGGCCATGTTGATTCTGCAAGAACGTTTTTCACAGATGGATCTCTAATAGAGGAGTCCGCTGGTTTTGGTGTATTTAATAAATTTCATAGCGCCTCTCGTAAACTTGAAGCTCCTTGTTCTGTGTATGTGGCTGAACTGGCAGCAATTCACTACACTTTGGAAACTATTGCTTTACTTATTCCAGACCACTACTTTATTTTTACGGATAGTCTCAGTTCTGTCGAGGCTATCCGTTCAGCTAGGCCGGTAAGGCACTTCTCGTATTTTCTCTTGAAAATACGAGAGCTGCTTAGTGCTTTATCCGTGCGCTCTTTCATCATCACCTTCGCGTGGGTCCTTCGCATTGCTCAATTTTGGTGGGCGAAGGTGGGCGTTATGGAAGGCGACATTTATGATCGACAAATCGCCTATAGTGAATTTTTTTCAATATATCGTCAGCAGTCACTCGTTAGCTGGCAACATCAATGGAGTGAAGGGAGTTTGGGACGATGGCTACATTCAATTATCCCTAAGGTGTCGAAGTTTGCATGGTTCAAAGGGTTGGACTTGGGTCGAGACTTCATACGCGTGATGTCTTGTCTCATGTCCAATCACTATTGTCTAAACGCTCACTTGTTCCGTGTAGGGTTGAGAGACAGCAATCTCTGTGAATGTGGACAAGGTTACCAGGACGCAGATCACATCCTTTGGTCTTGTGCGGAGTATCGTGGAGTCAGAACACATTTGTATGATTCCCTTCGGGCTCGAGGTAGACAACCCAATGTTCCGGTTCGAGATATCTTGGCTGGGCGCGATTTGGAATATATGAAACTCATATATGAATTTTTTAAATTCATTAACCTTAGGTTGTAGATAAGTTTGTTTTCTTAATTTGGTATATTTGTCAAGATGAATGTGTTTGCGAGAAAGTGTGTGTGTATATATACATTCTTTCTGTAGTATTCATGTTCATCTCATATTGAAATGATCAGTTCTTTAGATTTAAGTAAGTGTTTTAGAAATAGTTACCACATTAAAACAAATAAAATTCGTAATCCTCTCAACCTTTCCCCATCCTTAAATTGTAAAACTCCCTAACCTCGAGACGACCGCGAGTAATCGGTTAAACCCCGTTAACTCTAGTCTAGATTCTTATTGTTGAAGAAAAAGAATATCTCGGCTCTGTAAAGTTTATTCGACTGAGCCTGTACAAATAAACGAATTACAAAAAAAAGCAATTAAAAATAAAGCATGCAATGAAATTTAATATACGCTGAGTTATGTTAAATTTGATCGAATAAGCTCTATTGTGTCCTGTCCTGAGGGACTTCAGTCCAACAAAAGCAAAGTAAGTAAGTAAGTAAGTAAGAAGTTCGCGATATTTAACGAAGTTCACCATGGGAAAAGTTCGCGAGTCATAGTGAGTTATCGCGAACTTTTCCATCACTGGCACTGTTACAATGGTAAGTCGAATAAAAGCATCTCGATGTTTCTTAAGCGAATCCCACACATATAAATATTGTCAATATCGATGTATTGACGTCAATATAGAATGTATTGACAATAGATTGTTGTCGATAAACGCAATCGTGTAGGCTCCACTTTACACAATGCTGACCAGTCGATGGGGATGATTTCCAACATGCCCGTAGACTATTACTTCATCTTTTCGGATAGGCTCAGTTCGATTGAGGCTATTCTGTCGATGAAACCAGGTAGGCACTCATCTTATTACCTTCCATTTAATATCTGGATGCACTGTTTATTTTACTGCAGTGCTCCTAGCGGTCGGATCTGGAATGTTTTGACAGCAGTTTGTTTTACTTCTGAAAAGTTCGTTGCGATTAATTTTGTTTAAAAGAAGTTTTACTTGATGGAAGCCGCGAACCGAAAAATAATTATGGACATCCACTTGAAAAATCCGATGTGGTCAGGTTAAGTCGTTGAAATTGGCTAAATCGAACGTGTGCATTGTTCTCAAACGTTTCCGTGAGCGGCATACTATAGATCAGTAAGATCATAGCAAGTGTCGTAGTTGAACTAAGGATCGGAAGCTGCATTTGAAGGTGTTGAGAACGGTTAGGGCAAACCCAGGGCTGCCGGATTATGATATCGCCAAGAAATGCAATGCCAGCTAAAGCACCGTCAGAAGGATTCGCCAGCGAGAAGGATTTCGATCTTTTCGGGCCAGTAGAATATAGTGGCCAAAAGACGTGCCCGGAAGTTGTACAATGAGGTTCTTACAAAGTACGAAGGATGCATCCTCATGGACGACGAAACGTACGAGAAGATGGAATATGGGCAGTAGACTGATGCAAAACTTGAAATTTTTGCTCCGCAGCGTTCAAACGGTTTCAAATCGGGTCCTGATTAGCCTCCGAAAGTTTCAACTCATTTGATAAGAAACTGACTTGGCACTGTGACAAACTGTATTCTGCAATGTGACATAGTAGCCATGATTTTTTTCCTCTATTCTACGTGCCATAAACACCAATGTTGCCTGCTGAACAGTTGATTGAGCATAATCATAAGACAACAGTGACTTGAATCATTAATAACTTTTGTTCCTTACATTTGATCGAAAACTGATCTTTAACAAAGTTGTAGCTGAGAAAATTTTCAGCTACCATTTTCTAAAGTAGAGTGAACTGGTGAATTTTGAGATAGATATGACAAAATTATAGTAATTCCCATATAAACTTCAAATGGTTTGTGCCGAGTCAGTTTCTCACTAAATGAGTTCAAATTTTGGAAGGCTAACTAGGGCCCAATTTGGAAACGTTTGAGCACTGTGGAGCGAAAATTTCAAATTTTGCATCATTCTAATGGGCAGCTTCCCGGACACTGGTCGATATGATGTCCCTAGCAAGTTCAAATTCGTTCAAAGCTGCCTTCCTGCGCATTCGATTGCCGTCAATGGATGGCAATCGATGTCCGTCCGTGATTGACACTAGATTGCGTAACAGAGACCGACGTTAAGTAAAGGAAAGAAGATAAATTTACAAGAAAGCTTATGATCTGGTAAGGTATTTGCAGCTGTGGACAAAAAAAGCAGGTTTTCGTGACAAACAAGACTATGGATGACAAAATGTACAAGCAGGATTGACTGAAAAAACGTATACTTCCGAACATTAAGGCTCACAATGGACCTGTAAAGTTTTGGCCTGATTTGGAAAACTGAGAAGTATCGAGACAACGGGACGGATTTCTTCGAAAAGGACATCAATTTGCCCACCTTCCCTCAATTGAGAAATATTGGGCAATTGTCAAACAGAAGTTGAAGAAGAGTGGGTGAGAGGTAATCTTGCTTACCGCTACACCACCGGTGCCGCTATTTCTAGTTAGTTTTGTTACAAACAATGAATTATGAACAATAAATTATCGGCTCCGCAAAGCTAACGTGATTGAGCCTTCTTAATAAATGATCTAGAAAAACGCTGACCAGTTTAATATTGTGGTTGAATTCTCCAGATGTGTGTGAACAAAGCATGAACGAAAGTAATTTATTGAAAATAGTACTAGTTAATCCAACATGTAGCTCAATGAAATCACCAAGAAGTCGTTTCCTAAATATGAAATTATTTGCTGGAATTCTTCTTCTTCTTCGCATTTCAAGCTTATTGCTTATCGCATATTAGCTTATTGCGTGCTCTCAACTTAGTGTTCTAGATGCTCTTCCACAGTTATTAATTGAGAACTTTCGATGCCTGTACTATTTTTGCATTAGTATAATTGTGTGGCAATTATAATCATATTCTATACCCAGGGAAGTTGAGAAATTTTCTAAACCGAAAAATTCCTAGACCGAACCGGGAATCGATCCCAGCACCTGGAATTCTATACGACCTATTCAAGTTATAAACAAGTGTGAAATGGTCGGTAATAGTTGTTGGGATTGAAAACTTTTAGTTCTTTAATTTAAGCAATGAATTTAGAATAAAAATTTAACTTGAGGACAGGCGTCGAGTTCCTGTTAGAACGTAATAGTCAACAAGTAAAATATTTGTTCAACAGCCTACCAACGTACACAAAAAAATCATAAGATTAACGTTCATACGTGAACAATTATTTGAAGTTTAGCCTAATTTTTGTTCCCACCAAAATCAACACATTTTCATATGGAATACTTTAACTTTAACATTTTACTTAATAAGGCGCATCAATATTGCAACACACACTTCGTAACTTTTTTAATTGTCACGCAATACGCACAAGAATGAACCATTTCGCAGAGCCATCCAAAACTGTTGCCATCCTACAAGAGCATTATTACTTATTCAATGCGCATTCACTGAACTACGATCAAAGTACATATAGAAAGGTACACCGTGTGTTACACGCTTTCATTGACAGTGAGAGTGAGAAAGCACGTAGCACACGTTTTTCGGCCGGGACTGATAAATTTAGCCGGAGGTACCAATAGTTTTTTTTATTCCACGCGGTAGTAATTTCTCCAGGTCTGACGGATATTTGGTGCGATATGTGTCACAGTTAAACAAGCTGTTACGAAATAGGTGGCGTATGGTTGGTTGAAACTGTGTTTTATCTTCTTGAATCATTTTCGGCTGCGATGATTGCCTTTGTAATGTTAAGTAGTTTAACGGTTAACACTTCCACTGATAATATCACTAATGCTTCAAAGAGTCCTTCAATAGTCCTTGGTCAATAATGATTCCACAAACAACTGGGATCTTCCCCACTTTAGTTTCACGTCTTACGATTATGCAAACCGAACTGACTTATTTTTTGAAAACGTTGCAGGTTCCACCAAACCGGTAGTAATAAATGTGAAACTTTTTATGGCACTAGTATTCTTCGGGTATCATGCGGCTCTGACCAGTGCTGAGATTTGTCATTGCCATTGACAGACTTTCGTGCGATATTGACAAAATTGTTCGTTACATAGTCACTGACAGACTTGATCCACAAAAAAACCTTCGTCATAATCTCATTCATTTTTTCGTCAATGACAAAGATTCACCTGGTAACAAACAGTGTAATTTAGTACATTCTATGTCACATTATTGTTATCCAAGTAGCTCAGGACGTAGATACTTGTTCACTAAAATGGATCCATGTAATTGTTTTGCTCAAGTCATTTAATTTCGTTACAAATTTAGCTAATAAACAAATCTGCACATGTTCGTCACTGACACCATTGTCATTGACAATTGACATGGTTTGCCTTGACTATGACTCTTAGCTAAAATGAGTGACCAAAGCAGAATTGTCAATATCACCGTGTACTGTCGAGATTTTGCAGCACTGGCTCTGACCACCCAGCTACACACACAATCCGGTAAGGTGTCCAAAACTAGCGACGGTTAAAATGATACTAACAAAAGCTCAGGCTCTCGCGCGCCAAGTTTCCGCGCCAAGCTGCTGATCGACGACGGCGGACGGTGGCGAATCAACAATGCACCATCAACTTGCCTCCCGCGCACAAATGAATGAAACTAAGCGGGGAGGGAAAATCGTATAGAACAACGAACGGCAACATACGCCACACGCTGCATACCTGGTATGATCCACGCTGGCGGCTTTCGCTGATTCGATCTGTGGTGCATTGCCTTCTGTTTGTTCTTGAGCTACCCGTGCTACGGCGTAGCGAGGACTGTTTGATGTACTGAACCATCTTCTTCTGAATAAAATAAAAATGAGAAAATGATACCTTCAAACTATTCAAGGAAACATAAAACAATATGTTGTATGAAACCATTGCTATTGCTTACTAAATGTTGGTGCCTAATCATCAAACAACAACTAGCGTAAAGAACCAGTCCTTACTACCATACTGTGTAAGTGTGACCACCACCTCTGCTATTGCCCTTCGAAGGAAACATCAACGACGATGCTGATGACGATGGTTAGAGCGGTGGGTATTGTTGTGAACTATCCTGTTGATTGTGTGAACCACGCGTGCGGTTGGCTTCTAGTGTGATGGGGCCGAGAAAAATGCTTTCCGTTTCATTCTAATCACATGCAGCATACGCCACCGTCGCCCAGTTGTCTCGATCTAAACTATCGACGACGACGAACGTTGTTGCAGAGAGATAACATGAGAGAAAACGTGTGTGGGAGGATTTATTAAATTAAATGTAATCTACGCGAGAGGGTTTAGCATAATCAAACGTTCTTTTGTACTCAACTAAAACATTATTTTCAATGCTTTGGGATTTCCTCGATGCCGGTGATGATGTAAGTTTAGCTGGCAAATAATGCTTGTGTGAACGGAACTGGTAAGTTTTCTGATGAAAGATAGAAATTTACTAATTGCTAAGTATGGCAAAATGAGGTTAAGCTCATATGGCTATAAAAAAAATATTTTTCTGAATTATGAAACCATTGCACGTTATGATGATATGTTGCACTAGTAAGTAACAAGAGGAGGTTCTAAAGTACGTGTATGACTCATAATTCTGTCAATTTTGCTTGCCGATAAAGATCGAGTGATTGAGTGAAAATGATAAAACCGCTGATTATCAACCGCACGTTCCTATTATGGTGTGTTGAAACCACTCCTCAAAAATCTGCTGGAAAAAAAGATTTTTTTTTTCGTCTTTTACGTAAGTAGTTCACTAGTACACGGTCTATAAGATTAACTCTACATTAACCAATTTGTCGAATTTTAAATTCTATTATTATTCTATATTAATTCTAAATTTGCAAAAAATTGGGTTACTTAGTGAATGAAGAAATATTTCCTCGATTTTCTACGAAAAACTTCTTGGATACCGTAGAACCCCGTTGAATAGCTAACATTGCATTTAAACGGCACTCACTTTGAATTTGTTTAACGGGTATCCCTACAGTGCCCAATGGCGCTACGCAATGTAATTCAATTGTAAGTTGAATTCGACTCAGGAGCTACTTTTATCAGTGGTGTAGACTGGTTAAATTTTTTCTCGATATTCGTCATATTCCAGCAGATTTTGAGGAAATTTTACTCACTCAGTGAGTGAGTGTGTAACAGTGAGTAACCCAACTTTCACGATTTTAAGTGAAATGTTTAGTGATGGTGGTTGGAACTAGTGACCCTCGAGGTTAACCAGTCATTGAAAAAAAAATCTTTATTTCCTACAAGGTCGCAAAGGACCATTCTAAATGAGTAACCAATTCCAAATTTACCTTGACATCACAGCCCAAATAAAAATTGTATGGTTCTGGGTATCATCCAAACCATTTATGGAATAGTTCAATGATTTGGGTTATCGTTCGTTTATGGTTATTTTTTATTAGGGAGGGGTTGCGGTCTTCATCAAAGCTGGTCAGATGCATAAGATCTATTGGAAGGTGTACAGTTGAGTTCTGAATTTGTCTTCCATGTGGCACTAATACATTATTTGCTTAACTTGACATCGTGATTAGACAGAAGTTTGCTGTCTTCAGTTCTAAATGAGAAGATCTATCGTATCTCACTCGAAAAAAATCATTAACCACTAGTGTTATTTTAAATTAATGGCTTGCCTAATTCGACATCTCGAATAGATAGAAGGTTGCAGTTCTAAATTATCACACCAGGCCCGGCGAGTATACGATTTGACTTATAATTTCTTGCTTTAACTTGAAAGCTCAAATAGATAGATGGTCGCTCCTGATGAATGTGGGCGTCTTAGTGGAATACCTGTATAATGAGAGAGGGAAGGATTAGTAATTTCCATTTAATTTCTTATTTGCTTATCCTTGACAGATACGCGTATTTCGTCTATAATGTGCAGACTTCTTCAGTGTCTTGTACTAATATTCGACTGAAGAAAACATCTTATTTTACCGAATATATATTCGGTACATTTTCACTTAGAAGCTAGGTAAACTTAAATTTAAATTTATTGAAAGGTACGTCCGAACCTTGTTTCTGTTGGTGTTGTAGATTTGTGCGATATTTTCCCTACGACACTGAACTGAAATGACAGCTACGGTTGTCAGTACTGATTGCAGAGAAGGAACAGTGCTATTTTCCTTTTGCCATTCTTGTAACGCATAGGGTTAACTACCCCATTTCCGGCCTATTAAGCACAACCCGCACGTAGTATTTCTTAATCTAGCGCAGTTTAGCACTAAACAGAATGTTATTATTACTGATGGCTTCCAAATTTATTTACCTCTCCGTGCGTACCGTAAGATTTGATAAAGAGAAACCAATTGTTGAGATATTGTCAAAAGTCTAACACTGCTTCTTGACGGCAAACTCGGCCTACGGATTCTAAACTCAGCCTAACGCATTGAAACCCCATTGAAACGCCAATGAATTCACTTCGGCCTATCGGATGAAGATAAAAATTGATTCGGTCGGAGCGCTTCTTTTGTTTTTGAGAATAATGGGTGCAAACCTTCATATCACGCGTTCTCATTGACTTCGTTTGGTAGCTTATTAACTAAAGTATCGTACCAAACGCATAATTGACTTGTTAACTCTGAAATCATGGATTCATGAAGTTTTCTGCTCGATAGGCCCAAAATGGGCGATTAGGCCGAAGTAGTTCTCTACCCTATCAATTAATAGAGACGCATAAAGTATTCGTTGTTCACCGTTCACGTTTACACGTGTCCCTTATAGTTATTTCGGTCTTCCGGTGTCTGCTGTATAATCTGGGAAGTGAGTCCGCGATCGTGGCCCTGCTAGATCCAGTAGTTTCTCCATGTTGCATTATCTCGTTGTGATAATAGCCATTCCACCAAATGGTTGATTGCTTGAGGATGGAAGCCGATTTCAGCAAGGATAGCATCAGACGACTATATATAAAATTGGACATGAAGACTTTGGAATGTTATTCTCTACATCTCAAATTGGCCAAGAAGTATCGAATTAAATTCCAGGAGTTTCTGTCTAGGGCCAAGGTAGCAGAGGAGTGCGAATCGGATAGGAAACGGAAGCTGCACGATAGGAAGCTAAACAGACTACGAAACGAGATGGACGACACACCGAACGGGTGAGCAGATCCCTTCCACCATCACCACGACGCCGAGGGTTCACTTCATTGATGGGTTGGATGTCAACCGATCGACGACCACATTCACGGAAGAACAATTGACACACCTCAACAAGGGGCTAGGATACGCGGTTACAACCAAGCCAGACGTAGAACAGATCATCGTTGACGTAGAGACAGTGATTACCAAGACACTTCCAACATCATCACAGAATACGGTCAGGACTACCTATCACATCGAACATAATCAAGTACGGACAGGAACAAAGTCGCACCAACGAAAAGGAAATTCGGATTGTAAAGGAGCTGAAACTGAAAAGTAAAGTGTGAAAGCAGGCAAGGGCAACGTTGTCGTTATCATGGACAAGGACGATTACGACAATCATATGACAACGAAGATTAACAACGGTCCGTATAGACAGCTTCGTGCAGACCCCTTACAAAACATAGTGAAACGCGTGGAGAAAGCACTGACGGAGTGCAAATCAATATTAGGAGATGGAGCAGGTCATTTACGGGAATCCAATCCCATCAAAAGTATCCCCAAATTCCACAAACCGGGGAATGAAATACGAGACATCGTGTCTGCAGTTGGTTTCCCCACCCACAAATTAGCGAAGTGGCTAGTCACAGAGTTCCAGAGTATGCCGAATCAGTTCTAGAGTAAAGCAGTTAGTAACACCCAGGAATTCGCCCAGCAACTACAATCTTCAGGAGATATCAACAAGGACGAGATTATGGTATCTTTCGACGTCACAGCTCTTGTTCCCAGTGTACCGATCAAGGAAGCGATCAATGCAGCATGGAGAAACAAGATTCGGACGTACCTTAAGCTGACCCGCCTTTGTATGGAAGAGAACTACTTCTCTTTCCGAGGAAATTTCTACAAGCAGACGAAAAGAGCCTCAATGGGAAACCCCCTATCTCCCTTCCTGTGTGAACTTTTCATGGCCAACTTGGAGACAATCCTGAAGGAGAAAGGACTATTACCAAACCGTTTGTTGACTATATCTTCAGCGTAGTTAAAAGGGAAGCCCTTCCACAAATTTTAGATGAGATCAACAGAATTCGCAAGGATATCAAATTCACTCACGAGGAAGAAAAAGACGGAAAACTTGCATTTCTCGATTTTCTAGTCATCAGGGAATCGTCATCATCTTCTTCGCTTGAATTCGAAATTTACCGGAAACCAACAAGCACCAAAAGAGTTTTTTTTTTTTTTTTTGTAATTACTTTATTTGTACAGGCTCAATCGAATAAACTTTACAGAGCCGAGTTATCCTTTGCGTTATACATTGTTACTGTCTTATATTTAAAGTTAAAGGAACTGGACCGAGTACTCGCGGTCGTCTCGAGGTTAGTGGAGATTTACAATTTTTTGGATGGGAAAAGGGAAGAAGGAGGTTTTAAATGTGGTTTACGATGTAACTATTTAATTAATCCTAAAGCATGAAATTATTTCTATTCATCTTGAAAACAAACATTGAAAAAAAAAAAACCCCCAGACGTACAAAACACAAACTAAACACAAGGTTAATCAAACTTACAATCTAAGGTTAATATCCTTAAAGTAAACATATATGAGTTTCATAAACTCCAGATCGCGTCTAGCCAAAATATCCCGAACTGGAACATTAGGTTGTCTACCTCGAGCCCGAAGGGAATCATAAAAATGTGATCTGACTCCACGATACTCCGCACAAGACCAAAGAATGTGATCAGCGTCCTGGTAACCTTGTCCACATTCACAGAGATTGCTGTCTCCCAACCCCACACGGAACAAGTGAGCGTTTAGACAATAGTGATTGGACATGAGACGAGACATCACGCGTATGAAGTCTCGACTCAAGTCCAACCCTTTGAACCATGCAAACTTCGACACCTTAGGGATAATTGAATGTAGCCATCGTCCCAAGCTCCCTTCACTCCATTGATGTTGCCAGCTAACGAGCGACTGCTGACGATAAATAGAGAAAAATTCACTATAGGCGATCTGTCGATCATAAATGTCGCCTTCCATAGCGCCCACCTTCGCAAGTGAATCCGCCTTCTCATTGCCCAAAATTGAGCAATGCGAAGGGACCCACGCGAAGGTGATGATGAAAGAGCGCACGGATAAAGTACTAAGCAGTAGGGTGTTTCATTTTGAAAAAAGTGATGAATTTTTGATTGGCCACCCTCCAGTTCGATTCATAGCCCCAAAATATGAACCTGTGCAAAAAATGGTAAAGATTGATGAAGGTTTAGAGGTCGCGCCAATGATTTGGATTTTGTATGGAGATTTTGGTGAATTAGTATGGGAAATTATTGATTTTCGTTTACATTGCTCTAACTTTGGTTGTAGTTGTCCAAACGTTGAAAAAAAAAATATGTGGTTGTCATGACAATGATCAACAAGCCTGTTGTTGTTGCGATGAAATTGGCGTTGTTGCCTTGTACATATTCATCTGTCAATTTACCCTATTTTGCCATTTTTTCACATTTTTATAATTCTTGATACGCTGCAAAACTGAGCGTAGCAACTGTAGGCTTTTTGTTTATTGCCATAGCAATAACATACTAAATTTTTTCGACATTTGGACAAGTAGAAGCAAAGTTATAGCGATATAAGCGATTTTTTAAATTCTTCCATAGTAATTCCCATACAAATTTCAAATCATTGGCGCGACCTCTAAACCTTCATCAATCTTTACCAATTTTTGCACAGGTTCATATTTTGGGGCTATGAATCGAACTGGAGGGTGGCCCATCAGAAATTCATCACTTTTTTCAGAATGAAGCACCCTACTAAGCAGCTCTCGTATTTTCAAGAGAAAATACGAGAAGTGCTTTACCGGCCTAATGGAACGGATAGCCTCGACAGAACTGAGACTATCCGTAAAAATAAAGTAGTGGTGTGGAAGAAGTGAAGCAATAGTTTCCAAAGTGTAGTGAATTGCTGCCAGTTCAGCCACATACACAGAACAAGGAGCTTCAAGTTTTCGAGAGGCGCTATGAAATTCATTAAATACACCAAAACCAGCGGACTCCTCTATTAGAGATCCATCTGTGAAAAACGTTCTTGCAGAATCAACATGGCCAAACTTTGCAGCGTATAATGACGGAGCAATCATAGGACGATGATGCTCTGGAATTCCGCGGATTTCCTGCGTCATAGATAAATCAAAATTCACTGTATTGCCGAAATCGGAGAAGATTACACGATTGGGAATATTTCTTGAAGGGCTGACATCCTGTGTTAAATATAGGTAGTACAAAGTCATAAAACATGTTTGAGGATTTAGCTCCAGAAGCTTCTCAAAATTTTCGATCACCAGTGGGTTCATTACTTCGCAACGGGTGAGGAGCCTCAGAGATAACTCTGAAAAACGGACGGATAGTGGCAACATGCCCGCCAGCACTTCGAGACTCATAGTATGAGTCGAGTGCATGCATCCTAACGCGATACGAAGACAGCGATACTGGATCCGTTCCAGCTTGATGATGTGCGTTTTAGCTGCCGACTGGAAGCAAAAACTACCGTACTCTAAAACCGATAAAATCGTTGTCCGGTACAACGTCAGAAGATCTTGTGGATGGGCTCCCCACCACGTTCCAGTAATTGATCGAAGGAAATTGATCCTTAGTTGGCATTTTCGTCTCAGATACTCAATGTGGGATCTCCAGGTGCATTTGGAATCGAACCAGACCCCGAGATATTTAAAAGACATGGAATGAGTGATCGGTTTACCCAAAAGTTGAAGCTTCGGTTGTGCTGGGCTATGCTTCCTAGAAAAAACGACCAACTCAGTTTTCTCCGTGGAGAATTCGATACCTAGCTGAATAGCCCAAGTAGACAAATTGTCCAAGGTATCCTGTAAGGGTCCTTGCAGGTCAACCTCTTTTGGCCCTGTGATAGACACTACGCCATCATCTGCAAGTTGTCTCAACGTGCAATTGTCACTAAGACAATTGTCAATTTCTCTAACGTAGAAATTGTACAAAAGGGGGCTTAAACATGAGCCTTGGGGGAGACCCATGTAGCTAAATCGAAAAGCTGTAGAGTTTCCATGAGAAAAGCTCATATGTTTTTCTGACAGCAAATTGTACAAAAAATTATTCATTAATGGAGACAATCCACAAGCGTGGAGTTTCTCTGAAAGAACTTCAACGGATACTGAATCAAAAGCCCCCTTGATATCCAAGAACACAGAAGCCATTTGCTCTTTCTTAGCAAAAGCCAACTGAATTTCCGAGGAAAGCAACGCGAGACAGTCGTTCGTTCCCTTACCCCTACGGAAACCAAATTGAGTATCTGAAAGAAGGTGGTTCGTCTCAACCCATTTGTCGAGGCGAAAAAGGATCATTTTCTCCATCAATTTCCGAATACACGACAGCATCGCGATGGGCCGATACGAATTGTGATCCGACGCGGGTTTATCAGGCTTTTTAATGGCTATCACCCTCACTCGTCTCCAATCGTCGGGAACAATATTGAGCTCCAAGAACTGATTGTACAAGTTCAACATGCGCCTCTTAGCGACGTCTGGGAGGTTTTTCAGCAAGTTGAACTTGATTCTATCAGATCCCGGGGCAGAATTGCCACACGAAAGGAGAGCGAGTGAAAGTTCGACCATTGAAAAAGGCTGACTGATTTCGTCTACCGAATTCGCGGTTTCGTGAGGAATCAACTGCGACGGCACGGAATCTGGACACACTTTTCGCGCGAATTTAAGAATCCATTGATCCGAGCATTCCTCGCTTTCGTTGTTAGTAGACCGGTTACGCATTCTTCGCGCCGTACTCCAAAGCGTATTCATAGACGTTTCGTGCGACAATCCGTCTACAAACTGCCGCCAGTAACCCCGTTTTTTGGCCTTGATGAGGCTCTTGAGTTCGCGTTCAAGAGATGTGTATGCGTCGAAATGCTCGCGTGTTCCGCGTTTCCGAAAAAGTTTAAAGGCGTCGGACTTTTTACGGTAAACCTCCGTGCATTGTTGATCCCACCAGAGCGACGGTGTTTTCTTACGAATTGACGATCGCGGCACCGGTCGTGTTTGAGCTTGAAGTGCGCTGTCGACGATGAGATTAGAGAGGAAATTATATTCCTCCAACGGCGGAAGCTCTTCCACTGACGATACTGTATCGTCTATCGCGGATTGGAACTTAGTCCAATCGATGTTACGGGTTAGATCATACGCGACGTTAACGGATTCTGACGAGTTGAACCCACTGGCAATCGAAATTTTGATCGGCAAATGATCACTACCGTGCGGATCCTGGATTACATGCCAAGTGCAATCCAACGATAGTGAATTGGAGCAAAAGGTGAGGTCTAATCTGCTACCATTCGAGGATGGACCAGCCAAACGTGTTACTTCTCCATTGTTAAGGATTGTCATGTTGAAGTTGTCGCAGAGATCATAAATCAAAGTAGAACGGTTATCATCGTACAGTTCCCCCCAGCCTGTACCGTGGGAGTTAAAATCTCCCATGATCAACCATGGAGCGGGAAGTACCGCACATATGTCGAAAAGTTGTTTGCGATTAACAGAGACTCTAGGAGCAATATATACAGAAGCAATACAAAGGCTTTTACCTTTAATGGTAGCCTGACATGCGACAACTTCAATACCGGGGAATTCGGGAAGATTCACTCTATAGAAGGAATGGCACTTTTTGATCCCCAAAAGTACCCCTCCTCCACGTGAATCCTCACGATCCAATCGAATAATGTTAAAATCGTAAAAAGGGAGATCAATTTCTGAAGAGAGCCATGTTTCACAGAGGGCAAATGCATCGCAATTATTGTTATGGACTAAATACTTGAACGAATCTAATTTCGGAATAAGACTTCGACAATTCCACTGTAGAACAGTGATCAAATCCCCGACCTCGTTTGGAAAATTATCCATCGAAGGAGATGATAGCTGCAAGAAGGGGCCATTTTGAAGTCAATTGCTTCAAGAAGGATTTCACAGTGGGAAGCAATGTGAGGACAATGCTTTTCAGAGGATCAGAAATGTTGAGGTATTTGAGAATACCGTCCACAATGTCATCAAATGAGAACAACCCAGATGAAGAAGGGGTTTCTGTTCTTAAAATTGGGGCATCAGGGGTTTTGGATGTCCCCGGAAGTGGTGGAAAATCCTGGGTATAGTCAGTTCTGCGGAATCCAGGAGGAGTAGAAGTCTCCTTTTTTCCACCACTCCTTGATTTAGGCAAGCTGATTTGGGGTTCTTTATTTGCAACAATCCGCGAACGGATGCGCTTTCGTTTCCGTGCAGAACCTTCCGGAAAACTGAAAGAAGTTCCCTCCTCAGCCAAGTCAGAGTCAGTCTCGTCATCTGACAAAAGAGAAAAGGGATTTTTGTCATTGGTCGATGGCGTGGCTGTCTTAAGCATTTCTGCAAAAGACCGCCTGGAACGTTCCTTAAGGGAGCGTTTCATTTTGTCCCCGAGCTGTTTGTACGCCGGGCACGACAAGAGAGCATGAGGAGGAGTTCCGTTGCAGTACACGCATTTTGGTGCAGTAGCTGCGCAGGCGCCATCCTCATGCTTCTCCCCGCATTTGGAGCAGCGTGCCTTGTTGCCGCAGTGGGAGGCCGTATGTCCCAACCGCTTACAATGCTGGCAGTTCATGACCCGAGGTACAAACAACCGCACAGGAAGACGAAGTTTTCCCAGCTCGATGTATTGAGGAAGGGCAGATCCAGAAAAGGTCACCCGAAACGAGTCTGTGGGGGTAAAACTCTTTTTATCCTCGCTTGAGGGTTTGTTTTTGGGTTTGTTTTCTCAGCCTGCCCATCGACAGACTGAGATGACGAACCAGGGATGACATCATCATTCTTCTGAGATGAATGGTCATCCATGTCGTCTTCTGACAAAACATCCATTTTGTTCAACTAGTGGGAGCGCAAAACGCTCTCCCACTGAACGCACAGACACAATACACAGAAAACACTACAAACACAGAAATACAAAATGAAAATTTAACTAATGGGGGAGTAAAAGAAACAAGAAAAAAACAAAAACTTATCTGATAATCCTATACTACTACCACCGAGCGTTATATGTGTAGGCGTTTACACAGATGGCTGGGAAGCGACGCGCAGCGTGGATGACCTTCGCTGTGGTGCACTTGATCGAGGCGCGGCACTCAGCGCACACAGGCGTACGATGATTGATGAACGATGAAGATGTAGAAACGGGTGCTCACACTCGATGATGATGATACGTGAGCGGGTATGCGTAAGCGCGTATGCGTAAGCGCGTATGCGTGACCACGCAACGATGATGCCCAAATTTGTTTGCGAATTTTCAATAGCACGGATTAATCTTTCCGAAAATGACACTTTCTACTAAAAAAAACTCACTTTTCGATCAATTTACCGGGAACTATGCCAGGAGTCACTTAGTGAGAAAAAAACTGATAAATTATATCAAGCGAATACCGAAAAAACTTCCAAAACAACGGAGCGCGAAACAAGTCGACCGTACTTCTTGCTAGGACGCAGTGGGATGCCAAAAGAGTTATCCCCTATACTTCCAACCATTCGTTCCAGCAGAAAATGGCCGCCTTCCACCACATGATTCATCGGATGCAGACTCTTCCTCTCAGCGATACAGGAAAGGTTAAGGAATTACAGTACATTTTCGAAACAGCGATACTCAATGGATACAAGGAAACCACAATCAAGGCAATCATCGATAAAAAAAAAGCACTAATTCTACAAAGGAGATCATTTACAGGGTTGTAACTTGGAAGTGTTGAATGCGGTTCATCGCAGCACCTGAACCCTTGAAACGACCCAAGTAACCAAAAGTTCCGCATTCAACACTTCCAAGTTCCATAAAGTTCAAATAAAGTTCCGACAGAACATTCAAGTTCCTTCTTCTTCTTTCTTCTTCTTCGCATTTCAAGCTTATTGCATATCGCATATTAGCTTATTGCGTGCTCTCAACTTAATGTTCTAGATGCACTTCCACAGCACTTAATTGAGAGTTTTCGATGCCTGTACCATTTTTGCATTGGTATAATTGTGTGGCAAGTCCAATCATACTTCTATGCCCAGGGAAGTCGAGAAATTTTCCAACCCGAAAAATTCCTAGACCGGATCGGGAATCGAACCCAGCCACCTCCAGCATGGTCTTGCTTTGTAGCTGCACCTTTACCGACTGAGCTAAGGGAGGCTCCAAGTTCAAGTTCCATAAAGTTCAAATAAAGTTCCGACAGAACTTTCAAGTTCCATAAAGTTCAAATAAAGTTCCGGCAGAACTTTCAAGTTCCATAAAGTTCAAATAAAGTTCCGACAGAACTTTCAAGTTCCATAAACTTCAAATAAAGTTCCGACAGAACTTTCAAGCTCCATAAAGTTCAAATAAAGTTCCGACAGAACTTTCAAGTTCCATAAAGTTCCGACAGAACTTTCAAGCCACATGAAGCAATCCGCACAAATCTTTTTTTGTAACAAAATTTAATGTACGTAAATATGAAATAATCAGTGGCCCGAATAAATCATAATTCTTATATTTATGCAACATTCTATCAAAAAAAAAAAAGAAATTTTCTGGATTCGAACCCGTGTATTCGGCATGTGATCTACGATTGCTAACCACTGCGCCACAAGTGTGATGGAATACCATGCGGGCAAACACCAATTTAAATTCATCAAGGTGTTGTGTTTCCTATTCAAGTCAGTCAGCTGGCTCAGAAAACTCCAACAATAGGCGGGACAACAGCTCACTTTAATATATTTCAGATGACGGAGTGGTTCGTGCTAAGAATCTCACGCAGAAGGACTGGTTTTAATTCTTCAAACAGCTCCATTACTACTACTAATGCTGATAAATCAATACACATTAATACCTGTCTTTAGAAATAACTTTCATAAAAGTGCGAACTAAATATAGAATTGGTGTAGAGGACAAAAACCTTTTTTAATTTATTTTCTAAAAGTTCCGTTCAAGTTCCGCCAGAGGCTGCTTAGAATGCTCTTCAATTATGGTGCCAGAACTTTCAAGTTCTTATAACGACTTAAAAATGAGGCTGCTTAGAATTCTATAGACCACCTTCAACCAAGGTGCTTAAGCCATAAATAGCCTTTTATCAGAACTTTTGGTTACTTGGGGAGTGTCCGTTCCATTTGATCAAGATATTACTTGTAAGCTAATTCCATAGTTAAAGCAATTCGGATTAGATTTAGTTTTCACCAGTAGACATAACCAGTTAAAATCATTGTTAGGATCCACTATAGACCCAGTTAATGTTTTAGGTAAAGCAGATGTATATAAAATAAGCTGTAATCATTGTAACAAAGTATATGTAGGACAAACTAAGAGAACTTTAGCAACTAGATTTAAAGAACATATATCGGAGGTTAATTAGGCCAAAAAGCAAGCGGAAAAGGACTAACATATGATTTCAAATCAAAGGTTGCAGAAAACATCTTCACAGAGGACCACCAACTATGGACGGAGAACAACACTATTTTACGAACCGTATCTACACCATGGAAATTTGATGTTGCAGAGAGCCTCGAGATCAACTTTACTCAACAGGGATCAAGGAAACGGACACACATGGCTTTTCAAGTTACTACCTAGGACACATCAACGAGTAAGCAGCGGAGTACCTGTTTCTACAGGAAACTAAATTTAAGTTTACCTAGCTTCTAAGTGAAAATTTACCTGTGTTAATATTGTAACCGTTTAGTTACAATGTCCGTTTTTATTTGCGCATGTTGTTTTAGGAAACTGTAGTGTTTTTTTAGTGCCAGTGTTGGGTTAGTAGGATTAGTAGGATTGTTGGTAAATTGAAAAAATGTATAAATTTGTGTTAGTAAGCAGTTTGAAATCGATATTTGTCTATACACTTAATTGGGTGTAACAGGATCGAAAGGGTGTTATGATCAACTGTGGTTGAAAAACTCAATAGGCGAAAGAGATGATATGGATGGGTGGTGATAAGCTACAAGGAAGGAAACTGGAGGAAATAAGGAACGAATTGAAAACTGGATGGGAAAAGGAGAGCTTTTGATAGCTGGGATGGTCAACCATTACCCGGAAGTAAAATGGCGTTTGTGACGTGAGTGGAGTACAAAAGTGAACCGAAGTGCAGTGAACGACCTTTTTATGTTCCTGGTGTTCATTCAGGTAACTGAATTTGACCAAATATTGTTTTGGCTTGGTTTTAAACAACCATTTGTCCTTAAGGACCTTTTTGATTTATTCCACGGATATCCTCACCATCGGCACTTTTCGACCAAGTCAGTCTCGACTGTCCTAATTGTTAAGGAGGAAGACCCTTCTTGGCTCGACCAAGGTGGCCTTGTCACGGTCAGCTGATATTCGCCAACCAAGGGAGATGCCGTTGACACCGAAAAGGCTACTTCGGTAGCTGCACAGGGATTGCTACATTCCTTGGTTGCGAAACGCCATCGCAACGCGCAAACCCAAGCCTCAAATTCGCCATTGTAGTGACCGCAGCTCCAGTCACCAGGCGCCATCTTCCAGATCAGTTCAAGACACCGATCCGCCATTGTCGACGGAGTGATCAAGCCACGGACCGCCATCGCGGTAAAACAACAGCTACCCAATACAAACACCACCAGCGAGCGCTCGTCATTGTCCAGCAAACACCACCGGTACGTATCAAAGAAGCAGAAACCCATAGAACACACCCCATAATACCATTTTAATAAATTTCTAGACTTTTTCCACTCACACTTTAGCTTTCAATTAATTTCACCATCACTTAAAAAATCCCACAGTTTCTGCACAGTTTGTTCCGCGTACCCCTCCTAATTACCCAGTAGTATGCCGGCCACAGTTCAGGAGACTCATGCTACTGAGCTAATTATCCGGGAGTCTTGGTTGAGCCACTAGGGTGAGTCTCATCTAGTCTCAATATATATTCGGTAAAATGCGATGTTTTCTTCAGTCAAGTATTAGTACAAGACAGTGAAGAAGTCTGCACGACATGTCGTTGCATGGCTGTCTTGAAAGCTGAAGTGTTTTTCTTTTGGTTATTTTCGTCAGCGAATTAATTTAAATTTTTTGCTTTAAATTTGTTAATTTGTGTGCTGAAATTTTGTTTCAAGTGTTCATAAAGTTATCATTTAGTGATATATCGTGTTTTGCCTGTGTTTGCCTTGAGTGACTCGGTTGACCTTGAATTTAACCTCCAAAATATGCGAGGCAGCTTCAGTTCTATTGTTCGGTGTCGGTTTTCATTGCCCGGTTCTCCTAGTTCGGATGCTTCACTTTTGGCGTGTAGTTCTATTGAAAGATCGGTCCGGTTGGTGGATTAGCCCGGGAACGTGTTGATAATATATCCGTCGCGAGTTTTGGTGGTGATTCGGTGGATGAGGTTGGCGTGAATCAGCAAGTTTTTCGCTTGCAAAAGTGCTCAGCTGCGGGTCTCTCTCCGGTGTCGAAGATTGCGAGCAATATGAAAGATGTCTCACTGCATACTACCAAGACTGGACGGGTTGCAGTTGGTGGCCTCGAACTGTTCCTGGGGAAAGCACTAGATGTGAACCTCCTCCCAGATGACCACGACAAAGGTGCATCACGAAATGCGATGCAAAGCTTAGAGAAAATCAAAATTACGGAACGCATGGATTGGAGGATCAAATTAACATGGTGAGACCAGTCCAAATGCATTTAAAAAAAAAAAAAAACATAAACTAAATACGTGCCAGGTTTGAAAAGAATATTTTCGAACCTGGAAGCGAGTATGTAATACCAAAATCCATTTGATAACGGTGATGCATACATGCTTATTGTAAGTTAAAGTAACCTCGGAATGGGCGTGACTCTCCAGACATTCTGAAATGAGTTGCTGGATCTGCAATAGAGCTATCACTTTCTCACTCCCGGACTAAAGCTGTCTACAATGACCATAAATGCGACATTGTAGAGAGAGTTCTTCCTTAATAACACTGCCGGCCAGTGGGGGTTAGAAGAGAATACACACACACACACATGGCACTGAAGAAGTCTGCACAATGTAGACGAAATACGCGTATCTGTCAAGGATAAGCAAATAAGGAATTACATGGAAATTACTAATCCTTCTCTCTCTCTCTTTATAGATGGTCGCTGTTTTTGACAAAGTTGATCAGATTTATAAGACCTTCACCGGTATATGAACTGAAATGCTATCATTGACCTAGTTGTTCCAATGCAAAAGAGCTATTGGGTGATGCATAGTTTAGTTCAGAATTCTGTCACCAGGGAAGCAAAAGTGCGTTTGAAATAATAATTCTTTAAAAAGAAAATTTTATAATTTGTTCTTATTATTCATAGTTATTACGTCCTAACTGGAACTTTGCTTTTGTCTTCAACTTTCGTTTCTTGTGAAATGGAGATGGCATACATCAGCGAAATATAGCCGGACAAAGATTTATCAAAATGGTACCATAATATCTGCAAATTTAAATACAGCCTTGTGTAAACGAGAATAGATCAGTTCAAACTCACAAAGATATGTTAATATGAAACAATTTGACCTAATTGACCTTAAATGTATTGAATTACAGTGGTTGCTATTTAATAGATTGAACACAGATAAAGGACAAACTCATATGAGATTCAACATTAAACTGTAATAGCATGGTGTGACGTACTTATATGTATTTTAAACTGGTTTGTTATATGATTGTATTTTAAATAGCGAAGTTTCACTCTGGTTACTGTAAATAAAAAATATTCAGTAGGTACCTCCCAAGCAACATTGCAAGTTTTATCGAGGTTTTAAAGCATTCTACAAGTCTAAATCATGGTCTACATAACCCTTATAAAACCAAAATTGTTACTTGTGCTGAAAATTGGTTGTACATGTTTGGAACCTAATTTTGAATGTGATAGGAACTGAATTTTAAAATATTAAAATTGAATTTAATCAAAGATATTGAATATCCCTAATTTCAAAACTTTGCATTGAATATCTATTCTAGAATAAAATTTATAAATTAATAATATTGTAATTATTAATCAAATTAATAAGCAAAAAATCAATCTCGTAGTCCTACGTCAATAATTCGGTCACCCTTGGGACACAATTCTTTTTAATTGTAAGTAGATTGAACAATGTACCAAAATGTGATTGAATCCCTGATACTGATTGCAGAAAAATAAATGTTAGTTTACCGTTTTCAATTCAATACAAAATCTTTGAGATATAGTTTGAATAATTTATTACATTATTACATAAGCAAAATAAGAATGTTGGAAATTAGTCTGGTACAGTAAGGTCTTTTTGTTGGGTGTATCACAACATATCAATTTTTCCTAGTAAGATAACTTATTTTCGACAGATGTTAGCAAACAGCAGCCAAACAAACCACTTTTGTTCACATGCTATGCACGACAAGAACTGTTGCTATCTGCGTGTATTGCACGCTTTATGCTGATTTAGTAAGCACGCCACGAATCAGCTATATGCAGAACCAGTGTCGAAATAGAATCTCGAAATCCGTCCTCCCACATTCAACGTAGGAGCAGGAGCAACATGTTTATAGGACTAATTTTGCTAATAAATGTAGCACACGATCCGGCAAAGTCCACGACAGCCTAGCGGGCAACAGCAATCAGAATAAAAATTCACTCTCTGTCATGCTTTTGGAAGGTGGTGCCCACTGTATGCTGCCAGTAAAACATGGATACAGTAACGTACACCAATATAAAGCCTTTTTCCTTACAGGGGAAATTATTTATGACGAAAATCACGAAATCCGAGGTCCCCGTACACTACCGGAGTGGAACTCGGTGTGGCTCCCGGGCATCATTTTTATAAAATAATGAAGTTGTTAGCAGTAGAGCTCTCACGTATGCCAAGAAAGAGGGTAATTACACGGTATTGAAGGTCACACAAGTTAACAGACCATACGTTTAGTAGGGCGTAGCAAAATATTTATTATATCAATGTTAAGATCAAGCTTGCTGAAATCTGGTTTCGAGTAAACCTTCTCTGCCTGCTCAGCTAGTTCTATTAACGTTAAACCAGTTGTGAAATCGACAGACTAACACCACGGTGGTCGTAACCCAAATATGACCCACTCATCGATCTCATTATCGATGCAACTGGATCAAACAATGCGACGCTCAAATAATCAAAAGAGTAAGCGATCTGCATCAATCCACTCGATGGATTTAAGTTTAAAAATTACATAACGATTCAAAGCGTGCGCTTCTCAGGCTTGCACCTACCTGCTGCTACACACGATGGAGTTCGCGTGCCGTTTTGTATTGAAAGTGAGGGTCAATTTGTTTTATCGTATTTTTGCGATTTTTTCCAAAGCAAACTTTTTTTCATTCTCTCTTTCTTACAACTATTTAGTTTGCATTCGATTTATCAAATACTGAAAATTGGTACCTACCTAGTGGCATTTTGCATTTTTATCACCACATACCACTGGTATATGAAGGCTGGACGAAACAAATACTCCTTGGTCGTCCAGCACTCACCTCCACAAGTGGTAAGGATGTTTTATGGTTCAATAACAAATGCATGTAGTGCAGTGGCACATGGTAGCACAGTCGGCAAACGGGCGGTGTGTGCTAAATCCGGTCACGCAGTGGAAACTACCAAGTAGCTGCAGCAGGTTAACGCTTTTGACAGCAATGATACTTGTTATGTTGCCAGCATTCAAACAGGCAATTAGTTAATTGGGCAGTTAACTAGCTCATTAATAGTTAGAGAAATCTCAGTTAAGTACTTTTGGCTAAACGATTTGCAAGTTTCGCGATCTTTAACCACGTTGAATATGCTTAGCTTTAAGGATACACGAAATCTAGTTCAGAAGCGTGTGGATAATCATTCTTGCCGTCAAATGTTGTGTTCCCCATATAGTTTAGTTCTAATTTATAACATTGTGGTATATTTTCATACAAAATAGTCTGTGCCTATCTGCACAGAGGGTAAAGCTCAATGCAGACCCGATTTTACCCATGGATATGATATAGCAGACTCAATAATTACTGCACTGCACCAGTAATTAATATTTGTCTAGAATAAATGCAATTCCTCATTCCATCTTGAGTTATTTGCTGAGGAACGCTCTCTTTACTGGAAGACTCCGAATGTTTTTACCTCTTTTGATCTAGCCTGCTGAATAAAGATTAGAAACTCTACTAGCCCTGTATATTCTTACTCCGCAATGTATCTTCAACCCGTCTCATGTTTATCGAATACGGATTTCTCGTATTAAATCTACGTTAGCACTAATTTCGAGCAATCACGACATGTAACAAAAAACTTTTATCCCTCCTGCACCGATGTAACCATTAATGGGCCAACTAAATTTCACTAGCCACACGTTTACTAATTTATGGCAAAGTCACAATACGACATCCTCGATGTTGCAGATTATTTCTTCCACTATGGAAGGAAGAACTTTGCTGTCTCTTACTTGACCTACTTCCTAAAAATGGTTTCCGCGATTGCCATTTCCGCACGTAAAGCGTTCAACGTGGTATCGGTTAGTCATTCGGAGTCACTAACGGTCGACGACGCTGCCTTTTCGTTTAGATATTGATTTTCTGATATTTATTACTCACATTTGGATATTTCCAAAGTAAACATTCAAGGGTTGTTGTTCATGGTTCTATGCCTCTATAGATATACGACATTGTTGATCGAACAAACACTCTACCGGCGGTTCCAGCCCCGCATTCCAAATCTTCATAAATTGCCATTCCCGTGGTTTCAGCAATTTGCAAATCAACAATCCACTACTGTTAGGCAAATTCAAATCCTATGCACACACGCTACACGTATGACAGATAAAGATATTATTCATGTGGTCCCGGCATAGCACTATCGCACCACAACCATGAGGTAGGGTCCATTTGTTCGATCGATCGCCGGTGTAGGTTTTACCTTCCGCCCTCTAATATAGAGCACAAACTTACGATACGATGATTGGCGTGTTTTGAAGAAATCATTCATTGATTGCAACCAAAGCCAAAGAACGATTAACACGATCACACCGTCCGTTGTTGGTGCGGCCAGTGAGTGTCAGCACTGCCCCCCAGCAGTCAATGTGCGGGTGAAAGAGGAACCAATTAACATTCTTCACCAAAGGCCACCGTACTTGACCGTCGCGTCGCCGTCGTTGTCTAGTTGGTAGTTCTGCATGAACTTGATCGATCTCGTGAGAGCCAGGGAGGGCTGAGTAAATAGACGAACCTTCGAAATTCAATTTAGAACCTAGCCCTCTTCATCGATAGCATCTGCGCGGTGCTAGATAGTTGTTGGTGAACCAGAGACAGAGGCGTAACTATGGCCCGTCTTTGGCTAGAGTGAATGTTATGGGGGATTCTGTTATGACTACGAACTAGATTCATGCGTTTTGTTTCAAGTAAAAATACATTTGTTAGGTACAATCATTGGATTTTAATAAAAAATGTGAACAATTAAAGAAGGCGATAATTTTGGAAACGCCATAGTACAGTAAATGTTAAATGTGGCGTAAACATAGAAAAAAATTAAGAACTAAAATCGTCAATGTTTCAAGATTTAAATCACTCATTTCAAATTAAAAAACAAAAATGTTTTTAGGAATTATAAAATCATTAGACGATCGTAGTGGCGCCGGTGGTGTAGTGGTAAGCGTGATAACCTCTCACCGCAGCAGGCCTGGGTTCAATCCCAGTCGGCGCCGCCGGGATGTTCTGAGGCAAAACATCTCTGATCACGCCTTCCTTCGGAAGGGAAGTAAAGCCGTTGGTCCCCGGTTCATAAGTTGATGAGTCGATAGGTAGAGAGGGTCCAGGTGTGGGAGCTGCCTCCCTGGCGTCGGTAGCATTGGTGGTCAGCACGGAAAACAGAACAAAACTTCTTACTCTTTCACACTTGTATCGCAGTGTGAGCTATACGACGAAATTCTTGATTGTTGCTCCCGTGGTTTTATGCTAAATGGGCATTTGTAACCTTGAATTGGTAGCAATTGTTCTTCTTCTCCTTCTTCTTCTTCCTCGCATATCAAGCTTATTGGTTATCGCATACAGCCGAAGCTCTTTATAGCGACATCGCAGGGGACTGTCGTTATAAAGAACTGTCGTTATAAAGAACTGTCGTTATAAAGAACTGTCGTTATAAAGAACTGTCGTTATAAAAGATAGTCGTTATATAGAATTTCAATGTCGTTATTGAGAGAGAAACGTTACTCCATACTAAACAATCAAAGTATATTTTTAGATAATTTCAATCGATTTTTAACAATACAATACATATTATTTAAGATTAAACCCAAACAAATTTCCATTCATTCGTCCCCTACACCGTTTGAAAAAATCATGTAAATTTCTGAGAGATAAAGCGCACATAAAATAAACGGTATATTTGGCGTAAATTTACACGATATGTCGTGTAAACTTAAGCGCAATAATTGTATGCAAGCTTGCAAACGATTTCGTTGTTTATGCCAACTGTAGCTCAAAATTAAACAAGGGGAGATTTTACACGACAGTTAAACTTTCAGATTTATTTTCTGTGTAGAATCTGTTTTTTAATTAAAAAAAAAATTGCTGAAACTGCCCTTTGGCAGATCTTCCGCAGTTAATAAACCAGCACATATTGTTCGGAAAGCGTCTAAAAGTTGATTCATAGAAGGCACGCTGGTTAGCTCAGTGTCAACAGTTTCATCAGTATTTAGCTGAGTGATTTTGATCATCGATACTGCTGCAATGATGAACAATTCTGACTATGTCATCGTCAGTCAAAAGTCACGTAGTCTGGAATACACAATTTTCCTGAATAATATTATTGTAACATTACAGACATGTTTATATCTCCAAATGAATCAAAACCTTTCTCAGTGAGCATTTCAAATTTTGATTGAAATAAACTTTCAAAGACTTTTTTTTTATTATAGTCACTTTAACACTCTTGGGTCATTCGTGACTTGTCCGGGGGTGAGATTTGAACTCGTGACTTTGGCGTGAGAGGTATGGATGCTAACCACTACGCCAGGGTCGCCCCCACTTTCCAAGACTTGATTATGCCAAGATCAAGTGGTTGGAGCACAGAGGTCATATTTGGAAGAAAATATGCCAGTTTTATGTTCCTCAACTTTTGCTGAAAGTTTGGATGGCTGGGACAGTTATCGATAAACAAAATTATTCGGATTCCTTCAATCATCATTCTTTCATCAAGTTTAAGCACCCATTCTTCGAACATGAAGCTTACCATCCATACTTTTTTGTTGCTTCTAGATGACTGGCAGGCTCTTGATATTTTTAAAGCATCTAGGTTTAGCACTTTTACCAATGATCAGAAGCTTCAACTTTTCTGATCCGTCCATATTGATGGCAACAGCAACCGTAATTCGCTCTTAAGAGTATTTTCCCCCATGACATTTATTACTTTTGAAACAGTATGTTTTGTGGGGTAAGCATTTGAAAAATATACCCGTCTCATCCATATTAAGCACATCTTATGGACTGTAGTCAGCCATCAACAGTGGCAACGTATCGGATGTGAATCGCCCAGCGTCATCAACATTTACAGCTCCACTTTCTCCACTAGCAATTTTGAACGACAACAACCTCTTAACAAATTTTTGAAGCCATCCGTCGCTCGTTTAAAAATAATCGTGCTTCATTTTCTTAGCCAGTTCATTTCAAGAGCCACATGTGAAAAGGGCATCAAGCTTTTTGCAAACAAACCTTTGTAGGCCCTCTTCTCGCCAACCGAGGATCCCCCACGCAAACTAATAACATTATCGAATAGGGGAAGCTTTCCCCTTTCCGATAATGATATTAGTTTGCGTGGAGGATCCTCGGTTGGCGAGAAGAGGGCCTACAAAGGTTTGTTTGCAAAAAGCTTGATGCTTATAAAGGGTGATACGGTCAAAATTTGGTCAAGGGAAAACGCGTGTAAATCGGTGAAATCGTTTATTTAAAAAATCAAATTAAATTTCTTTTTCAAGTTCAATTAGTATACAATTCAGGAAAAATATTCAGTTAGGCTTCCGCTTTTCCAAATCCGAATTGCCGGGCCTTACGCTTGACCCCTGCCATCAGATTTTGTACAGCCACCTTGTCCACCTTCTTCGCCGCAGAAAGCCAGTTTGCCTTGAACTGCTGCTCGCCCTTAGCAGTTTTTTGGTCTTCTTTAGGTTCCGCTTGACAATAGCCCAGTATTTCTCAATTGGGCGGAGCTCTGGCGTGTTGGGAGGGTTCTTGTCCTTGGGAACCACCTGCACGTTGTTGGCGGCGTACCACTCCATGGCCTTTTTACCGTAATGGCAAGATGCCAAATCCGGCCAAAACAGTACGGAACAACCGTGTTTCTTCAGGAAAGGCAGCAGACGTTTATTCAAACACTATTTCACGTACATTTCTTGGTTGACAGTCCCGGAAGCTATGAAAATGCTGCTTTTCAAGCCACAGGTACAGATGGCTTGCCAAACCAGATATTTCTTTGCGAACTTTGACAGTTTCATGTGCTTGAAAACATCTGCTACCTTCCCCTTCCTTTTGCCGTATAAAACTCATGTCCCGGAAGCTGCTTGTAGTCGGCTTTGACGTAGGTTTCGTCGTCCATTACCACGCAGTCAAACTTCGTCAGCATCGTCGTGTACAGCCTCCGGGATCGCGCTTTGGCCGTCGTATTTTGTTTATCATCGCGATTTGGAGTCACTACCTTCTTGTAAGTCGATAGTCCGGCTCGTTTTTTGGCTCGATGCACGGTTGTAGACGATACACCCAGTTTATTTGCGGCATCTCGGAGAGAGAGGTTAGGGTTTCGCTTGAAACTACCGGCAACTCTCTTTGTCGTCTCAGCGGCTTCCGGTTTTCGATTTCCCCCCGATCCAGACTTCCTGGCTGTCGACAAACGTTCCCCAAACACTTTAATTACATTTGTAACGGTTGATTTGGCAACTTTTAGCGTTTTTGCCAACTTTGCGTGCGAGTAGCTCGGATTTTCGCGATGCGCGAGCAAAATTTTGATACGCTGCTCTTCTTGCTTGGACGGCATTTTGACAACTGAAGAGTGAATTCCAAAATCAAAATAGGAGCAACATTCTACACACACACACCTTCAAAATGAGGGGTGTTCAGGTTTTTTAAATGCAAAATTGAAAGAAATACGTCAAGTTGATATTGACCAACTTTTGACCGTATCACCCTTTAATCACTATATCTGGAATTTTGAACGAAATTTTTTGCTGGCAAAATAACATCAGAGCTTTTCCTAATAGAACACACTGAACAGAGAGTTTTTTTTTGTGTTGCAGTGAAAACAAGATAGACTTTGTAGAACTTCCAATCAACATCCTTACCTTTTGCCGAATCTGTTCTTTATTTTTTATGATGGATGACAAAGTATTGTGTGGCAGTTTGAATTTTTCGGATAGTGTTTTATTTTTAACACCATTTTCGAATTTTTCGATTATGTCCAGTTTATTCTGTAATTTTAATGCTTTTTATAGTTTTTGAACTCAGTTTTGACCGTGAACTGAAAGCGAAAGCCATGCACTTTTACTTGACACGAACTTTAATAATACTGAAGAATGTCGCAATAGAGAATGGCAAATACGGATGGTGTGTCGTTATGAAGAAAGGTCGTTATAGCGAATTGTCGCAATACAGAAGAGGATTTGTATGATAATTTGAAGGGACCTATGGCAATGTCGTTATAGAGAGATTTGTCACTATACAGATGGTCGTTATAAGGAGTTTATTAGCTAATTGCATGCTCTCAACATAGTGTCCTAGATGCACTTCCACAGTTATTAATTGAGAGCTTTCGATCCATACACCATTTTCGCATTAAAGATAGCACTCGAAAAAAAAATGCAACATATATATAACCATAGAGATAACTCTAAGACTAGAAGGTCCCGAAGAAACGTGCTCAACTTTTTGGCTCAGCTCTGGTAGTCTCTTCGGTCCCAAGCTAATCGATTCACCCCTCGAAACATAGGAAAATCCACTAACCCCTCATTTTATGTGTCAAACTATCATAGCGAATCAAAACAAACATTGCTTAGTACTAGAATTTCGACTAGAATGGGGTACGTTAATCGTTTGCTTGGGGTCAATAGGCTAGTCAAGTAGTGAGCCAATTTAAAATCGTTAGTTTCGTATTGATTGTTGGTATAACTTTGTATTGCATAGGTGAAAATTGTATTGCATGTGCAAAATCTCGTCACAATCGTTTTTTTTTTCGAGTACAGTCTTTGAAATTGGCTCACTACTTGACTTGCCTATTGGTCCCAAGTACATCTATAAGCGTACCAAATTCTAGTCGAAATTCTAGTACTACACTATGTTTGTTTTGATTCGCTTTGAAAGTTTGACAGATACAATGAGGGGTTCGTGGATTTTCCTATGTTTCGAGGGGTGCATCGATTAGCTTGGGACCGAAGAGAGTACCAGAGCTGAGCCAAAAAGTTGAGCACATTTCTTCGTGGCCTTCTGGTCTTAGAGTTACCTCTATGGTATAATTGTGTGGCAAGTACAAGTCGAGAAATGTTCTATTCCGAAAAATTCCATGGGGTGCATCCCCCCCCCCCATTTGTTGTTGTTTCTGCCAAATAATAAACTTATGAGAAGTTTACGATTGATTTGAACGAGTGTTTGTGTTTCGAAGACTGCTATTGATTTGCACAAACATTGTATTGCTAGACTGGTTCAGTGATCTGAAAAAACTATTGTTTACATTTAATTATTTGATTTTTATCTTATAATCGTTTTTTTTTTCTGTAGAAAGTAGAATAAAAGACAATTTACACCGTCTTCAACCAGAGGTTGTACAGACTGAATACTTAACACTAGACAACGGACAACACACAACACCCAGTATACCAGTAGGGAAATTTCCGGGTTGCGAAAAGTTCCACCGGCTGGAGCGGAAATCGAACACTTACTTCGTGGCACTCACAATACGCCTCAACGACGGGTGCCGCCGCTAAAGGAACACATTATTGTCTCGTGAGCTGAGAGCACATTTTTATAACGTATTTAATGCAAAATGCCTTTCTTTTTTGACGATCTCGCTACGCGTAAAATGTTTAATTATACCTTACGTAACTGAAAGGGACATTTTTTCTTTTTTAATAACATCGTTTTCAAAAATCTAATCTATCTAACACCAACACAGCCAGTTCTTGAAAGCATCCTGGAAAATGATATATATATACCTACATCATTTTTCTTGTCTATATCAATTCACATCGAAGATGCGTCACACATATCAAAACGGCCAGGCCTATTGTGCAACATTTAAGGGGCAAGATGATTCAGAAAACATCGGGCCTGTTTAAATCGAAGATTTAAACACGATGCTTCAGAATCCAATAAATGGATGAAACGTGGACATCTCGTACCGTACGTTCCGATTTTGTTAATTATATGATTGGTTGGTCGTTTGAAGCATCAAAGCAAGAAAGGTTAAGTGATGCTCCATTTTCTTCTGACAGTTGGGACATGAGCACTAACTCTTGTCCTAGCCTTTTATGACTTATGGCTATAGCGCCATTACTCGCTTTCTGAAAAGAGAAGAGGGAAAGGAAATGGAGAAGGACAAAGGGAAAAGGATTATGTGAAATCTATGAACATAAACAATATTTTTGATTTGAATTAAACAATATAGAAATGCATAACAGCGGTGGTCCCTACCCGAGTCTTGTCAGTATTATCAAGTCATAAAAAGTGACAAGGAATAAAATGTTATCCTTTTATAATTGGAAAATCCTGATTCCCTAGTTTGAATTTGTCACGGCTAGGGTTCGGTGGTAGATCTTATACTAGTAACGCACCACAAAAAGGTGATCTCCCAACGTTACTGGTTTGAAAAGATAAAAATTTACCAAATGGAACGAACTCACCAAGTCTAGCTGCTTGACATGTGTTGATGTAGAAGTCCAAATTGTAGATGAAGCTTGACGAAGATCAACATGAATTTATTAAATTTCATATATAAAAATGAAATTTATGCATTGATATTAAAGGGATCATAGAGTTATGGAGAGTTGACTGTAGCAGAGCAACCGAAAGAAGTTTAATATCATCATCATCAATAGAGTTTAGATCCTGCTTCATGACAAAGACCGATCAAACGGATGACGGAGTTTAACGTCAAAGTCCATCTTCCATCCAAACAACGGGGGAACAAAAGGGACCTCTCATACCACGGCGCATTGCGAAGAGCCTTTCTATCACTACCGCGAATCATCATTTCGGTGCTCACACTCTAATTCAATTGGCGTTGACGGCACCTTCGAAAAACCGTGTCTTCCAACAATTTTAAATAGAGCGATTACATTCGCAATAACATCGTTTTCAAAAATGGGTAGAAATAGGATTTTGGTCTAATTTCCGTGCTTCAAGTGCCTCAAGACACTCAAACGGCTTCAAATCAGGTTCAGCCTCCCAAAATTTGAACTCAATTGGTAAGAAACTGACTTGGCACAAACCATTTGATGTTTATGTGGAAATTACTATGGGAAAATAAAACGTTTTGTTCAAAGTCTTCTAGCCTTTTCCATATTATTCTGATGAAAAGTTCAATAGCTATTAATATTGGAAATTTTCTTAGGTACAACTTTGCCGAACATCGTTTTTCAGCCAAACGTAAAATAAAATAGTTAATAATTATTTAAGAGATTGATAATTTTATGGCATGATCAAGCAGCTGTTTTGTGGGCATTGTGCCCAATTGTATTGGGCATTGTGACATATTAACCATGATTTTTGTGCTCTATTCCACGTGCCAGAAACATCACTTGCTGAGCAGTTGATAAAGCATTATCATGAGGCACCAGCGACTTGAATAAATAATAAGTTTTGTTACTTACATTTTCTCGAATCTGTGGTCTTCAGTAAAGTTGAACTTGAGAAAATTTTCTACACGCAAAGCTTAGGTGAGTGCACCAGTTATGGCCATACGTTCCTATTATGGTGTGTTATAATTATGGCCTATGGAATTCCCATAGGCCATAATTGGAACACACCATAATAGGAACGTATAACCATAACTGGTACATCTACCCTATCATTTTTTAAAGCAGAGCGATATGGCGAATTGTTGGATAGATATGAACAAAACCTATAGTAATTTCCATACAACCTTCAAATGGTTTGTGCCAAGTTAGTTTCTTAGCAAATGTGTTCAAATTTTTGGAGGGTAATCAGGACCCGATTGGCAATCGTTTATGCACTGTAGAGCGAAAATTTAAAATTCTGCATCAGTCTAATGAGAAATCTGAAATCAATTTCATAGTGAACGGTTTTTAGCAAAATATGCGGCATATAAATGATCTTTGCTATGGATATAATAACTTAAACTACACTAACATATCGCAAACATACGATTAACCAGCAGTTCTCAGAAATCGATCCATCTAAAGTGTGCTCGTAATTTAAAAATAGCTGCACGGGTGATTTACTGATACACTGTATAATGTATATGGATTTTATTTTCAAATTGGAATAAACTCACCAGATCAATTCATGATCGATGTCCAATGGTGTGGATTTATACATTTTGATTTCAAATTGCAAACCCTTCGAATTCATTTGATCCAGAAATGGTTAAAATAATCACAATCAATACTTACTGTTTCCAGCTTCCCGGAACTGAACGGCTCTAAGCACAGCCTCATGGATGACGGGCGCGTTCCCTTGCATTATCACACTTTTTAATAAGTGAAAAGGCACTGGACGAATAACAGTTTGTTGAGAAATACCCAATAATTAATCCCAAATTTTTACCTGTTCCCTAACGGATTGTTGTGGTGTGTAATGAATTGGTTTTTAGGATAGATCTTTGAGGTGTTTCGCAGTGAGATCCTTATTCTAGTAATCACTTCGAAACTTCAAGTGCACAAATATCTGCTTCCAGAACACGTACCACAATGAAACTGTTACTCCACGTTTGCTGCACTGCAGCATACATAAAGTAGCAATCTCAGGTGAAATGAGGCACTAATTTCTGAGATTGGTATAATTGTACAGTCGAAGTGGTAGTTAGTTATGTATAGCCATCGTGACGGTCATTTGTGGACTCTACAAGGAATTGCCTTAAGGATCTGTGAAATGTTTTTTTGTCATTACATACATACACTTAGTGTATCTAAAAGATGGTACACATACCTACATATACAAACAATCAATAGCAGTACAGTTATATCATAGAGGTAACTCTAAGACTAGAAGGTCCCGAAGAAACGTGCTCAACTTTTTGGCTCAGCTCTGGTACTCTGTTCGGTCTTAAGCTAATCGATATACCCCTCGAAACATAGGAAAATCCACGAACCCCTCATTTTATCTGTCATACTTTCATAGCGAATCAAAACAAACATACTGTAGTACTAGAATTTCGACTAGAATGAGGTACGTTAATCGATTTGCTTGGGACCAATAGGCTAGTCAAGTAGTGAGCCAATTTAAAATCGTTAGTTTCGAATTGATTGTTGGTTATATCTTGATTTTGGCAACATGTAATTTGTATAAAGAAAGAGAGAAGGTTTAATATTTTCCATTTAAATCTACTACTTTAATTGCTTATATTTGACAGATACGCTTATTTCGTCTACAATGTGCATACTTTTTTAGTGTCTTGTACTAATACTCGAATATTACTACAAGACACTGAAGAAGTTTACACATAGTTAAACAAATACGCGTATCTGTCGAGGGTAAGCAATCAACGTAGTGGAAGTGAATGGAAATTACTAATCCTTCTCTCTTTGCTTATACAGGTATTCCACCACTATTTCATAGTGTTTATTATAAGCAAATCTTTAATGTTTTTTTTCCTGCTAGTCTTCCTTCGATATTCCAAATACTTACAAAAATAAGTATATGTGAATTAACTTTTTTTCCTTATGAACCTACCCGGAAGCTTGACAAACAAGGATTGTTAATAAAAAAAATATCTGTGGGACGAAAGTGTACCTCTAGTCTAGCTTATGGCTACCATCCATTGTTGAAAATAAATTTTCAACCAATTGCTGTTGATGAATTGATGCAGTGATGAAATCGATCCGTTTTGCCATATTGATAATACTGATGCTAATTTTGACAATTCTTTGTGCTAGTTTCTGCTTCTCTCGGGCCCATTAGCCCCTAACTACGGCCTTGTCAGCGAGACCTTTTGACCTCTCAAATCTCAAAGAAATCCTTTGATAGGGAATGCTAATAGAGTGCGAACATGGGCGGCAGCACCTTCTGCACCCAAATGGCTTAAATTAATTGACCGATAAACACATGTTGTACAAAATGCCAGGGCTCAGCCGGTATTTATTCTTTGTTTTGTCCGAGCTAAAATTCGTTTCAATCGTGAGATTGTCAGATACCTATCTTGTCTGAAATGTTCGGGTTTTATGCCACTACCACCCAAAACGAGAGTACCTCGATGCGATGATGACGACCAAAACAATCAAGACAATGACGATGGACGGGATCATGATTATAGCCCTTTGCAGCATCCATATCCTATGGGCACATGGAATGTGGAAGGCGGGCGTATGCATTTGTTCAGTTTCATGGCTATGAACAGGCGTCGCGACGACAATGCGTGAAGTTAAGTAGAGGTATGTCCGTCCGTGGCGAGCAGTATGGAAAAATATTAGTGTGTAAAAAATGTATGTCGAAATACATGTAGGTCTACTGCTGAAGCGAACTGTTCCGGCTGCACAGCACATCATTGACCGAAATCAGGAGAGAAGGCGTGCTGCAAATGATTAATCAAAAATTACATGCATTTATAATACCAATCTCTATTTTTCGATCGGGTGCTGATTGATTATTCGCTGTGTTAGCATTGAATTACAGTGTGTAATGTGGTCGTGAAAAACGTAAATAACATGATTTAGATGGAAGTTAACGCCATGCGGAGACCATGTCTCCTGTGTTCGTGGGAGGTGTGAAGTATATGCGAGTGGAAAGCAAGTTGTCTCTCGCTCGATTAGTTATGATCGTTTTAAGTTTCTGTGAGTTAAGATCCATAAATGACACAATAAAAGTAGAGCAAGAGTTGGTGCACTTAGGCTAATGCCTAGTTGAACGTTTTGTTTAATTGTTGTTATTTATAAATGCCAGCGATCCAAAAGATCACGGTCAATCTAAGTGGATATTAAATAAAACCAAAGATGGCTCTCATAGATATGCTAGCGTCGCTGAAAATGTTTGAACCTCGAAATAAAAGCCTTGATGCCATATGGATTGTCTTCAGAACACATTCAAGAATAAAAAGCCGTTTGACTGTTATCTACGCCCACGACCACGACATGCAATCCTTAAAAGGGCAATCGATTCTAGGATCTCTTCGAACAGTTTGGCTTGCCACGGCGATGTTCCTTACTGAGACAAAAAAAAAAGAAGACACCACAATGCGACATGCTCCACTTCTTGGTTGGAAATTTGTTTATCATAAAAAAAATTCTCTCGCATAAACTTTTCGATTGCTTTATGCTACAGTGTCACGCAACCGTAGCTATGTGATTAATTATTTTATCTGAGAACGCGACTGTGAATGGTGAAAGCTCCCGACTCCTGACTGACATGGACGTAACTGAGACGAACCCATGTGTTTGCAGTTTATGCATGTTCTCAGGTTGTCTATCGCTACTCAGGAAGAAAAGCTCAAATTCCGACACATTAGACGAGTGAAATGGCCAAGCTCGGTCGTTCCGGTTGCCAAGGAGTTGTTGGTTCCGACGATTGTCGAACTCATGAATAGTTGTTCGTCTTCTAGTCGGAGATGGTTCCATCGGGATGGTATAAAAGGAACCATAGATCCTCGGATGGGCCTTCAGTCGTCGGGAATCGCGCGGAACGTTCTAGTCGAGACAAACCGGAAGTCGAAAAGTGTTACAAAGTGGAGTGTAAGAAGAAAAGGAAATCAAAAAGCAGCATGAAAACTGGATATGGATTACCTACTGGGGATTCACTAGGATATCTTGGATACACTGCTAAGCCGTATTCATCATTACCATACAGTGGATATAGCAGCAAAGGATACTCTTCGCTAATAAGTGGATTGAAGCCATCGAAATATGGTGCCGAGAAGGATACTACGTCCGGGAGAATGAAGAAAATAAAACCAAGGCAAGAAATATGGGCAATGAAATTTCTTTAAATGGGAAACATGTGATCCGCGACAGAGTTCCTTCCTATAAGAGATATAAATCAATAGTACTTCAAGCTACAATACTTCTTAAAAGAGTGAGTCTGTTGTGGATTATTCGATTGCTGGCTAGCTTTGGTGTAAACGATGGGAAATGTAGCAATTAAAGTGCCCTTAATGATATCGTAAAAGTTAAAAATCTTCGTAAAGCTAAAACAATTATTATATTTTTAACTTCTAGTTACAATACATATGGTGTATGGCATCAGATAGCGTAGTCAGTAAAGGCATGGTGTTACCAACCGGGGGTGGTGTTTAAGATTCATAGGGTGGTCTAGAAAAAAAATCAGGTTGGAAATTTCCCGACTTCCGTTGGCATAGAGTGCAAATTCATGCATTAGTTAGCATTGAAAGCTCGCAATTAATTAATGTTGAAGTGTTTTAAAGAGCACTCAGTTGAGAGCAGACAGTATGAGCTCGCGTAACAGCGTCCACGTCAGGGAGAAGATGTCTGCGTAATCAAGGATTATGGAAATGAAATAATTATTTTCAATTTAGATAATGGACATACAGGAACAATATTTGAGGGAATGTTTTTGGTATGTCTGTTTGAGTGTAAAAATATCTATCTTGCAGTTTGTAACGCTTCAAAATTATTTGTTATCAGAGCAAGTAAATCTTTTTTCAAACTTATAATTCCAGTGATGTTTCAATAATTCAATGAAAGTTAGCATAGCTTAGACTGGCTGCTACAACGGGATTAATCCAAACCAGTGAAATTACACAATGAATCAACTGAATTACTGAATGGGAGTGGTCGTCCATTCTCACGTACGATTTTCAGTGATTTCATATACATATAAAAAATCTGGATCCCTGGTAATCCGACCGTTCTAAATCTGAACACTTTTTAATTTGAACCCCGCTAATCTACACGCCGTGCAAACTAAAAATTGCTCAAACGTCATTCAGCATATGGAATGGAGAAAAGCGAAAATGGATTATTGTAAAATGGAACGCACAATCATAACAAAACGGCAAGTAGGGCTACTAGAAACATGCATTTCTGATGTTGATAAGGTTACCCCGTTAATATACATGAAGTGTCGTTTATATCACGGTACTCTTAGAAACATATTTAAGAGACACCCAATCAAACCCTGAAATAAAAGTATCCCTTCACTATTGAGTGAGTTTTTCTTACCCTGCCAATTGATCGTTAAAAATTGAATTTAGTTTTTTCTCCGATACAACAATTTAACAACAAAATTTTAATGTACCGTAAAACGGGGTATCTTTGATAATGCAGGTAACTTTGATAGTATAATGTAAAGATTAAATTTACTCGTTGCGCTTTTTCCAAATTAGAAACATTGGTTCCATATTGTAGCTTAGGGTATTTCCGTTGATATTGTACATAGTTTTTTATATAGTATTTGTTACATATTTTACAAACATATTAAAAAACAATTTTCGTATTTTTCGCCTTTTTGAAAAAGCAGTCAAACCATCACTTATGAAATGTATTTCCGATATAGCCATGACAAATTCAATGTGGTATTCTTATTGCTTATGATGTTTTCCGATTACATACTCATTAAAAGTTTCATATTCATAAAGAACTAAATTGTTTGAGTTTCAATCATTTTTTTCTACATTCATCGAGCATTATCAAAGTAACCCCAAATAAAAAAAACTGAAGTTTGGTCACAAAACTAAAAAATAGTACAAATGCTTTAATTTCCTTTAAACATATTACTGACGAACTGACTCTTGGATCCTCAGTACTTGTTTTGAAAATATAAAATTTGAAAAACATTCATTGCTGTAAATATTATTTAGAATATACTTTAAAAAACTATCAATGTTACCCCGTTTTACGGTACTTAAAATTCACCAGTAAAAATCATTGTAATTTTGTTGGTTTATTATGGTTATTTTCATTCGGGCGGTGTTTTCGAAGAAGTAGCTACTACAAGAGGGGCGACTCTACCTAAGATGCAGGAAATATTGTGTTTTGCTGTGGCAAGCTGCGCACACGTTGAGTAGATAGAAAGAAGATTGATGACGATTCTGAAGATTTCCTGCAAAAAGATGATGCGCAATACAAGTTTAGATGCGAGAAATGAAAAAAGATTTTTCGAAGATTGTTTCGCTTGTGTGAGATTTTTTGGGCATCTAGAATTGAGATTTATATGTGTCGCCTCCTCGATCTACTTACTTCTTTTGCAAGTGTCTCTTTTGTGATTAATCCCTCTAGAAGTGAGATGCAAATTTAGTTTTTTCACATAAGTGAAGATAGAATAATAGTTTCTATAGCAAAGTTCGCATTTTCGCATTCGCAAGTTGCACAAATTCGTAGGTGGTACAAGTCTTAGAACATTGTTTGAGAGTATTACCACCTCCCCCCGTTGCCGTATTGACTGAGGCCTCTTAGATGGAGGTATGTAGCACTATATCCAACAATCGAGAACTATCCTGGCCACGTGCTTGTAACTGCTGGGGATGGGAAGGATTATTAGTTGGACACTTACTTAAGAGAGGTACAGAAGGTCCCGAAGAAACGTCCTCAACTTTTTGACTCAGCTCTGGTACTATCTTCGGTCCCAAGGTAATCGATGCACCCCTCGAAACATAGGAAAATCCACGAACCCCTCATTTTATCTCTCAAACTTTCAAATCGAATCAAATCAAACATGGTGTAGTTCAACTATAATGGGGTACGGAGTGGTTACATCGTTTTTTTTTAAGCTTTATTAGCGAGAGTTTTAGCTCGTTGGCTAGTTCAGCTCGTAAATAGTTTTGGTTTCCTTTGCGCACTTATTCCTTGATTCATAAAAAAATAAGTAAGCAGAAGACTCCAAGACGATACAATGTCACAGCCATCTGCGTAGCTAAGGGATGTGTCAAAGGGGCCAGGCCCCCTTCAGAAATGTCTAGCTCCCCCTCCCCGGAAATTTTGGTTGTTTTTTATACGGTATTTTTTCAAGCAGTTTAGAGGTTACTTTATTATTATTTTTTTGTTTTTTTTTATGAATGTCTACTTTTCTTAATGTTCTAGACTTGAAGAAACGATGTCGAGAATTTACACACTTAAACAGAGACCCTGAGTCTTAGATGGGTATTGCTAAAAATTACTGATTGCTGAAAACTGTTAATGAAATGACCGAATTTAGGTAATTTCATTTTAATTTAACGAAAACGGTAAACATTTTTACCAGCAGGTCTGTAAATCGGCTTCATCACTGACTTCGGTGAAATATTTTACTGAAGTTTCGGTAAACAAAGCGTTCCATTACTGAGTTCGGTAACGGTCTTGGTAAACGTCAAATCCACCATATTGTGATTTTCGATCGACTTTGAAAACGTTTGTGTTTGTGAAAAATAAAAAGGTGAAATTGTGGAGGCTGTTATGCAACACCAAGATGAGTAATTAATTTTCATTACCTAAATAAATACCGATTACAGATGGACGATGTTGTTGCTTGTTCTTTTCTGTCGGTTCAAGTTCTATTCCCGTTGGCGACGATCTGAAAACGGCATTTGGAATCTTCAGCCAATGCTTCCCTGTTTCAGTGTTGTTTTTGTTCATTGGTGGAGCAATTTGCAACACTAACACATTGATCACGACTGCAGCCAAATTTTTGCATGGGTTGCAGTGACCGCCACCTTGAAACAATATAAAAGCAAATTACAGTTGAGTCGGTGACCTTTTTAAAAAATTACAGATCTCTCGGTAATTTTCGATTTGCGAATGGTTCTCAAAATTACAATTCTCCGGTAGAGTCGACTACAAATCAAGCAATGCACATCGGTAAACGTTACCGATCGTTCGGTAATAAATTTGACAGCTGATTTGACTGATCCAGTTTACAGATTTTTCGGTAATGTTCTCCATTACCGAAAACATTACAGACCGTTCAGCTGTTGAGAATTCGGTGAATGAATTACCGAAGTCGGTGATTTTTTCTAAGTGTGTATGTTATATCGACATTTAATCGATATTATAATAAGACGTCTTCGGGCTCTACCAATTGGCCAAAAGTCCAGGAATTTTCTTTGACCATCGTAAAATTTGAAGAACTTCTAAGAAGAAATCGTAAAAATTAACGAAACTTATTAGAAATTCTGGGAACTCCATAGAGCTGTAGAAAAATACGTAGAAACTCAGGGAGCTTCGGAAAAGTTTAGAAAACTGCGGAGAAGTGGGAACTCTATTTATGTTTTGGGATCTTCGTAGAAGTTAAGTATTATATAATTTCAGGGAACCTTATTATTGTTCGGGCATCTTCACATAATTTCAGGATATTTTTTTGATGCCTCAGCTTAATATATATAGCAGAAAACAAACGAAAACGTAGAAGTACACCAAACTTTATAGAAGAATTTCGTAGCATTTTGTGAAGCTGCATAAAACTTCAAATAAGTGCAGGGGATTTTGTAGAAGATCTAAAAAAAAATCAGCAAACTTCTAAGATCTCTAGGGATCTTCGCTTCATTCTAGGGAACTTCGTTGCAGTTTGTCTGATGTCTTACTTCAAAAGAGCTTAATGAACTTCTTTGAAGTTTTGGGAAATTCGTTAAATTTCAAGGAACTTTCCAGATGTTCACGAATATTTCTAGATGATGGAGTCTTCCCAGAAGTAATCGTAGAATTAAGAGAATTGGAAAAAATATGGAATTTGGAATAAATTCAGGGAACTTCGTAGAAATTGTGTAAATTTTGTAAAACTTGAGAGTTTTGTAGATGTGTTCCTTCTACATATGTTACAGGATATTCTTTTAGACATCCTTCCTAAACATCAAGTAATATTCAAAAGATCTCCAGATACACGAAGATATTAGTAAAGTTCTTTGGATATATTTTCGAGACTTTGGTTGATCAAGTTCTGAAGATTTCCAACTGTAAAGTATTCAAAAGTACTCCAGCTAATAGCTGCAGCTAATTAAGTTATTTTGTCGGAAGGGAAGTAAAAGCGTTCGTCCCCGGTTCATGAGTTGATGGGTTAATTGGTAGGGTGGGAGATGTCTCCCTGGCGTCGGTAGCATTGGTACCAAGTAAAAAACTAAATAATAAATTGGCTCCGAATGGGTGCAACCAAAACTAACTCCATTTCAAATAAAAAATTAAAATAACCCAATAAGCTTTTGTAGAAAAAATATCTAGTTTCAAACAGGGGTACAATCATTAAAGTTTGGAGTTCAATCATTTCCTCTCGAAAAATGGTGTCTCAGATTCTAGGTAAGTTTCCCAAGATCTTTAATTACGATTTTATTTTGAAGTCCGGGAGATTCAAAGCTGGTCCATGAGCTGCTAAATATTGGAAAAAAAAATGGTCGACTATTTTTCAGGCATACTTATAGTAAAGTTATTGGAATTCTTAATTATTTTTTTTAAATATTCGTGCACTAGGAAGAATTTGCAATTTTATCTTAGTCTCAAAACTCAATTATGATAATTGATCAAATTTTGCGATCTGTTGTTTACTTTTGAATTCGAAGAATTTATACTTACAATCTGTGTAAGAGATATCTAATTTTAAAGTTACAAAATCTTGAAAATATATGTGTTTGGGATTTCAAAACTATTTTTATTTAAACTTTCAGAAGTTTAAGAATTGGACATTGTTCATATTTTATACTTTTTCCTATGTCTCAAACATAATTATCAAAGCCAGAAAATTTGAAAATTATAAATTAGAAGATCTAGAATTTAGTGTTGTTAACTATGTCTAAGATTTAATTGATGTTTAAATATAGATGCTCTAAAAAACCTAGTTACAAAATTCATGGAATTATCTAAACCTGAGAATTATCTTACATGAGACTTATTAAAACAGCAAAAAGGTTATCTTCCATTTGATTCCACTTAATTAATGTTGGTATCTATGACAGATACGTATTTCGACTACAATGTGCAGTTTGAGATCCATATGATATCCGGGCAGTATTAAATTTAATTTAAAAAAGCTTAAACAAACGATCATGGCCCGTTCAAAATCAGTATGCTAATAAGACTCTCCGAAGCGTTGTTAGGAAATGAATACAATAAAATTGAATTTTTCACCATTAAAATACTACGGACGCCACAATTTTTGTTTTATTAAAGTTTTAAAGCAGTTGATATAACCAAATTATAAAACCTTCTTGACGACCATATTGCTTTAACAACCTCTTGTAAACCGGTATACAGCCATGTAACGGCCAATTGGGCCAGTTTTAATGCAATCACTAAAACTCAATATGCGAACTACCTTAGGAGCATAGGTTTTATGTCAATTTTATCACACTCTATACGTGGTTAAAAAAAAAGAAAGCATAAAACCTCCTCCTGGTCAGAAAGTTATGACTACCATAAAACTATATTACAACCGCATAAATCGCTCCTGAAGAAATTGATACATGATGCGCAAAATATGTTGACAACCTTGAAGGTTTTAAAATTGGGTTCATTTGGATGATAGTTAATATTGAGAAATATTTTATTGTGGTTTTATTCTTTCGATGTTTGATGTGAAATCATGATCAATGTCAGTTTGTAAAAATAGCTGATTTTGTTGTATATTGAAAACAACCCAAGTAACCATAGGCACGTTATTTCGCCTTTTTGGCTATATACGTGCCTCATCAGAACTTGCAAATTTGGAACCAATATATAAAAGCTATGCTTCAAAGCCGTGCATATATTTATGGTGATTATTATTCCAAATTGGAGCATAAATTCAGTGCGCCATATGAATATTAAAATATAGGGATATTTTTAATTTGTCTACATTAGAACCATACATTAAAGAATCATTAAAAGTTTATCTATTTAGTACAAAAAATGTTATTACTGTTGAACAATAACCAGTCATATATTATTTAATTTTACATAGATATATGTAAGTGTTTTATCGCCTATCAATTAACGCGTAATTATTCATATTGTGTGAAATTTTCTCATACTGCGACATTTTTTCGTTATAACTTGCTGCTCCAAAAAATGCCTCAATGTAACATATCCTGCTATATTGATATTCTAAAGCATAACATAAACATAATGGTTGTATCTTAGCATTTCCAAGTCCAACTTGAGAGTGTTAAGTTATATGTTAGCTCTATAGCAAGCTTACTGGTTTTATTAGGTACAGCGAATCAAAACAAAACAAAAGCCTTGGCAACCTGTCAAAAAGTCAACATTCCAAGCGATCCTTCTATTTTCTCTTGTAATAAAGATGTAATAAATGCTCATTGGCTCCACTAAAAGCTTCTACAATACACTGAGGGGAACCAGCCCCAGGCTGAAAGCCTCCCTAATAAAGAAAATTAACTTAACTTTTACAATACAAGGTGTTCAGCCAACTGGTGAACACTCGTGTTTATTTCAGTTACCTTGGGGACGTTATTTGTGATTAGCCCCAGCCCCTTTCAAATTGTATCATTATTTATGAACGGTCCTTATATTTGAAATAACGTTTCACATTCATCTAGTGTAAAGAGACTGAATTGGGTAAAGAGGCGACACCTTATCCATTTGACAGGTCTTCTGCTCGATTGAAATAACTTTTTCTATGACTTTGACAGATAATCGATTGTTCTAATTTCGACATGTCGTCTCTTTATAAATTCAGGCTCTTTAATATGGTGATGGCCAATTTTCATTCGAATAATCGATTAATCGATTAACGAACCGAAAAGTAAAATATTTGTAATCGGTTATATCATGCCGATATAAGCATTAACTTCTCCAGAGGATCATCACCGATCGTTTCAAACATGTGCTGCACTCTCATTGGTGGAAAAATGGCAGCACAGCGAACAAAAAAATAATCGATTAGTTGTTAATCGAGTAATTAAAAAATGGGACATCTCTGATTTTGGTGTGATTGTTTTGATAAAAATGAGCGCAAAATTTCATCTCTACCGAGGGGGCAACAAAACCACAAAATTACCTTGAATACGGTGGGTATTTTTTGGATGAAAGGGACCGTGAAAGAGGACACTAAAATAGGAAGTTTTTCTTCCGACAGTTTCATCAACCGGTGAACACTCGTGTATATTTCAGTTACCGTGGGGACGTAATTTGTGATTAGCACCGGTCCCTTTCAAATTGTATCATTATTTATGTACGGTTCTTATATTTGAAATGACGTTTCACATTCATCTAGTGATGGCCGATTTTTTTTACGAATAATTGATTAATCGATTAACGAGCCGAAAAGTAAAATATTTGTAATCGGTTATATCGTGCCGATATAAGGATTAACATCTCCAGAGGATCCTCACCGATCGTTTCAAACATGTGCTGCACTCTCATTGGTGGAAAAATGGCAGCACAGAGAACAAAAAATAATCGATTAGTTGTTAATCGAGTAATTAAAAATGGGACATCTCTGATTTTGGTGTGTTTGTTTTGATAAAAATGAGCGCAAAATTTCATCTCTACCGAGGGGGCAGCAAAACCACAAAATTACCTTGCATACGGGGGGTATTCATTGGATGAAAGGGACCGTGAAAGAGGACACTAAAATAGAAAGTTTTTCTTCCGACAGTTTCATCTTAGTATTTATCTTTGGTTTCATCTTAGTATTCATCTTTGGTAAAGCCGTGATGCCAATACTGGCCATCTCCAACCGGATTTAGTGAAACTGACTATGTAGTTTTAAGAAGAGTTCGTGGATCTTTCGGAAGTGTATCGGAAAGCCGCTTGTTCAATATTTTTAAGAGCTCCTTCACCGCACTGTGCCTTATGTTAAATGAGGGAGTCCATAACTGTAGATGCTCCAAGAGTTCACAGCAAAAAAATAATTTTGATATCACATCAAAGTGAATGCACTACAATCATGTCGAAAATTTCATGTAATTTTTATGACCACATAAATAAACAAATGCAGTAAAAGCAGCGTAATGTCAGTTCATGCATTGTATTAATGATAATTTTGTCCTTTTTAGCAAGTAATATTACACCATATTTTCGACATGATTGTAGTGCATCCACTTTGACGTGATATCAAAATTATTTTTTTGCTGTGTTTCATATTGGCGATCGTCTCATCTTCATCGTGTTCAAAAGCACTGAAGGCACTCGATTTATTCAATTTCCACGCACTCATTTTCGCCATTTTTTATTTTCATATTTGTAACAATTTTCAAAGTATGTTTTGTTATTGTTGTAGTATTTTTATTAACAGTGAATCTCAGGCCTCTGATAAAGATGAAAGCTGTAATTAGACTTTAATGAAGGAATAATATAGCTTCAAGTTTTACATCGGTCATGAAAAGTATGCCATGAAACATAATTGCATGTTTTGTTCTGGTTTTATTTTTGAGTTATAAGTAGTGATACAGAACCACCTTACAGCTACCGTTAAAACTATGAACTCTGAGTTTTAATTTAGTAGTCATAAGACAGTTTTATAGACGACTTGATGACCTGATTTTATGACAACCACACAAAACCGTAATACAACCACAGGCTACAATGGATGCTATGATAAAACAATGATAAAATAAGAATTCATCTTCCAAGCATTTGGATTGTTACTTGGGTAGTAAGCTTCGCCATAATAGGTCGTATTATTGGGTGAAGTGAAAATGTATCCAACAGGAAAATAAAATAACAAATAGGCTAGACGCCTTTTGATTGAGTTGCAGTTCCAGAGTTTCTATTTAACCGTAGTTTAACAAAACAAAAAACTACAAGGGACAGCCCTATTGGGTTGTACGCAAAGGTGACGTAGTACTACGTGGTCTTATATAATAAATGTTATTTGTTAACTTCAGCAGGAGCTTCGGTCAGCTACTGTGTGGACGAAAGCACCAATAAGGGCATATCACGCGCTCAAATAATTGAAAATGCGATAAATATATAATCGAATAGCTGGAAAAATCTTTACGATTAATGGTTAATCGAATAATTGGACTTTTAGGCATCCCTAGAAAATAGTGTAATTGGAAAATGTCGAACAGCAAGTGTAACCCAAGAACCAAAAGCGGTGCGATGCTAGTTTTCATAGCTATGACAACGACTGAATTAAAGGGCTTAGAAGCAGAGGGGTGAAAGTGAATTCTCTTCATCGATTTCCTCTGTTGATGACCATGGCTTCACTAACCTATTTTGCACTATTTCTGCTATGCGCTTCTATCATCCAGAACAACAAACGTATCAATGAATATGTTTGCCGTCGAGTTAACGAAACAGAAAATCGAAGAAGAGAATCGATCAAAATTACTTGCACCCCTGCTTCCAAGTTTGGTTACAAGATTACAACTCTGGAGAGCATTTTGTGTGGTCGTTGGGGGCGTGTGGTTCTGAATATGGCTATTACTGTGCACTTGTTTCATCTACTAACGACTCTCTGATGACTGTGTTGTGGAAGGAGCATATGTATGTACGTAATTGGTGGATTTGTTAGTTATTTCGACGCTTTTGGACAATGCTTAATATTTACCACTTTTCAATAGTTTTTGTTGGAAATCAACGGTCGGTGCATTTTTATTGATGCGTAGAAATATTTCTGATCGATTTGTGATAAAACTATTGAAATTGGTCCAGGGGCAGCTGAGTTATTAACGTTCAAAATCTTTCATAATTTCGTTACATGTTCCATTTTCGGTTTTCACAAAGTGTACTACCATATAGAAATCACAGACGTAGTCCTGGGACAAAATGTCGCAGGCACCCTTCTGAGGAGTACACTTTTGAGGAGTATAATTAGAATAGAAAAATACAATATACTATGTTCAAAAGATATTCTCCATTTTTTTAGACAAGGCTTAAGAAAAGTGTGGTGTTAAAACTGTAACAAAAGCAGTAGTTTTCGAAAAAGCTGCAAATTTTGAAGTAAAATGATTAAAAAAACGCCTAAACAGTTAGAAATAAATAACTAATTAAACCATGAATTTAACATTTGACGAATTTTATGTTTGACATACATAAAGGATAGCACGTAAGCAAACATGTCATATAGAGTGCACTGAGACTGAAAAATATGTTACTCAACGGATTGCGCTGAATTTATATTTATTTATGACTTAATCTAGAGGCAAATGTGTTTGTAAATTAATGCAAAAAATTTAAAAACATTGCTCTAAAAGGAAAGCTCATTTTGATCGAGATTAAGGAAGAGTCAATAAATTCATATTCCATCAATTCCACAAAATGATATGATAACAGCAGAATAAATCGTAGACCAGGAAAACAAATTAAATAAAAATAATAAGGGTAGAAAAGAACACAATTTTTCGGTATCGTGATCAACGTCGAATTAATGTGACTGAATCAACATTTTTCACCACAGACAGAAGCCATAACAATTTCCAATAAGACAAACCGAACGCAATCATCGTCGGTGTATGAAAGCAACACATTTTTATTTCATTCATTGCGTGCTGAATTTGTGTTGCATTTGGAAGGGGGAGACAATTGAGAAACGTACAAAAACAAAAAGCTGCTTACCTATATGAGAAAGGGGAAGCGATCCGTATGCATAAAGGACATGTCTGTCAGGCGCACATGTTTCACCCCCACACACATGCGTTGTTAAGGGTAACTGAACTATGACGATCATTGTTGACGGTGGACAAACAGTTTCAATTTTTAGTTCTTCGCATATGATACGTATCTAGAATTAGTAGTTATTTTGATTGCATAAAAATAAGTTTTAAAAATTGTTAATAATCATAAAATGAGTGCAGAATCGTCGAAGAAAGTCGATACATTGTAAAGCAAATGGTCACTTTGATTTAGAGCAAATCCCTTACCAGTAAATTGTATCATTTCTTCACAGGAAACTATCATCATCCGACAAAATCGATACTCCATTGTACAAGAAGAAAACGTTCGATTTCACCGATTATGCATATCGTGAGGCTGTAAATCGACTCAAGTTCCTTCTCACGGAAGCATATGAGCCAACTAAGGTTGCCACGTCGATCTACTACCGCGGAGTGGATGATGTTAAATCGGAAGCATCGGACAATCAGTCGGTCGTGGAGAGGCCATCGATCACAGAAGTTTCGAAATATTTCAACCATGGTGCTCTATCACGGTACCAATCGGGGGCCAGTGGCGGCGGTCGTCGATATAGTTTTCTGAATAAAGACTTCGGTACGAGTCCGGCATTGAAACCAGCAGTGTCCACAGCTAATCTTCAACCAGCACCATCAGGTATAGTGGTTAAAGTGTAAGGAAATAAACATTGTACAAAAATATTTCTGAATTAGTGTGCAGTTTTTCTCAGAATCTGGAAGTCACTCATCCACCTCCAGAGTTGCTTGGATTCATTGAGAAGCAGGAAAACTATATCGAACAGTTGGAAAAGGAGTCTCAGTATTGCAGGGTAAATAATTCGCTAATGGACATGAATTTCAACACAATCTAGCATTTAATATCTTATCAGGAAGAACTGGCCACCCTGTTGAAAAAGGTTAAGGATGTGGTTTCAGAAAATGAAGCTCTCACGGATCGAGCTCGATCAAAATCGATCTACCAAATTGACTCGTCGGAAAGCGAAGATTTGGATTTAGATCGGATGCGGGAAAAAACGAAGCTTTCAGGGCCGAACATTGTGTTCGAGTCGCGAATCAGTGAGCTGGAAGCTCAGTTGGCGCAATCGCAGATCGACCTGAAGAAGCTGTTTAACGAAAACGAAGAAAACAAACGCAAACTGTTGCACGGATCGAGTGATGCTAGTTGTTCCGATGTGTACCGGAAGCAAGTGGAAAATTTGCAAGGGTGACAATTTTTGAAGGCAGGTAATTGAGTGTCGAATTTTAATTGCCGTATAATTTCGTGCAGGGATAAACACAATCTGGAAGAATCGGTCCGGAAGCTCCAGCTAGCCATTGATCAGCTGAAGGACTCCGAAGCGACGAACTTCTCCAAATCTCAGCGAAGTCGTGATATGATTGAACATGTAGCTTTTGAGCGAAACCAGGCAGAGATTGAGATTCGGCGGTTAAAGGTAAATGAGTAAATATTTATTATACATTACTTATAAGAGGTTGTCCTAATACCACATGGACACTTTAGTGGCGGGCTAAAATATAAACCGCACATAAATAATTCACACCTTGCACTTGAAATGATCATAATTTCCAATAAACCTGCTTGCTCAGGAGCAACAAACTATTTAAATTGAGTAATAGACTAGTGCAAAGTAGCAATTGAGATTTAAAAAGTTGCAATAGAAAATTTTGTTTTCGCCAGTAAAACCGCAAAAAAGCAACATTAAATTGAAAAGTTGCAACAGTGAGGTAGTTGCTCAGAATATTCCGAAAAATTCTCTTGGAATTCTTCTCAGTACAGTCAACTCTCCCTTATTCGATTTTCAAGAGATTATCTAAATACTTACAGAACATCGGAAAAAAACATTACAATTCTAGCGTTCGGAATAATAAGGACCTAACTTTGATTACAGATTCTCTAAATCGATTTTATCTTCGCATTACCACAGTTCAGTGAACCAATTTTCCAAAATTCTTAAAATACAATATAGTATAAGGATGTACTAGCTAGTAAAAGCAACATTAAACGCAACGAGAAACGTTAATCCAGAAGAGTTATTAACAAACAAGAAACTCGATGAAAAGAATCGATCTTTTTTTCTTTCTTCCTTTATTTAGGAGATTTCTAGCCGTAGGCTAGTTCATCTCCGTAAAGGGTGGGAAGCCTTTGAAAGAGGTCCCTCAGCCACATTGCTTAAGTATCATGCTACTTTAACCTTTGATAATCTACTTAGCTAAAACATTTAAACAGCTAGTAGAATAACACAGTAAACAGCATACGAAAAAGACAGACTAAAAGAAGGATACAAAAAAAAGAAGAACAAAATATAAAATGAACAAAACAAAACCAATAACAAAACATAGGTCCACTGTAGGAGGTCCTTGGGAGCCCCGTCCAGTGGGGGGATGTCCGGACGGCCGAAAGAATCAATGGTGCTAAATCCTGCAGTATAGCTTCGCCGCCTTCAAAAAGCGCAGTACAGCTGCTTGAGTTGAGGGAACGTCTGCTAGCATGTCCCGTACGCTGGCAGGCAGACCGTGGAGGCAACGAAGGCGCTCGAATTGTGGACATACGCATAACACGTGCTCCACCGTCGAAGGAATATGGCAGAACTCACAGGTCTTCCTGAAGGGTCCTCCACTGAAATCTTGTGAGATTAGGGAGTGTCCTGTCCGAAGTCTGGAAAAAATCCTCTGATCTCGCAGGTTTGCAAGGTCCGTCCACTTTCCGATGTTACCTTTAATTTTTCTAATAAACGGAAGTCTGGCACTGGACCATTCCGTTGCCAACGCTGTCCGCACTGTGCAAGTGATCCATCTCTTTACGTCCTGCAACGGTACCTTGTGCGAGTACCGAGGACCCGATGGGCCTGACCCGGCTAGGTTGTCCGCCTCGATGTTCCCTGGGATCCCGCAGTGTCAGGGAATCCATGCGTATGTAGTGTTTGGTGGCGCAACCTTCAAGATGCCCTGGATCCAGGGCTGGACTGGGTCCTCCGACGAAAGGGCCTGAATAACACTGTGGGAGTCCGACAGGATCAGGATTGGGCGATCCGCAGGAACCGTGACGGCATGAAGAATAGCCGCTGCTTCTGCCGAGAACACCGAACATTGTTTTGGCAGACTTCTACTCGTTGGGGAAATGTCACCAGCGATTCCCATTCCAACTCCAGCTCTAGATCTTGACCCGTCCGTGTAACGATGCATGTAGTTTGGGTACAATCCGGTCAGCTCTGCTACCGATCTCCTAAGGGCTGCGGAATTGTCCCCGGCTCTGAACTTCTCCTTTATCCGGCTGTCGATGTTTGGTGCGGGAGATTGCCAACTCTTATCTCCGTACCAGTGAATCTTGGCCACTGGGGGGAGCTCTGCGTTGGCGATTGTACGGAGAACTCTGTCCCCCTCGCTGAGGAGGCAGATTCTGTCGTTTCCGGCGGTATTTGCTGAAAATGCAGCGGCTTTGTTGGCAATGGCTGCGTAGATGCGGTACCGGAAAGGGAGAGTGTCGGCTTCGACACAGCTGACATCGGCTGGCGTCGAGGGTAGGAGACCGGATATGATGCGCGTGTAGCTATTGTACACCGGAGCGAGTATTTGTAGTGCCTTTTCGGTAGCGATGCAGGTCAGCTCCAGCCCATACATCAGCCGGCTGTCTACGATGGCCCGGGCAACACGGAAACGTAACTTCTCTGTTGTTGGACCGGTGGGGACGGGAGATTGAATCGATCATCGCAGGTAGGCCCTTATGATTCTGAATACTAGAATTTGTTTTCTTCTTTATTTTAGTGAATTTTAGCCATTGGCTAGTTCTTCACTTTGCAGGAAAAAGGTATAAGGCTTGCCTTGTGAAATAATACAGTTGGAATTTGCAGAGCTTTGGTTGGACGACATTTAAAATTTGGGAAACACAGAAGAACAAACTAGACCATTGACATTGAGTTAACTTATTGTCTAATCCGAACAAGGCAGAGCTCCGCCGGGGAAGGCGGTGCCCCCTCCGATAGAGATGCCCCGACGGCCAAAAGGAAGGAATCGAACATTGAAAAACAAACCAGCGTCCTTCAGGAAGGAGATCATGGTAGCCAGGATCGAAGGTTCGTCGCACAGTATGTCGCCGATATTCCCCCGAAAGGACGTAGTGTTACCGCACGAGCTCGTACTGATTTTCCTTAGAAGCGGTCCTTGGTTTGCCAACCATTCTTCTTGCCACCTAGCCTGCATGGAAGTTTCGACCCATCGTTTGATGTCCGGAAGGGGAACTTCATCGGTGTACCTGGCACCAGATGGTCCCGCCCCGGCCAGTCTGTCAGCGTCGGAGTTGCCAGTGATGCCATAATGACCCGGAACCCAAGTCAATACTGTGTTGGGGGGGGGGGGGCACGTCTGATGATCCCCAGAATCCACGAGTGAGTGGGCATGTTGGACCGGAGAGCGGAAATTACGCTGTGTGAATCAGTGAGTATTAGGACTGGTCGGTCGGATGGTGTGATTGCTGCTTCAAAATCGCCGCTGCGTCTGCAGAAAAAAAACGGAGTATTGTGGCGGTAGGCTCAAGCTCGTTGGCGAGATCTTTTCCGCAATGCTATCCCAACTCCGTTGTGCGATTTGGACCCGTCCGTAAAACGGTGCGTATGCCTGGGGTACCCGGAGTTTAGCATCTCCGCGACGGCTATTGGGGAGAGGTCGGTATTGGCTGCTGTACGGAGGATTCTGTTCTCCTCCTCGAGGAGATAGATCCATTCGTTACCCGATGTTTTTACCAAGTAGGCAGCCGCTTTGATGACGACTGCGGTGTGGATTCGAAACCGGAAAGGAAGTACCCCGACTTCAGCACAGGCTGTGATGTAGCCGTTGTAAACCGGTGCAAGGACTTGCAACAGTTTGCGGTGAACCCCAGACCGTAGAGTAGACGGCTGTCAATAACTGCCTTGGCTACATGCAGCCAGATAGCTCGGTTTTTGGTGCGGTGCGGCATGGAGATTGTTTTGATAAGGTTTATGCGGGTCTTGCAACTATCTTTAACGCTCTGGAAGTGATGCGTGAAGGTTAAGTGTCGATCAACTAGAACGCTCAAGATGCGCATAGTTTTTTTTAGGGGGATCGGTTGATCCCCGATCTTGATAGAAGCACCACCGACTCGGTGACCGGAAGCGCAGACGTGACAGCGGATATCCTTTGCTGCTGAGAGTTGGAACCCGGCTGAGGCCGCCCATTTGGCAACTGCCGATACAGCTGCTTGTGCTTGGATGCGGGTCCTTGCGATGGTGCCACAATTAGCACGTAATCCGCGTAGACGAGAATGTTGATGTTGAGTGGTAAACGAGTGAAGATCCGATTCATCGCTATTAGGAAAATCGTCACCGCGATAACCGAGCCTTGCGGCACACCTGTTTCCTCCGGGAAAGAAGAAGACTTGGTGTTCCCCACGGCGACTTTAAACGATCGTCTTGCCAGAAAGCCTCAAATAAAGGAAAGGATATTTCGCTTTAATCCCCAGGTGATGAGCTCTTGAAGCACTAACGGCGTCCATGTTCGAAGGCCTTGGAGTTATCCAAGGAGACGATCTCCGCGTGGGGGCCCTTTTCTTGCGTGTCCTTTAACAGTTTTCCCAGCGAGAAACTAGAATTTCTAAAATTCGTCATATTAGTCAAGAATTCAAAAGGCCGCGCGCTTCATACGAAGTTGAAAGAAGTATTTAATGTTGTATTCGTTAATTTCTTGATTCAAAAATATACACGTCCAAAAATCTTTTTGAAGGATCAAAATCAGCGCAATTTTGAATCACAATGAATAATGTTACAGCTACAGCTTGATCTCAAATGATCGGGGAAAACATAATATTAAATTGATTTAGATGTATGGGTATCATGTGTTTTGATCGAGTAAAAGAGGTATCGAGTTAAGGAAATATCGTGTTAGGGAACTATAGAGTTAAGGAGGTAGCGTCGCTTGTAAAATTGAAGAACTTTAAAAATCTTCAAGTTAGGGAAAATAGCGAGATACAGAACTTCAGTTGTGCTACCTAAGTACTCTCCCCAAATTTCGCTTGGAATTATCCTCAGAACTCCCTTTTAAATATGCCGTTTAATTCCTTGGGATGCTCCATGATTCCTTTTCTTTTCAGTTGGCAACAGAGAACTTCTACATCATCTTCAAATGACTTCAAGCGAGTAAAAAATAGCGGCTGTAGTAAATCATTATATCAGTGACTTTGTCAAATTATCTTAACAAAAAAAATAGTATAGATTCGCATTACAGACCATTACCAAATGTATCCCATGCCAATTTAATGCTCATTGCGTGTTTATGATCATTTCTTCGATTCTATTTTATATTTTATTGCAATACCTATCATGGACCTTTCATAGCATCGTAATGTTTGTTTACTTTGCACGGTAGGTAGCCAGTTTGACAGTTCAATAGGTAGAATTGGCTTTACTCTTGGCGTGACTCATTATACACCGACTCTACACTTTACCAATTACATACTGTTGCTTGCCTAAATTCATCTAAATAAGTTAGTAATTTTGATGTCATAAGCCGCACGATAATTCAAGAGCCACATGTGAAAAGGGCCGAAGGTCGCTCACTCAAACCAACAACATCCTTGGGAAGGGGAAAGATTCCCCTACCCGGTTATATTGATGGGTTGCTTTGGTGTTTGGTGGCGAGAAAACGACATAAGAAGGTTTGTTTAGAAAAGTTTGTATGCCCGTTTCACATGTTGTTCTTGCATTATTCTCATGAGTGCTTGGTCATTTGAAAATGCCAAGAAAGCTCATGATAGGTAGTTTTGTCTTGTGATAGTGAGAGGACCTGTTTTCTCATTGTCACATGACAACCATGATATTTACCAGCTCTGCTCCGAACACTTAATTTTACATGCGATGATTGTTCACGCTCCATCTTTTATATCAAAGATAATATCTGTCACGTGTAAAATTAGTAATTTCTAAGTGGGTGAAATTCTGCTCTCAATTCCCTTGGAATTCTAGTCAGAATTCCTTTGGATAGCTTTTCAAGGACTATTAAATTTTATTTGAATTCTACTTGGAATTGTGAGAGAACCCACATTTGAACTCTCTTGATACATCCTCGTAATTCTCTGGTAATTTTCCTCGGAGCTCATCAAGAATTACAGTCAACTCTCGACAGCTCGATGTCCACTATCTCGATATCGAACCAGAGTAAATATTATAGAACCAGAGTAAACATTAATATCATGGCTACTATGAAAGTGATTTCCTCGAGATTTTTATAACTCGACGGTTCTTTCAATATGGAGTTCTAGGGAGTTCACTTCATTATCCTGAAATTCTAGTCAGAACTCCCTTTCAATTCTTCGTTAAGGTTTCAACTGAAATCAAGAAGTCCTCTTTGGGATTCTATTCACTAAGGCAGGTCAACCGGGTTTTCAACCATACTATTTTTTATCAAAATATAAGTGATGCAAAAGCAGATACATAGCCAGAAGGTACTTTGAAGGGTCAAAATTGGCTTCAGTGTTGGAAAAATATCAAAACATCCAATCTCACCAATGCCCAAGAGCACACAGCTGTGGTTGATACTGCAAGCTGTGATGTCGAATAATCAGCTGGCTTCTGTTTTTTTGAGAATTACCTTTGAAATCTTGTTAGCTATCTCCAACATTATTCAGGACTGCGGAGTCAAATTGGAGTAGGAGTCACTTTTGAAAAAAATATAGTCTAAGACAGAGGTAAATACACTGCAAAAACTTTGTAAATTAATTCTTAGCTTAAATTTAAACATACAGCAACAAATCTTTAATTTTACAAAAACAATCATTTGAAAATCCATATATTTGCTATATATATGCTGTTTTTACATGGCAGAGTAAGGTTCATTCAATATTTGAGCACTTCCAGAGTTTTTAATTTAGAGCTTTCTAAGTCTGTATAATTTTTGCATTAGTATATTTTGGAGGCGAACCAGCCCAAGGCTGAAAGCCTCCCTAATAAAGATAAATAATAATAATGCATTAGTATAATAGTGTGGCAAGTACAATCAAACTCATTATGTAGGGAAGTCGAGTAAAATTCCTAGACCGGACCGGGAATCGAACCTAGCTGCAAACACCATGTTCTTGTTGTGCCAGTCTTAAAAAATATCATTAGGCGTGACTCCGATTTTTCTTGAACATTACATGTTCCAGAATATAAAAAAATAATCAAGTTCCAGACATTTGGAAATTTTTAAAAATTTCAGAATTTTCAAAGTTTTTTTTAAACCCAGAAATGTATGCTGGAGTTAAGTAAAGTGTGGTGTTTGTGACCTTTGAAAAATTCTCATTATTCTGTAGCTCAGTCAAAATAAAATTACCTAGAATTTTCATAAAACATTTCAAATCTTGGATATCAAAAGACTTGTTATACTGAAAAATAGATAATCTGCTGTGTTTTTGACGCTTAACTTTCAAAAAATTTCCAAACTTCAACATAACTCCAAATTATGCACATTTATCTTGTTACTGAATTAGGTAAAGGGGTATTCGCCTCTCTTGCTATACGTCCATGATTAAGAAAAAATCGATTTTCTTCTTCAGGATGAGTTGGAACGCCAGCACGAGCGAGTACGTGAAGTTCAACTCGAAATGGCCAAACGGCTTTCCGAGGAACGTGCAAACGCCGAACGACGGTACACGTTCCAAGTTGATCAGTTGGGAGGAGACTTGAGTAGCCAGTGGGACCAAGCGACGAAACTACAACTGGAGGTGGAACGCATGAAACGCATCGAATCGGATTACAAACGGGAACTCAACCAGAAGAATTCCCAGATTGATGAGTTGAAGATGGAATTGAAGAACAAAACGGCAATCTTCATGTCCGATCTGAATCAAGCAAGTGCGGAAAAACAATCCATTGAGCAGGAGATTACTTCACTGAGGTGCGATAGATATTGAGCAGTTCCACGTCAAATGATGAATCGGAAAAACTCGACCAAAGATTTGCATAAAACTTTGCATAATTGTTTGTTAAGGGCAATAATTTATATTTTTACAAAAATTCGGCCATTTTGAATGTTTTAATTTTTTTTTTTGCAAAATGGTGTCTTTGTAATTTTAAAATGAATTGCAGCATGAAAACGTCACTTCTGATCGAAATGACGTCTGAGATAAACTGGTAGAGAAAAATTAAGTCTTGCTGGGAAAAATATACATGCATTTTTTATGTTTTTTAAAGCGTTAGAAACTCAAATATACCAAAAAGAATATCGTATTTTTTTTAAATGCTCATGGAAAAATGCAAACTTTTGAGTATTTAAATCCATGGACAGTGCATTTTTCATGAGCTTTGTTTAAAATTAACTTAATTTTTCGCAAAATTACTTTATTTTTCTAAACAACTTTGTCTCAGACGTCATTTCAATCAGAAATGACGTTTTAGTGCTCCAATTGATTGAAAAATGTGAAAGACACCATTTTGAAAAAAATACAAGATCCAAAATGGCCGAATTTTAGCAAAAATATGAATGATTGCCCATAATCATGCAAAGTTTAAAGCAAATCGAAGAAGGTCGAGTCTTAATTTTTTTATTTACCCTATTTGGCCTGGAACTGCTCTATTGCAACAACGAAACGATGATGTTGAATGGTGTTAGGCTACATGTTTTCCTTTATCTCTTCAAGATTGCAATTGGAACGAGCAGAACGTCAATCTAAAGTAGAGGTTTCCCGTTTGAATGCTGAAATCACTTCACTTCGGCAGCGCTTGGATCGAGCTGATGCTGATTTGCTCCATTCCAAACGAGAAAATTTAAAACTTTCAGATGAGGTCGCTTCACTTGGAAAGGAAGTAAGTATCCTAGTTTCGATTTTGTATTCTATAAGTATTTATAAATCCTTTTAAATTTAAGCTAACTTTCGGAGAGTTGAACAAAGAAACCCGCCCGTCCAAGGAACTTGCGAAAATGATTTCCGACATGGAGGCCAAACATGGTAAGTACAAGTAAAGTTTCTAGAAATGTGTATGGCTTATGCAGTAATGCTAAACTAGAACGCTTAGTCCATGGGTAAGCTATTGAAGCCCACCAAATGTACGCGTATAGACGAAAGATCGACGTTTTCATTCACCCACTCGCATAAACGTGTTTAGAGCCTCTTATTCTATTTGTTTTCATGTGTTTTCCACAAAAACCAAAATACATATACATACATTTTGATGTTGCATTAACTCAGTTTCCACCGAACAATAATTGAACAAGTTCGCATACATCATATAACCCACACCCAGTGAGAAACAATGCGAATGCATATTCAAATTGACTATAGCTATCAGAAGCCAACCTGTTTATGCTAATCTTGTGCAAGCACACGACGAAACAATGAGAAAACTGATAAATCTGGCGTTCTCAATAGTTTATCCATGAGCTTTTTTCAACCTTTCAAACTCGCTGGCCTTTAGTTGTAAATCTTCAAATTTTCATCTAAGATAATGGTGTTACTTACATGTACAGATAATTAAGATATTTAACCTTCCGTCAGTTAACGTCTCTATCTCTCCATTTGTCTCAGACGTCATACACCCTTCAAGAGGGTAACAATATGACAATAAGATTTATTTCACCCGTTCCGTCACCATACTTACTAGCATGAATACAATACCCGTGTTTGCCGGATTCTTATGCATTGTTTTCGTTTGCCCTAAAGCTGTTCAAACACCAAAACAACAACCATTGCCGCCGCATTCTACTGTCTCATGTCTCTACTGTCTGTTGTCCACTTTTCTTCTTCCTACTTGTAGCCGCCACCGTGTCAGAGCTCGAGGGCATGGTTCAAGATCAAAAACAGCTCATGGACAAACTAACTGCAGAATGCAGAAGCTTAACGCATAAGTTAGAGGACACGACACTGCAACATAAGTACATATCCTTTGATTTTCCATTCCACTATTGTTTATCGTTCGATTGTTTGGTTTTAGTAGGTTTTAATTATATCTTGCAGTTTGTTTGATGAATTTGTGTTACCGTACAATCTTTAGTTATATGAATTGTATTTATTATGTATACTTACTTAAATACTGTTGTATAGAATATGGTAGCTGTTGGTACAACCAATTGCATATAATATGGTCAATTAGTAAAATTTAAGTGGTAAAGCGAATAATTTGCGATAACATGATGGTAAGAGTTGTAAGCATGACGTACATTGAGCAGAAAATGTTTTGGATTTAAAGGCTAAGATTTTGGGTTTATGAGGATTCCTGCGAGGATAGCGCTTAGTATGGAATTTTGGATAATAGGTTACTTATAATTGAGGGGATCAGAAGGAAAGGGGTGCATGTGACAAGCAGAAACGGACGCTTTTTTCATATAATATTAGTCATACACACTTACCCCACAACATCTCCTCCCCCACTTGATGTGTGAACGCAATTTATGGACAGATCCTAGATTGCATGCTTATTGATCTTTTCTGATCGATAGAATGAAAATGGGCGATTACGACGAAGTAGCGCTCTACCCTAGTAAAATAAATATTGAAATAAAATTAAAAACAAAAACTACAATATAAACATGTTTTGAAAACAACAGTGGTGAGTGGTTCCATGTGCGTGTTACCAAAAACAAAAAATAGCATGGCAAACAAGACACACGCTTATGGAAAACACGTTAAAAGGGTGGTTAAGAATTGTCACCCTTAAAACGAGGCCTACAAACCCAAGGCTGCCTGTGACTTTTCTCGTCTTTCGTTTTCAATGAAAGTACTTCGATTTTCGAGTTGCTCTTTCAATTTGTTTAATATGCGTTGTGTCCTATTTTCGTTACATTTTTTTTTTTTTGATAGATGTACGGCTTTATCTGTACGAAAATAAATCCAACATATAACGTGTAATCTTCGAGTGTTTCATGTGAGAAATGCTTTAAATATAAATTTTCATTTTCCGTCATATACGTCATGATTCCATGGTTGAAGTGCTTCATGAAAGACGAAAAGATCAAATATGAGCGCTCTTGCACTCGTCTGCTTCACCGAGGCATGAAAGAAAGACGAATAAAGCGACTGGAGAAATAGAGACAAACGATTGAAAATTTGAAAATGCTCGACTTCAACAGAAAACAGAAAGTTAGCAGTTTCTTCGCTGCATCGGTTTTGTCGATTGAATGGCGTTTTGAGTCCTACCCACGGCAGTTTTTCAGCAGGTTTTCTACCAATCGCTCTGATTTTCTACGAGAGACTTCTTCTCCATTGACACTGCTCACATAGTCACATGCAAAAAATCAGACCGACTGGTTCAAAACCCGCCGAGAAAAAGCGGTGGGTTGAGTACAGTGGGTAACGCGCTTTTCGGGGAATTTAAAAAAAATATAGCCTAAAAACGGCTTTTCTAATCGAATTGACGGCTGGTCGAATTGGACAGTAAATGAAAACGCTGTTTAATAGCCTCAATCAGAGCTGGTAAATATCACGGCCGTCATGTGAGAATGAGAGAACAGGTCCTCTCACTATCACGAGACGAAACTACCTATCATTAGCATTCTTGTCATTTTCCAATGATCAAGCACTCATGAGAATAATTCTATTGCGGTTTTAACATCTACATTTCTAACTGATTTAGATTAATTCAAGCAAGTAACCGTATGTGATCGGTAGAGTGAATATATTATTACGATTTTCTCGGTACAAGTAACTTTAAAAGCAATAAATGAGCTAGTAATTACGATGATCACAACACTGTCACGTTCTGTCATGACGAAAAATTCGATGAGATTTTGAAGAAAATCTCTATCATCGTTTTCTCATCCGATGATAGTGACAGAAGTATCTCTGTAAATATCGCGTGAGATCTTTCATTGAAAATAAGATTTGCCAGCCCTAACCTCAATAGCAAAATATTGTGTATTTTTACAATTTTCGAACTTATGCTTATTTCAGAGCTTATCAAAAATGCTACCTTTTCTGATATTGGACACAATGAACAATTTAATTGTCCAAAGTGTCCAAAACCTTAAAACATCAACTATTAGTCAAAATTATAAGCGGCGCTGGTGGTAAAGTAGCGTGATTGCCTCTCTTCCCAAAGGGCCTGGGTTCAATCCCGGTCGGCACCGTCGGGATTACCTGAGGCATAAAATCTCTGAATATTGTCTCAGTCGTGGTTGATGTTGTGGTCAGGCTTGATGGAGCCTCGCTCGCGAGTTTGAAATGAACCGAGCGTAGGATTTTTCTGAGGCGTAGAAAGCCTTCTGCCAAATCATTCCACTGAGCTTCAGAGCTTGTGAGGGAAGGGGGATAAAATGAGAGTGAGATTTGCTGCCATTCATGCCAATGTTTACTATCACACGCTCTTACTCTCACTCTGGGTGAACTCTGAGCTTCTTGCGTCGAACAAAAAAGTCATGCAGAGTCTCGAAAAGCGCACCTCACGTCAAATCATCCTCTCGCTGAAGTCCACTCTCCCTCTCTCTCGAGGAGTTTTTGTTTACTTCTTTCATATTCCTTCCGCCACTCACTCGAGGTGAGGGCTGGCTAAACTCGCAGGACAAGAGTGTTTTAGAACCTCCAGTGAGTTTAAGGAGTTTCAGCAAGCCTGGTTGTGGTTCGAATGATTTGAACTCCATGACGATTTGGTAAACCTAAAACACGAACGTTATCATTTAATGGTGATTTTAGAGTCTATGAATCTTTTTGGATTTGCTCCGTTGCCTGAGGACCTAACCAGCTCTGGTTGATCTATCTAGTACATCACATAATTGAACGATTTAGATTAATTCTAATATTTCTTGTTTAGTCTAGGTTTTATGAACATTATTGGGCATGTACCATAGAGGAGTAAGTTCTCAGGGTTGATTTAGCGATATAGTCAAGGATTAGCACATACACATCAAATTTAGATCGCTGAAACTAAGCAGAATTTTGCTGATTTTGATGAAAGATCAGCAAACTTTTCAGCTAAATAATGCTGCTGAATTTTCCAGCAATTCCAACTTCTGTCAAATTGACAACATTTTACTCATAATTAGCTAACATTTCAGTAAAATTTCACTGATTTTTCAGCAATAAAAAATTTTGACAGCTCACAGCATTTTGCTAAATAAACTCAGTAAATCAAATATATTTTCACTTGGGGTTGGCAGCTTCTGTTAAAGATTTTGGATACAAATACACAAATTTTGTCTTTATTTATTATTCTAAAGTCTTTTCCACGCATAGTTTATTAAAATTTAATATAAGCAGTGCTCTTAGCAACATAATTTTATATATTTGTAGTTTTGTTTATCTCCTCCTCCTCGGTGGTTTATACGAATCGTTCGAAAAATTCTAATTTCGCTTCATACTTCGATTTATATGCTCAAAAGAAACTGTTTGAGCCATTTCGGGAAGTAGAAGTTTTATTTTATGTTAAGAGAAACGGGAATTCAGGATAGATAGAAATCTAATTTCAAACAATGCAATATTAGACACTTACTTAGAAACTCGTCACCTCCACACTCTCCTATCGTGACTATGAATGTTTTATGAATGCCCCTAATATAATATAATAATAAGTAGTATAAACACAGACAAACAGACGTAGCCCTTCATTGTGTATCTTCGTTAGCGTATTTAACGGTTGATTTGAATATTATCAGTTCCGCGAACTACTCGCCGCTGCGCTGGCATCGGATCACTTTGACGTTTTTATACATTCTATAGAACTTTTATGCAATATTGTTTGCGAGTTAGCGAGCAGGCTTGTTTTCCGTGAGAAGCCAGAGAGATGTCGTTACTGAGGTCCTATGTTTTAAGGCACTATGTTTTCAAGAAAAACCTTTTCAAAGAGCTACGTCTGTTTATCTGCGGTATAAAGGTCAACTCCGTACGGAAGAAATCCTTGCTGTGCATGTTAACTCTTCCAAAGAATTTCTTGAAATCATCGAAGTCCATGATCGACGATCGTGTGTCATATTGATCTTTTGTTCACAGCATGTCAGCCGCCATAAATCTATGGTCGGACTCAAAATGATTAAGCACGATCTCATTTGGACCTACGTTCATATTGCTACGGAGTAGAACAAGATGCTAAGAAGTTTTTGTTCTACATACAGCATTTATCATGGTTCTCGAGATGCCCATACGTGTAATGGCTTTATAGAAGTAGCAAACGATGATTGCAGCAATGTCAACACACTTATTATTGGTATCAATTAATGACGCAAGCCTATACAAACTATCCAGGAACTTTTATTTATTTATTTCGTCAACCAACGTAGACTAGTACAAAAGCAGATGATAGCATCAAAAACATGGCTGCCAGTCAGGCCCCTGATACATACATACATCGGTACATAGGGGAAATGGATGTAATGTCGGCCTAAATGCCCCTACATAAATTCAGCAATCGACTAAATTTTCAATAGCGATCAAAAATATCCAAAGTACCGTCCCAATGACGCCTTCATCTAGATAAAATTGATAAATAGCAGATTTTTAGCGATGGACGCAATCTTAGATCCATAGGCCAACATAAGAGCCATTTGCCCTAACATATAAGAGTCCCACTCAATATTATTCGTTTACAAATAGTCTTAACTGATTTAATTGAAGGTAATTTCTGTAGTATTCACTAAAAGATATTGATTCTGTTGAAATGTGAACAATGCACTAAGTTCTTTTAACGTATATTCCTTCCAATGAATAGAAATGATTTGAAACATTATTCGTGATTTTCTCGCATGCAACTTTTAGAACATGGGGCAGATACCTATGATGGATTTTTAATATTTGATTTAATGGTAGTAGTAGTTTTGAGAAGTCTTCAAAGGTTTGTGCCGCGTGTGCGTATTACGGATATAAAGTACTGAGTTTTACATCTTCTTTCCTTTATTTATCGTCGGTCTCTGTTCCGCAATCTAGTGCCAATCACGCACGGACATCGATGCCATCCATTGACGGCAATCGAATGTGCAAGAAGGCAGCTTCCACACCTGCGTAGGATATCGCACCCATTCAACAACATACATGGGCCGGGACTAACGGGCTTTACTTCCCTTCCGAAGGAAGACGTGACCAGAGATTTTTATGCCTCAGAAAAATCCCACCGACCTCGACTGGGATTGAACCCAGACCCATTGGGGTCAGAAAGCAGTCACGCTTACCACTACACCACCGGCGTCGGCTCGAGTTTTACATGTCTCGATTACTTTTTTGAAGGTAAGTATCAGCTTTTGTAAACAACGCATTTGATCGTCGATTTGGCGTAGCTGGTAGCTCACCCACGTAAATGGAAAATGTCCCCTATCTGATGGCAGTGTTAGAATGTGTGGGCGAGCTACCAGTTACGCCATACCGACGATCAAATGCATTGTTTTCAAAAGCTGGTACGTCCCTTCGAAAAAGTAATCGAGAATTGATGAAAAAAACAACTTTTAAGCTTATTTGGAAGAAGCTTTGAATTAGTAGTAAGTTTTCTGGATGAAAAAGGATGCTTTGTTGGTTATGTATATTTGAGGTGGACAAAAAGGTGAACCAAAAGGTGGTCGTCTAAGCTTTTTCACATTTAAATGACTGAGAAGCAACTGTAAACTGTAAGCGGGAATTTCTATCTGTAGCTGTAACCAGTTTCTTTTGATTTGCTAATCTGGTTAAGATGTTATACTTAATTTTCTTAAAGATAAATCTTCCAGCTCAAGCCTTTATAGGGGTAAATTTTACTACAGGTCGGACTCGATTATCCGGAGTATCGATTTTTTTTTCACTCCGGATAATCAAATCGTCCGGATAATCGAATCACAACAAAAAATTCAAATCTGCCCCTCCTCTTAGCTACATCCAATATTGTTAAAATAATCATATTGTATATTATAATACTAAATTATTTCAAATGTCTGCATAAAAACTAAAAAACGCAAAAAAATACTCCGGATAATCGAGTCTAAAATTCCGGATAATCGAACCCCGGATAATCGAGTCCGACCTGTATATCTACTTCTATGCATGTTATCGCACATTATTCGTCCGTACCATTCCTCTAGGTCTTAGATCACTCTTCCTAACGCTTGGTTTTTGGTTTTCATCCTTGCACGTCTCTCACTTTCTCCCTCCAAACTGCTATCCACCACGAATCCAGCAGACGCATCCTCAAAAAGCATGTTCGGTTCTCACTCGCTGATCCTACCGAGCCTCAGTCCGGTTTCCGAGGATCACCCCACTCCTTCGTTGAGCCAGCATCAACGAACCGTTCAGGACGTGAAACAGACCTCGGACCGAGCAACAGTGCATTCCGGCGGCAGTTACCTTTCAGCAAGTACTCGCCCCTGCTCGCGTCCCTTTGTGACAGCCATCATCGGCTCCGATGGCAAAGGGACGAACGTGTTGGACGAAGAGCACGCGGCCTGTACAAAACGGCACCCTATTAAGATTGATGTGAACGTGCGGATCAGCCCGAAACCGAAAACCAAAACCAGCGACAAGGAGGAGTGTGAAGACTAGACTAGAGGAACATCCATCGAAATTCCGTCCTTGCTCCACGCATTAATAATATGAATTATTTAGAACTTTAGAGTCTCTCAGGTATCCCTGCAAGTTTACTAAACCGACAGCACAATACATAATCTATGTTGTGTTTGATGAATAGTTCACGTAGTATAGTAGTATAGTTGTGTGCTTGGTAGACTTTACAGAACTATTGCAAAGTATTGAATTTTCCGGAAATTTTTGAAATATTAGAAACGAAAAGAAGGAGCTGAGACAAACGAACAGTGAATTGATGGAACGTTTAAAGCAAGTCTGGGCAAACTACAAGGAAATCAGTCCAGCTTTCCAAAAACGGAAGTATAGCTCCGATCAGCTGGACGCAGACTCAAATCTTTCATCGGCATCGAATCACGACCCAGAGGTATGTACCGATATTAACTAATCTAATCTGTTTCCTTTGTTTTCTCTCTCTCTCTTCTGGCAAACTCATCAGGCAGGAAATAGATGTCCTTCAGAATAATTTCGAATTCCTCTCACAACGCATAGAAACTAGTGGCACCGCCGCCGCAACCACCGGTCAAGATAATCAATACGCTTTACCCTCTGCTACCGTTAACGACAATCGCTATCCAGCCGAATATGCTTCCTCTAGACCTACCCATATCAATTATAGCAGCTACCCTACGGCTGCTACTACAAATCCCACTGCGGCTACTGGAGTTGCTCAAAGTTACTCAAGTCCGTCCCCGAATCAGTCCGTTGCGCGAGATGATGTGAATTATGAAGGTATCGTTCTGCCACAAACTACCCACCAATCACACCTTCATCAACACTAATTAGGCTTCTTGAGAACCTTAGTAAATGCTTAGTTCCAAATTGCAAGTCGATGTTTTATTCACATTGCATATCAGTCGGTGTCAGGGAAATACTGTGCGCTTCATTCAGCATTCATTTATGTTGCGAACAACACTTACTCACATCTCATCAGCATCAGCACCAGGCCTGGTAGTTTCCGCTGTTGGTCGGCGAGAAAATTCTCACCATTATTTGATTTCGCTTAGAAGGGCTACGCAGCGCGCTTTGTGGGAAAATATGTTTCAATTATAAATATTGAAGTCTGCTTTACCGTTTCCTCGCCAATGTTTTCTAACTGGAACATTCGGATGATTGCTGCTTTCAAGAATTTTATGTTCGCGAGAATTTGATTATTTTATTGAAATGTACATACAACTGTTCAAAAATATATCCTAATCAATAGCATAAATTGATACATTGCTGAAGACGACAGCCACGTTCCTGAACTTTCCATTTTTAAATCAACAATCGGGTTAGGAGAGTAGAGCATTTCGCTTGAGTTTTCAATGTATGTGCTCTGAAGACGTTTTTCTATGTTTACTTTCGGTTTATCTTCAATTTTAATTTATTATTTTGGAGCAAAGACATTCATGGAGATATTGTTTAATGAATCTGCAACCTTTAGAAGTGCTTTGTACACGTAGGCTATACATGCACTTCCACTTCCAATTTTCAATTACACAAATCTCTAAAATGAATGCCCCATTTCACCTGAAATTGCAGTACAGCGAACGTGAAGTAACAGTTTCAATGTGGTACGTTTCGGGAAAGCTGATATTTGTGCACTTAAAGTTTCGAAGTGGTTACGAGAATAAGGATCTCACAGCGAAATTGAATTGATCATATAGTCGAGCAGTTTTGGGGTGATCTTCGGCCGCGATATCGGATGAGACGATATTTTTGCGGCGGTATGAGAGAGACACTAGTACTAGTTGTGTCCAGTCAGTGCTGCAAAATCTTGATAATACAGGGCAATATTCAAAATTCTCCTTTGGTCACTCATTTGATCTAACAGTCATTGTCAAGGCAAACCATGTAAATTTTCAGTGACAATGCTGTCAGTGACGAATATGTGCAGATTTTTGTATTAGCTAAATTTGTAACGAAATTAAATGACTTCAGCAAAACAATTATATGGAGCCGTTACAATGAACAAGCATCTCCGCCCTGAACTTCTTGGATAACAATAATGTGACACAGAATGCACGAAATTACACTTTTTGTTAGCAGGTGAATCTTAGTCATTGACGAAAAAATTAATGTGATTTTGACAAAGGTTTTTTTTGAAGATCAAGTCTATCAGTGACTATGTGAAAAATAATTTGTCAATATCGCACGAAAGTTTGTCAATGACAATGACAAATCTCAGCACTGGTTGTCTCTCTCATACGGCCGCAAAAAATTTCGTCTCGTCGGTCGTACCTTTAACGGTTTCTGCGTCACGGGGTACTCCAGTATCAAGCTCCTATTTGAATAACACGGTGTAGAAAAAGCAACAAATTCCTCACGCACATAAAGCGAATCCCACACGTTATAATATTGACGGATAGAGACAAGGTTGACTACAGTTTTTCAAATATCTTTGGCAAAATACACCCAAAAAACTAGAAGAAAACTGGATCCTGAGAACTAGAAATTTGATTTTCTTCTAAACATGCTAAATTTCTGAACTTTTCAAGATTTTTATTTTCAATTTGTTTTTTTTTTGACACAATCTACCAGCATGTATCCACGTTTTGAACTGTAATTTTAAAACATTGAAAATAGCTTTGAAAAAATAAAAAAAAAATTTTTTTGAAATGTGTGAAAAATTTCCTATAAGAACTTATCAAGAGATTATGATTTGAGTAGCTCAAAATGATTTGGTGAGCGACTATGTTGCGTGACGTTACAACGTTTTGCCCTTCTCAGCTACACTACTCAACAACGGGAGCGGGACATTTCGCCGAAGGATGTTTCGTCGAAGGTCATTTCGCCGAATGGGTAATTTCGCCGAAGAGCAAACCATTTTCTACGGTTTTGAACTTTTCTCAAAGCTCAGTAAATAATCAATGTTTTACATTTGTAGAAATGTTTCCTTCTTTTAAACATGACCAATTCTTTCAAGTTGTGCTGATTTCGGAAATTTTTGAATAATGAATATTTTTGATTTATAGGAATGCTTCCTTCTTTTAAACATGATCAGTGCACTTGAGTTGAACTGATTTCATTATTTTCTAAACAATCAATAACTTATAGGAATGCTTCCTTCTTTTAAACATGAAAAGTTCTTTCGAGTTGCTTTACATGGGAATATCTATTATTTAAATGCGTTCCAAATTCATTTTAATTGTATATTGTTTCATGATTTAAATTCGGTGAAATGGCCCATTTGGCGAAACATCCTTCGGCGAAATGACACAGCTCCCTCAACAACTACTAGCCAAAATATTTTGGGCTACTCCAATCAGAAACTCTCGATTAATTCTTATAAGAAATTTAACGGGCTTTTCAAATCTGCATGATTATTTTGGGGTTACTTTTTTCAAATAGGAGAAATGGATGTAATGTCGGCCGAAATGCCCCTAATTTGGGCCCATACATAAATTCAGAAATCGACTAAATTTTCAATAGCGTCCAAAAATATCATTACTGCCGTCCCAATGACGCTTTCATCTAAATAAAATTGATAAAAAGCAGATTTTTAGCGATGGGCCCAATCTTACATCCATAGGCCAACATTAGAGCCATTTCCCCTACAATGCAAAAACTGAAGAAGAAAAATAGGCAAAAACCGTTGTAACATCACGTAGAATGTGTCATTTGGTAAGACTCCACTGTTAAAAAAAACTTTACGGTGCCGTAAGTCTTCAAATCAATACTGATACTTGTATTTAGCATTACTAAATATCATTGATATTTTTAAATGAAAAAGGTGGACCTAAATGACACACGTTAAAGGGTCCATAAACATATACAAAAAAAACTGGAAGAGTTTACTTATGAAGGAATTTAGACGTAGGATTATGTCTTTCGGCAACATATTGCGGGTGCAATTTCAAAAAACCAAAATCGACTACATTACGAAAAGTGGCCAGGTTTTGATCATTTATAACTCTGTCAATAGCGGATGGATTTTAAATCGAAACAAACCAATCGATTGGAAATTTTTCTACAAATCTGCTAAAATTAACACTTTAATAATTTTCTATATGCCACTATTGAAAATTATACAAATGTCCAACTGTTACAATGGTGATCAAACTTATCACCGATGGCCTGCAAAAAGCTCTTTCTCTAACACAGATTTCAAAATCGAATTCCATCCGGTCTCACTGAACAGTGATTATTCAATCACCGTGTGTGGTGGTCTGGTTGGTCGTCACAATCAGCAGCAGCAGCAGTGCTTTCAGCGCGTAGTGTTGAACATGAGCGTCCATTCACCATAGAAGGAGGAATAAGCCACACCGCTACTGATCGGAATCAGTAGCTCTTCGTTAATTGCGGTGGACCATCTATGCCAAGCGCGTCACCCTCGTCCCCAACAACATACAGGTCACCAGCCTCATCCGTGCTGACCACCCTAATAGCTCAGCAATTAATCAACCATCACGACAAAACGGTCCTTTTCAGGACCACCTTCAATTTGTAAAAGAGTATTTTCTGGACATTTGTCAAGGTCATCAGTCGGTTCCCATATTCCAAGGTCATCAGTCAGTTCCCATATGTTTAAATCTAACATATCACGTATTTTTAAGGAACCAGGGAGGTGCAATTTCAAAAACCAAAGTCGGTCGCGGCATGAAAGTGGTCTGATTTTGAACCAGAGATGATGGATTTAAATTCTTAATACGTCAATCTATGGGAAATTTTTCTACGAATCTGTTAAAATTAAGACTTGATTATTTTTCAAATTGTCACTATTGAAAATTGCACGAATGTGCAACTGTTGCTATGATAATTAAAATTATCACCGATTGCCTGTGATTTCAATATCGAATTCCATCCGGTTTCACCGAACGGTAATTATTCAATCACCACGTGTGGTGAGTGATGGTGTTCTCACCGGTGGAAACTAACGATTTTAAATTGGCTCACTACTTGACTAGCCTATTGGTCCCAAGCAAATCGATTAACGTACCCCATTCCAGTCAAAATTCTAGTACTACACAATTTTTTCCTTTGGTTTGTTTTTTTCCGTCGATCTTGTTTTCCGTGCTGAGCACCAATGCTACCGACGTGCCAGGAAGGCAGCTCCCACACCTGGACCCTACCTATCGACCGATCAACTCATGAACCGGGGACCAACGGCTTTACTTCCCATCCGAAGGAAGGCGTGATCAGAGATGTTATGCCTCAGAACATCCCGGCGGCGCCGACTGGGATTGAACCCAGGCCTGCTGGGGTGAGAGGTAATCACGCTTACCACTACACCACCGGCGCCGTTTAGTACTACACAATGTTTGTTTTGATTCGCTATGAAAGTTTGACAGATAAAATGAGGGGTTCATGGATTTTCCTATGTTTCGAGGGGTGCATTGATTAGCTTGGGACCGAAGATAGTACCAGAGCTGAGCCAAAAAGTTGAGCACATTTTTTCGGGATCTACTAGTCTTAGAGTTACCTTTGTGGTGTTCTCCAGTACACAACGAAAGGCTCGTCGTGAGTTGCTGTGGACCATCTATGCCAAGCGCGTCACCCTCATTCCCAACAACATACAGCTCGCAAGTCTCATCCGTGTTGAACACCCTAATAGCAACAATCAATACGAAACTAACGATTTTAAATTGGCCCACCACTTTAGTAGCCTATTGGTCCCAAGCAAACGATTAACGTAATCTATTCTAGTCGAAATTCTAGTACTACGCAATGTTTGTTTTGATTCGCTATGAAAGTTTGACAGATAAAATGAGGGGTTATTGGTTTTTCCTATGTTTCGAGGGGTGAATCATTTAGCTTGGGACCGAAGAGAGTACCAGAGCTGTGCCAAAAAGTTGAGCACGTTATTTCGGGACCTTCTAGTCTTAGAGTTAACTCTATGCTAATAGTCATCACGACAAAAGGGTTCTTTTCAGGACCACCATAAATTATTGTTGTTTAAGAGTTAATTTTCATTGAACGTTCGCTCGCCGTGCTGCCAGCCACATCACCCCCAAAGCTCTTTGTACCCATTACCTATTGAATAAACCAAAAAGTCCGTGCGTTTTGTGCACGGAAATGCGTAATTTCGTCATCAGAAAACGAAACCGTGATGGGAAAAAGAGGTTTCCCTAACACAGTCGCCGAATAATGATACCGAGCACGTAATCCTACGTCAAATCTACGGTCGTGTCTTGCATACAAGCTCTTACTGTTTTTAAGAAAAGAATGCATTTTAAAATAAACAATTTCCCTCGATATTTTATTTCACTCATTGAACTTACAAAATCCGAACCAGATTTATATTCAGTATTAAATAAATTTTGAAATTCAGAGCTTTTATACATGAACAATGTTTTCTTTTTTTATAAATTCTGGTCTTAAAAATAATTAGGCTTTTAGACATTTTAATAAATCTGGAACGAATATAAATATGGGCAGTGCAAATTTACAAAGAATACAAAAGTGAGAAAGTGAAACCTGCTTCCAAGGCAGCTCTGAGGACTTCCATGTGAAACCTAAGGAGAATATCAAGGAAGTTCTGAGTAGAATTCCATGGGAATTATGAATAGAATTCAAAGGGAACTTTAATGAAAATTCATAGGAATTACCGAGGTTTTTTTTTCCTCTGTTCGGGACCTAACACTACTGCGACCAGTAAATTGATCTATTGTAGTATATCCCGTGTCCTTAGTTTAGTGCATGTCGTATTACTCCATCACTTTTGAGAAATTATGAAGTATTATTCGATTTTTTTACAGTTCGCCACTCTTGCATTTATCGCAAGGATTCGACTATAATTCAAAGGTCCCGCTATTTATACCCTTCGGAGTGTTGAAACACCCTCCAAAGGCGCGCCCCTTTGTCAGTCAAAATTGGATTTCTTAACAACAAAAACAAGCTATGAAACCGATAATGACCATGCATCAGAACCCTAGTCTTAACCACTTCAAACTAGGGAACAACGAATAGAAGATTAGGAATCGCATAGATGAAGACAACTAACTCAGGTTATCGCAAATTGTTTCAAAGATGAACAAAAAATCAATATCTTAGAGTTTCGAAAATACGTTGGAGACCAATATCTTAACTTTTTGCTGATCATTTCTAAGTTCCAGACACTTGATTTGTTTTGACCATCCAGAACCTTAAAAATATGCCCCGTATACTGATCCAAGATCTTACGCTTTTAAGATCAGCATGTGTAACTTATTTCAAGTCACGACAGTTTCAGAACCTTGAAATTTTGTTAAAATTCTGGATTTTTTATGTGTCCGTTGAAATGTGTGTGTTAAAATATTAAAAATGTGTGCATCGACAATCATATGCAGAGGGAGGGGTCTAACATCCATCAATAACTTTTCATGTAGTTTTTCGCCAACTCCAAACAAGCTTCTTATAAAAGTTGTACAGAAGCTTTGTTTAGATGCTTTATTTTATTCGTTAAGCCATCCCTACGCTCCTTTACTCCTCCTTTACACGAAAGAGTATTAAACCTGAGTAACTACGCGATAATCGTGCTGGATGATATTATTATAGGATAGCTTCAATAACATAATGAAAATATAATTTTAGAAAATGTTATGCATCGGGATCTGCATAAGTATCATGTAATACCATAGAGGTAACTCTAAGACCACAAGGTCCCGAAGAAACGAGCTCAACTTTTTGGCTCAGCTCTGGTACTATCTTCGGTCCCAAGCTAATCGATTCACCCCTCGAAACATAGGAAAAATCACTAACCCCTCTTTTTATCTGTCAAACTTTCATAGCAAATCAAAACAAACATTGTGTAGTAGTAGAATTTCGACTAGAATGGGGTACGTTTATCGTTTGCTTGGGACCAATAGGCTAGTCAAGTAGTGAGCCAATTTAAAATCATTAGTTTCGTATTGATTGTTGGTAATACTGTTTTGTCCATATAGATGAACATGACATATATTATCCATTTATTCATTAAGGATAATCAACCCTATTCAGCTCTGAATCATACTATGATAGTTCTAATGCTATTACAATTCCACAATACTTTTTCTTAGCTCCCAAGATCGTATCACGACCAGGTAGCACAGCCGCCCACTATCCACCAATCAGAGCAGTCCAACAGCCTGATGATGCCATTGGTCGATCATCAGCCGCCGCACAACCATCTGCTGTTGGCAAAACATCCCGACCCGAATCACAGATATCCGATAGACAGTATGCCACCAGTCGGCAGCAACCAAATGCCGAGTTGTCTCGTACAAGCTCCATCATTGACAACAATGAACCCAAAGGAAACAAGTACACCGATGAGAAACGAAGCGAGTCTCGTCTTTCCCGAGCATCGATCCCCAATGAGGACACTGCAGCCAAGCTGCAAGGAAAGGAGTCGGAGCCTGGACGTACTGACGCTGAACGACTATCCCGGACAAGCGACAGTACAACCACTAAACCAGACGGCACCGGCAGTAGTGGCAGATTATCACGCGAATCCATTGTCGGCAGCGAACGGGCATCCAGGCAATCGATTCGACAACCTACTGCATACATCGAGCAGACACAACCCAACCAGTTTGTATCGGAACCAGAGCACGCCGAATCCGTGGAACAGTACCTACCAACAGCAGTCGATCAATACCCATCACAATCCGGAGATATGGATCAATCCTACCAGCAGCCCTATGATGAGACCACCGGATACGATGCATCCCAGTATGACCCCACCCAGCAGTATGACCAAAGCCAATATGATGAATATGGAAATCAACAGTACGTGCAAGAATCATATGACCAACAAGGCTACGACCAACAACAGCAGTACCAGGATTATCAGCAACCATATGATGCACAGCAGTACACCACTGAGCAAGTATATGATGAATCAAGCTACCCCACCGAGCAGTCCGTACAGTCTCCAACCCAGCGACCTGCACCAGCGCCAGCAACCACACCAGCGCCAACAGCCACACCAGTCCAGCTGCAGGAACAAACAGAAAGCAGCCGAAATGTGGGCTACACGCGCTCGAGAAATCCCCCGGGACCCTCTGGAAATGCTCCGGCATCAAATGGAACCAAACAACCCCAGTACAAGCAACCTACAGGGGCCTCAAACAAGTAGAGACCATTGCTACAATAGCTTACCACGACAGTTGCCAGAAAGTTGCCATTTTCAACCAATCGAGTCCTATCCGAGTCTCAGCATAAGTAGCCCTAGTTTGTTCGGTACTAGTCCCGAAACTAGTCTAACGCCATCGCCAACTACAACTGTGCTCAAGAACTACAATACCGCTAGTCCTAATCCTCAGTAAGAGTGTAGCAGCAGCAATATCCGGACGCTCTATTTAACTCTATAATTCCATTGTTTCAAGCAAACGTAACGAGAAATAAACTACTTATTCCATATTACGCATTACAAGCACGAGAGGAAATACATATTTATGACACTTCTCTTCGACATGGTTTTTTTCCCGCGATCATTGATTTGAAGAAGACGTATTATTAAATAACTACATACAGTTAGGAATCCTTATTGTCGGTATCCCTTATGGCCGGGCTATCCGCGAATAAGGATACCCACAGCTTATGGGATTTGCACTAATAGGGGCTGTAGCGGATTACCTCATTTGTTTCAATATATAGAGCTATACTCACCCCTATTCTGTATTTCGTTTCGAACGAAATTCTCATACAAAAAAATATTTTTTTGTATGAGAATTTCGTTCGAAACGAAATACAGAATAGGGGTGACTGTCTTGGACAAAGTTGTTGTACTGGGATAGACCAACAAGCTTGTGTCATTGGATTCAGGTTAAATTGGGAACTATGCCACTAGAGGCGCTTCAATTTTATGTTACTTATGACGGGTGCTATAATATATGGATCTTAAGTCCAACAAGCATATTTCGTGATCATGGTCATAAAAAAGGTTACTGTCTTCAGCAAAGTTGTTCAGTGGATCATGTCCTTTTGTATGGTATTCATATTAGTTCAGAACTCTCTCACTACACAGCGCTAGTGTGCATGTGAACTTTCTATATAAACTGTATCTCGAGAACCTGTCCATATAGAAAGTTGCTGTCTTTAGGAAAGTTGTTCAGGTTGTTGGGATCCAAAATGGTGGCAATCGGCTTTCCAAGGGACATTTAGTGGCTATGGACAGCCTCGTATCAGTTCAGCACAGTTAACGTGAACCGTTTACGGCGTAGGTTTGGCGATAATCCACTAGGAAAATTAATTTTGGAGCTCAAATTCTTGCCTTGCATTAATTTTCCTGAATAAGGCTTACCAAGCCTATTGCGTATTATTTGTACGATGTGTATAGCGTATCATTAAGCAAGATGGCAACGTATCGTGGAGAATTCCTCAAAACGATTAAACGCTTTAGTTTGTTTTGTTTTTTCTTTCGTAAACTGTAAATCTATTCCACAATGTATATCTTCTTTCGATGACAAACAACCAGTGCTAGTGAAAGCCTTCATTCTCGGCTGTTTCCAAAATAAAACTGTAGCTTCTCTTGACATAGTTCAGCTTGAAATTTTTGATGATGCCTTGATCAAGGGATTGAATCAAAGACGTGATATTTGGTGGCATTTAATTAGATAATACTGAACACTTTAATTTTTTTTAACAACGATAAAATGAGATCGGTCTCTGGCGTTTACACGTCGTTCCCTTCCGGAAATACCCATATTGTGGTATTTGACAGTTTTTCTTGATGCCTCTGTAACTCCCAATCCTGGAAACCCGGAACGTGCCGTAGAAAGCCCCATGGAAGCCCCCAATCCCTCCGTCCTGCCATCAGCAGCCTTCGTTCATCATAGTCGTTCCGGACCTGCTGTCGGATGTGGAGAGGGGGTCTTCCAACCCACTCACTATGGCGAGTATCTAATGAGACTTGATGATTGTCAGTTATTGCCTGATGTATCTGTGATTTCCAGGGAGAGCAGTCGTTCGATTCCTTGCCGCAAGCAGGACGTCGTGATCTTCTACCAAAACGCCGGTGGAATGAATTCTGATGTCGAAGAGTACCACCTAGCTGTATCGGATCGTTGCTACGATATTATTGTCCTGTGCGAAACGTGGCTCGATTATCGAACGCTTTCCAGTCAAGTCTTCGGTCCTGACTACGAGGTCTTTCGTTGCGATCGGAATCCTAACAACAGCCGTAAATCTACTGGTGGAGGTGTCCTTGTAGCTGTCCGTAGCGGGTTGGAGGCAAAGGCCATCGAGAACGATTCATGGAACTATGTGGAGCAGGTTTGGACAGCCATCAATCTGGGTGATCGCACACCATTTCTATGCGCTCTGTACATTCCACCTGTTCGAGTTCGCGACAATGAACTCATCGATACTCACTGTCGTTCAGTTTTCACAGTTGTCGAAAGTGCCACTCCAGTTGATGAGATATTCATTTTTGGTGACTTCAATCTGCCAGGTGTTTCGTGGAGTCCATCTCATAGCGGATTCCTGTACCCAGATCCTGATAGCTCTACATTTCACGCAGGAGCTATTAGCCTTCTCGACAACTACAGCACAGCGACGCTTTCTCAAATTAACCATGTAGTTAACGAAAATAGTCGTAGTTTGGACCTCTGCTTCGTGAGCACACAGGACAGGGCTCCATCAATTTCTTCGGCTCCTTGTGCATTAACTAAGCTAGTTCCACATCACCCTCCTCTAATTGTCACTGTTCTAGTCTAGTCTACACATACACAGCCAGTACTTGAAAGAATCCTGGAAAATGATACATCTATCATTTTTCTTGTCATTATTAATGCCTGCTGCACATCAAGGATGTGAAACAAACAATAAAGCGGCCAGGCCTACTGTGTAGCGTTTAGTTAATTTTTGTGGAAGTGAATGTTTACCATGTCTACTTAATAAGTATAGACAGTGGTTAACATTTAATCCACAGGTAATCAAAGAGCGGGGACATACCGTACCAACCGCTCCGTATGCAGGATTTGAAAATAGGCTATATAAATCGTTGGGAGTGACAGAGCTAAGAAAGTTAATGTACACTCCTTGGTTGTCCGATCTCCTGGGATGGAACACAGGTATTTACCCCTTGTGTTCGAGCGTACAGTCCTCCCTCCGTACAAGCGTGGACGGCACCGCCCACCCACTGCCATCCCTCAATCGATCCAGCCGACCTCAGTCGAAGGACAACAGAGAGCGGTGTGCGGACGTAACCTATACGGAGGGAATGCTGTATTCACCTAGGTTATAGCGCCCTTGCTCGCTACCATTTTCTTCTAGCGGTTGGGACCTGAGCACTAACTCTTGTCCTAGCCCTATATGGCATATGGTTATAGCGCCATTACTCGCTTTCTGAAAAGAGAAGAAGGGAAGGGAAGGAGAGGAAAAGGACTTGGAAAAAGGAAATGCGGAATTCCTTTCCTCATTAGTATTTGTATCGTCAACTTTTATGAAAACTATATAAATCATTTTTCCTTGGTCAGAGGTATTATTACGACATTTGAATAAGATTGTCTTATCATTTGTTATTCAAAATTTAATGTTATAATGATCAACATAGCCTTGGATTATCCAATATAAATCGGTAACACTGTCCTGCAACCGATGATTTTTCTAATCCGAAAACTAAAAGTTACGAAAAAGGACTGATGCCTTCATTAAGTTCCACTTTCACGCGACGTTCAATGGTTAAACAAGTAAACAAGTTATTAAAATGAAATCACGTTCCCGAAAGCAGTCAACAATGTATCTTAAACCGGATCAAGCGTGCGCCCTATTTTTCTAAACATTCCGACGCGTTCCGCCCAATATCTATCAATTACGTTTTTCTACAATAGTAGCCTGGGATAAATCCTAATTCGACCGACACGTGTTTGTTGAAAAATTATATTCTGCCTAATATCAGTAGTCAGTAGTCATTAGGAAACCTGTTACTATATTACCACATATGTATCCTTCTTTCATGAATTTGTTTTACGAACATGATCTAACACAACCTTTTTCTATGACAAAACTATATTCTGATAAAATTGGATCATTGCCTAGACCAACCATTGAAACTAAAGAACAAAACAATTGGCCACGTGTCTGGAATAATATTAACTTAAAGAACCTGAACTAAAATGAAAAATCTATTCTTTATTTACTTTATAATAGGAAAATTGATCACAGAGCTCATTTGTATCGCATAGGTATTGCTGACATCCTTAATTGCTTATCATGCGGATTCCTCGAAGATCTTGAGCATATATTTTGTCTCACCCTCCTCTAATTGTCACTGTTGAGGATAAACTCGTGCGTGATTTCGACGACTATTCTGCTACGGTTTCTTATGACTTCCGTAAAGCTGACCACCGTAGCATCATAGATGTATTGTCTAGCATGGTATGGGAGAACATCCTTGATCCAGATGACGTTGAGGCTGCAGCGCAAACCTTTTCACATGTCTTGGTATATGTCATTGATATAGACACGTCCCGAAAAGAACTCACCACAAAGTGTCTCACCCTCCCTGGCAGACGAGAGAGCTACGTAGGTTGAAGTCAATCAAGAGAGCAGCATTGAGAAGATTTACGAAGTATCGCACGCTTTCTCTGAAACTACATTATGTGAGGCTGAATCACATGTACCAGCGAGTCAGTCGTGAATGCTTTTCAAGTTTCCAACGAGGCATCCAGCGCAAACTTAAGCTACATCCGAAATCCTTTTGGAACTACGTGAACGAGCAACGTAGGGAATCCGGCCTCTCATCGTCTATGGAATGCAATGGAGAAGTTGCTGCCACCTTTTTCCGAAAAGTTTGCCAGTGTATTCACTAATGAGATACTAACTGATGACCATATTAACCTGGCTGCCAGAACGTTCCAGTAAATTATCAAACGCTGGATGCAATTGATGTTAATGCAGACCTGATGGAGTTCCATCTGTATTTTTGAAGAGACATATTGCTAGCTTGTTAATTCCGCTTCTTCGCCTGTTCCGAATGTCTCGCTCCAGTGGCATATTTCCATCTTGCTGGAAATTTGCGCACATGTTTCCCGTCCACAAAAAAGGAAGGAAACGAGCTGTGGATAACTATCGAGGAATTACATCGTTAAGTGCCGTTTCGAAGCTATTCGAGCTAGTGATTATGGAACCGTTGCTGTCCCATTGCAAGCAGTATTTGAGTGCTGATCAACATGGGTTTACTGTCGGCCGCTCTACAACCACCAATCTGCTGTGTCTCACATCGTAAATAACCGAAAGCATGTCGGATCGGGTTCAAACGGACGTTATTTATTCAGACCTATCCGCAGCATTCGACAAGTTGAACCATGCTATTGCGATTGCTAAACTCGGCAGGCTCGGTGTATGCGGTAATCTTCTGAGTTGGTTTCGATCATATCTTACCGGTCGGCAACTAAAGGTTGCCATAGGAGATTGCAGATCAGCCACATCAGGTATACCTCAGGGAAGCCACATGGGACCGTTAATTTTTATACTGTACTTCAACGACGAGCATCTGGTCATCGAAGCTCCTCGGTTATCATATGCAGATGACCTCAAAATCTTCCTACGAATCTGCTCCATTGCGTCAACTGAATGTATTCGCTAGTTGGTGCAGGTTAAACAGAATGGTAGTGAACCGAGCCAAATGCTCCGCTATTACGTTCTCACGAAAACAACAACCGATAATATTTAGCTATGACCTGCTTGGCTCGACAATCGAACGCGTGAATCAGGTGAAAGACTTGGGTGTGATCTTCGATTCGCAGCTTTCATTCAAGCAACACATCGCATATGTTGTTTATAAGGCGTCAAGAACTTTAGGGTTCATTTTTAGGATAGCTAAAGACTTCACTGATATCTACTGTCTAAAATCTCTCTATTGTTCGCTTGTTCGATCGACGCTTGAGTATTGTTCAGCTGTTTGGAACCCAAACTACAACAACAGTGCCGAGAGAATGGAATCTGTTCAACGTCGCTTTCTTCGTTTTGCGTTGCGTAGATTGCCTTGGAATGATCCGTTTCGATTACCCAGTTACGAAAGCCGTTGTCAACTTATCGACCTAGAACTTCTCCGGACTAGAAGAGACACAAGCAGAGCCCTAACCGTGGCCGATATCCTGCAAGGAAGGACAGATTGTGAGACTATCCTGAGGCAAATTGACCTGAATGTTCAACCCCGACCGCTTCGTAATAACCTTATGCTCCCCCCTATTCTGCGAGTCACGTGACTCTCTCTCACCGGTGAGGTGACAATAGTCACCTCGTGTGAGGTGACTCTCCATTTGATTTGCATGGAGAGTCACCTCACACGAGGTGACAATTGTCACCTCACCGGTGAGAGAGAGTCACGTGACTCGCAGAATAAGGGGGGCTAAGACTGCCTCTACGTCGCACAAATTATGGAGCGTACGGTGCGATTTGCGGACTGCAGAGAACATTCAACAGAGTTGCATCTGTTTTCGACTTTCATCTCTCCCGTGATGCGCTTCGTCGAAAGTTTTCTTCTGTTTATCACCGGCAGCAGTAACTGACTATAAGATATTAAGAACAACATGTGAAAAGGGCATATAAGCTTTTTGTAAACAAACCTTCTTATGTCCTATTTTCACCACCCCCATGACATTCACGTAAACCATCAACATCACTGGATAGGAGAAACTTTTCCCTTCCCGACGATGCTGTTGTTTTGCGTGAGCGACACTTGGTTGGCGAGCAAAGGGCCTACAAAGGTTTGTTTACAAAAAGCTTGTATGCCCTTTTTACATGTAGCTCTTGATATATGTTTTTTAATGTTTTTTTATGTTATGACCATGCTTGAATGTATTTTTTTACCATAGTTGATAAGGTTAAAATCATTGAGGCTTCATCCAGCCTGTTGATGTAAAACAACAATAAAATACTAGAACCGATTGTGGCCATCTTGGATTACAAAATGGCGTCTGGCATCGATTTACAGCCTCTACACGTCGTCCCCTATCCGGAAATTATCATATTGTAGGGAATTTGACAGTTTTTCTATGTTTTCTATGTTGAGAAATTCGAGAATTGAAAAAAAACTCAAAGGATGATTCCAAGAAATAATGAAAAAAAAAACAATCAACGGTGATGTCAACAGAACTTCTACACGGTCGTTAAAAAATCTCACTTAGAGAGATATTAACTTCTCTGATGAAAGAGACATTTCTAATAACGTAGGTTACTCAGCGCTGAGGTTTTCCCAATTTGTTTTAAACTGTCAACATTCGGAGGTGATTTTTTTTAAAAGAACTACTACACATTTTGAAAATCTCGGGTTTTTCAGATTCCGAACTTGGAAATTTTAATTTTTTAATTTTTAGTTTAATTTCGGATGATTAAAAACTTGATGCAGTTTGTGCTGAAGTATAGTAAATTTTATTGAATGGATTATTTTTTCTTGGAAAAGCTATGTTTAATATATATATATATATATATATATATATATATATAAGTACCTTTTGTTTCTGGTGAGATGAGTCGACTTGCTAGCTCCAATACCGTAACTACTGGACACGCCTTGCTGAATACGAAGGTAAGCCGGAATTATTCGACATGCCTTCAGCAATAAGCAGTTAGTGACGTTGATGCTTTGAGACCGAAGTAAATTCCAGATTTCACTCAAATTCAGGCTACAATTTCTCTCGTCGTGAAAATAAAGTTCACTTTAACATAACACATGCGTTGATAGTAGATATGATCAGCATACGCGTAGATTGGTTACTTAAACAAACTTTAATGTGTTTTCTTTATTCTGGCCTACTTTTGAAAGATACAAAAAAAAATGTTCCACTTCATGCCCTTTGAATTTGAACATCAAAATCCCATACACACGATGCAACTAATATTAGCGCCTTAAAAATCACTTCTTTTTTAATAGAAATCCCGTCGACATCCCCATTGCAATAGTAGCAGAAACGCATCGCAGGTATAGAGCTTTAAGGTGAATCGCTGCGGAAACCTTATTTTTGAATAATCTTACTATCACCTTAAAATTTCAAGATCACAAATTTCAGCTCCCCCAAACATATAGCAAAGAAACTGGAACTTCACGTTTGCTGCGGTGCAGTAAACAGGGAGTTAAAATTTCAAGAGCTATATCGCAACAGAGTCAGAGATTTGTGCTTAATAAACTTGAAGTGATAGGGCACATCAGCTATCATGACGGCCATCTTTGAACTCTTCCAAGAACTCGTGTTTTCCTCGAGCGGCTGTGGCTGTGACTGACAGACTCTATAGGACGGTATTCAATCAGCTTTAGCGAATAGGGTATTTTCCCATATCTTTATTTCTGTCTTTGTCCATGGGACATGACAAAATCTATCGATATAATAGAACAAAATGAATAAAACAAATTACGAATTCAGACTTTAACATTAACGTCCGAACATAGAATAGAGGTAAAACGGCAAAGTAAAATGAAAATAAATTGGAAATTCATAAACGAAAAAAAAAAAGCCAAAGGTACTATTATCTTAGCGGAACTTGATCTGTGATTCGCGGTCACGATGCAACTTCGAGTAGAGGTGAATACGCAGCTGAGGCAATGTCTCCAGAATGGTGTTGCACATCTGGCATGAGATACCGTGACGTGGTAGATTGACATCCCTGTAGCGATTGAAAGGAAAAAAAAATAATTAGAAAGCTGTCCAACGACACACCTTTTGATCAAACACATACGTGAGAGCCAACTTGTGCAGCTCGCGGCAGTGTTTCTTCAGGAAGTCCAACTGCTTGGCACTGACCGGCAGCAGGTTGAGCGGAGGCAGAAGCGGGAAAATCGCATTGTCGTAGATGTTGAAGTCTTGCTTGCGTTTCTTCGATGACGAAGACAACGACTCGACCGGATTTGCGTCTTCTTCGATCCTCCAGCTGTAGTCATTCGGTGCATGGCGTATGTCCATGAATTTACGCTCGTGTTCCAGAATTCTAAAATGAGAAACAATTATCGATTATTAGTGAGAGTACTATCGGAGGTGATATTACTGCAGGGAAAATTACTTAATGATATACTGCTTCACTTTTGCTTTCAAGTTCTCGATCGAAATGTCACCAAACTTAGGCACGGTTTGGTCCTGATCGGTGTGCAGGATGGTATCCATGGTGTACCGCAGAGCGTTGATCTGAAGAGGAATGTTTGTTTGAAAATCTTTCATATCAATGAGTGATAAAATGTCCATCTTACCTCAACTATATCGTCATCAGATAGAACGATATCTAACGTCATTGCCAAGTCGTGTTCTGGGTAAAGTGATTCTCCGGTGGTCTTATCGAAACCTAAGCCCGTAAGAAGGGAAACAACGCGGGTTCCTTCCTCATCCTTCTTCACCTGACAGGTGGGACAGAAAATCAGTGCCATCAAGACGCCAAAGCCGGGAATGTTAGGCATCAGAGAAGCTTGTCGAACGACCAAACGATTGCCTTGTTCGTGAACATACGCACCAACGAGCAACTTTTCGTGAGTATCCTGAGGATTGGAATCCAACAGGATGGAATTCACCGAATCATTTTCGATTGTAACGGGCTTCATAACTGAGGATCGGACCGTCGCTGAAGCGGTTGTCTCCAAAGGACTGTGTGGGCCCGAGAGCAAAACCTTGCATCGCAGTTTCTCTTCAGGAGGAGAAACATCTTCCAACTCATCTTCTACGTACATGGTTTGATTCATTTTTGACGAATTGTACACTTCATGACGGATGTCTTCGTCGAAGGACATTTCCCGTTGCTTACGCTCACGTTGGTCGTGATCCAACTTGGAAATGTAGCTTTCTTCAGCGTACTGAGCGAACTTCAATCGGATGAGTTCGGAATTTATAGGAAAATCGTCTCCCTTCTTCAGGATAACACTGGCCACATTATTTACTACCGAATAGATTTCCGCAACGAAAATCTTCCCGAGAGTCATCTCCTTGAAACGATTGATAGACTGTGCGGTCCAAATGCCTTGTGGTGAAATAATGGCCGAGGGCTGAACCTCTGTCAAAGAGGCCTCAAATACTCGCTGAGGAATGTCTTTCATGTACTCTAGAGGGCCGTCTAATTTCCTGAAAGCTGATTTACCCAAAATCGCCGAATGACCGTAATCCATAAAGAACACGGTATACATTACTTGATCAGTACGCATGTTCCTGTAGCTCTTCAAAATAGCTCGAGCATATCGGTCGCTACCCTCTTCAAGGGGAGCAGCTACGACTTGACCGACGCTGAATTGATAACCGGATTCAAAGCGCTCCAGCTGGTACATTCTCGAGTTCAGCTTCGAATGGATGTCCACAAATATGTCCTTGTTTTTCGTATCTTCCGGGCGCAGATAAAACTTATTGCAATGTACCACGTTCGTCACCTGACATACCATAGCGGCCTGATGGATGGCCGGAAGCACCGAGAGGTGAGCATTGCGGATCACCTTGCGCCGTGGAACCCATCCGTTGGCGTCCTCCCAGTGTCCCAGTTTCATTTCCGTTGCAAAATCAATGGCATCTCGCTGGCGCATGGTTTTGATTTCCATGATCCGGTTGCGGGCACCCAGTTTGCGCAGTTTTATGGCACGATACACGTCGGCATGTACCTTTCCGGGCATGAACGAACCCCGCTGATCGTGTTCATCATTGCTGCCGAGGAACGTGACGAAAATGCGGTTGGTAGTTCGATCGTACATGACCTGAAACAGAAGGAAAGGAGAAAATGAGTTATATATATATATATATTATCAAATTATGTTTTTGAAATCATATTGATAACAAATTTTGATATTCGTTTTTTTTTTGTCATTGAGGTTAAATTGATTAAAACAATGTATGCACATTTATCACTGAAATCAACTTTTTCAATCTTTATTTGGTATTAAGTCAAAATAAAGTATTTATATAATGAATTCCAGAATTTTAGAGATAATGTAGTGACTTCTGATAACATATTTATCAGGATACAAAGCAGGAATCACACTGCTTTGTTCATGTACAATACAAGGAGAATTATGAGTTATATCACAACATTTTTTAATAGTAAAGATTAAACTGTGAATAGAATGCCTCCGATTACTAAATTTGACATCGAAAATTTAATATCCCGGTTACTACAATTTTTAAAATAATAACAAATTTTGTTATGTTTTTTGTTTTTTTTTTTTTCTGCCATAATAATAACAATATATTGATTACTTATTTTGTTTAAATTAACGAAAATAACAACATCAAAACCCATACATAACACCGGGGTGCATTTTACCCCACCCTTTTTTAATTAGTTCGTTTATGCTCAGTCTTGTGTGACACTTTGCGGAGCCAAAAATCCGTAATTTTTAAATTAACATTTGTAACAGCAGTAAACCTAGAGTTGGTTGGAAATGCAATCTAACATGAAGCTTTTTATTAGCTAGAAAACGAGCTTAGAAGAGGGTAGGTGGACACCCTCTTCTAAAATCATTCTCTAGCTAATAAATTATTACACTAAAGCTTCATGACACTTTGATTGTAACAACTCAAGGCGGGAATAGCGGTCAACAATGCTGATGATGGTACAGCACGCAACACAAACACCCTACTGCTTTCTCTCTGAGATGACCACGTTGGTCATGACGAGAGGAGCAATACAATAGTTGGGTAAAGAAGAATTGCATTATAACACACCATCGACTGGAAATGTTCTCGGCGAACGTGGGGCTTTAGGTAGTGATTTAGGTTGCCTGTAGATTTGAAGACATACTTCAAATCTCCGCGTACATCATACGGGTTAGGCAAAAGGTGTGCGTTTGACTTTGTACTGTCGCATTAATGGCCCTTCGATCATTTTCAACTTCTATTCAATTTTCATACTGCCGTACTCGAACGGAACTATCCACCGACCCTCTTCTAAAGATCATTCTCTAGCTAATAATTATCAAAGAATCTTATTATTTATAATTATTCCTTGCGTGAGTCGCATCGCGTCGCGTCGCGTGTCGCGTCTACCCTGGCCGCGGCCTAAGGGAGCAGATGAGTTTGCTGGTCGAAAGATCATATTTGATTACCTTTATATGGGTCCCCTCACATTGCTCAATCCCAGGCAATGAGAATAGGTGCACAACAAGGCGAGATTAATGATAGAAGAATTTCACATGATGATTTTTTTCCTATCTGAACGTCACAGTTCTTTTTTTTTTAAACTTTATTAAGGAGACTTTCAGGTCACAGTTCTCTTCTAAGTTGGTAAAACGATTGGACAAGTAATTCTCTTGGGCGGTGGTTACAATCCATTACTCCAAATGTTTCTTCGAGAGCGGAGGTCTAGATGTAAGCCGAGGATTCATTCGCGTGATGTCAAGACTTATGTCCAACCACTACTCGCTAGGCGCACATCTCTATAGAATAAACCTCGTTGACAGCAATATATGTAGGTGCAGAACCGGTTATGATAACATCGATCACGCAGTTTGGCATTGCCCGGGTAATGACGCCTCCAGAGCACGACTATTGGATACCCTAGTGGTCCGAGGTAGGGTTAGGCAAAAAGGTGTACGTTTGACTTCGTACTGTCGCATTAATGGCCCTTCACTAATTTTCAACTTCTATTCAATTTTAATAAGGTAGAGAACTACTTCGGCCTAATCGCTTATTTTGGGCCTATCGAGCAGAAAACATTAAATAAATCCATGATTTCAGAGTTAACAAGTCAATTATGCATTTGGAACGATACTTTAGTTAATACCCAACGAAGTCAATGAGAACGCGTGGTATGAAGATTTGCACCTATTATTCCCAAAAACAAAAGAAGCGCTCCGACCGAATCAATTTTTATCATCATCCGATAGGCCGAAGTGAATTCAGTGGCGTTTCAATGCGTTAGGCCGAGTTTAGAATCCGTAGGCCGAGTTTGGCGTCAAGAAGCAGTGTTAGACTTTTGACAATATCTCAACGATTGGTTTCTCTTTATCAAATCTTACGGTACGTACGGAAAGGTAAATAAATTTAGAAGCCATCAGTAATAATAACATTCCGTTTGGTGCTAAACTGCGCTAGATTAAGAAAGACTAAGTGTGGGTTGTGCTTAATAGGCCGGAAATGGGGTAGTTAACCCTACTACCGTACTCTAATGCAACTATCCACCTACCCTCTTCTAAAGATCATACTCTAGCTAATAAATTATCACACTAAAGCTTCATGTTAGCATTTCCAACCAAAGCGGCCACGGATGTCATCTACGTTTTTGAAGTGACAGAGACGCTTCTGTTTGGTTTCGGAGGTTAAATCATCACCAACATTGGAAACAAAACGGCTCTTTTCAGGGCCACCAAGCTTATTACAGAAAAGAGTAGGAATTGAATTCATCTGCCTGTTTGTCCATATTCAGAACCACCGACAACACAAAATGCTCATGTAATCAAACTGGAAGCAGGGATACAAATTATTTTGATCAACCTTGATCAACTTTGAATCGCCACGGCCGGATATTTTCGATGGAAGAAGCAACAATCTAGCATCTAATTCGACGAAGACGTCAGGAAACATTTCTGGATCAACAATAGAATAGAGCCCATCAGCATTTGTAAACAAACCGTTCTAAAGCCTCACAAATCGAAGGCCGCTCACACAAACCAACACCAACATCTTGTAGGAAGAAGTTTCCCCTATCCGATGATGGTGTTGGTTTGTGTGGGTGGCCTTCGCTTTGTGAGTAAAGGGCTTTGGAACGGTTTGTTTACAAATGCTGATGGGCTCTTTCCTATTGTTGATCCAGATTTGTGAAGCCGAGTTATTTACGAAAGAGAGTGTCGATGAAGAGAATCGATCAATGTAGATAGGACCTATTGAAAAGTGACGCGAGATTTGTTTTCCGTACTGAGCTCCAGGCTTGCTTCCACTCACTTGCTATAAAAACATGATTTTCTGAATTTTGAAATCATTAGATGTTATAATCATATTTTGTACTTGTTAGATACAAGAAGAGGTTGAAAGGCAACTGTTTGACACATGAAATCTGTCAAATTCGCTTTCAGATAGTCACAATCAGCGATTTTACGACTCGCGAGCGCTCACTCTGAGTGAACGCTCACAAATAATAAAATCGCTTATTGTAACACTCTCAAAGCGAAATTGACAGGTTTTATGAATCAAACACTTGCCTTTCATCCGCTTCTTCTAACAAGTACAAAATATCATTATAACGTCGAATGATTTCAAAATTCAGAAAATCATTTTTTTATAGCAAGTGAGTGGAAGCAACCCTGCTGAGCTCCAATGCTACCGACGCCAGGGAGGCACCTCCCAGAGATGTTATGCCTTAGAACATGCCGATGGCGCCGACTGAGATTGGACCCAGGCCTGCTGGGGTGAGAGGTAATCACGCGAACCACAGACCAGACGCCGATATCTATCACGGCGAATGAGAACGACCCAAATTTGAGTTTAGTTATCTCAGAAATAAGAAATAAAGTGCAGGAACTCAGCGATGAGTTAATTTGCCTCATGTTTTCCCAGGGTTTTCCAGGATTTTCCAGGGAGAAAATCCCGAATTTGAGAAAAGTAAAGATTGGATTCACTCAGTCTATTGGCACTACTCCGAGACTGAATAAAATTTTCGTCAATCTCCTCATTTTCTGGCAGATTTTTTAGGTTTTCCATACGAAATCATGAGACAAATTTACTCATCGCTGAGTTCTTACACTTTTGGCGATTATGAGTGAACTAAACTCAAATTTGGGTCGTTCTCATTCGCCGTGTACGCAAAAAGAAAATAGCCAGTGTCGCTACTTGATAGCAAACTACTCATAATGGGAGGAGTCTTTGTAGTTTTTATACCACTTGGTTGCACATCATTCTGCTTTAACCTAAAAAATATAAAGCAGCGCTGCTGTCTGGTATCAGCTCATTTTCGCTTCGGACTGCGTGGTCAGCAATAGCAGCAGTAGGTCGTGGCTGGTCGTGGCAAAGAAGGTGCCAATCGTCATCGCAAATTCTTCGAGGTAACCACCATCCGTCGTCTGGCTCGCCGTGGCAGTGCCTGACGTATCTCCGGTCTGATCTACGAGGTGTGCTGAAGGTGTTCGTGGAAAATTAGGTCCGTGATGCTGTCACCTACTCTAAACACGCCAAACGTAAGTGGCCATGGATCCTCTTCAATAAAACGGCCCTTTTCAGGGCCATCAAGCTTACATCAGTAAAGAGTTGGAATAGAATTTATCTGTGCTTGTTTGTCCATATTCAGAACCACAAGCTCCCAACGACCACACAAACTTGGTAGCAGGGGTGCAAGTGATTTTGATTGATTCTCGTAATCAACTTTCTTTTTGAAAAAGATTACTACAAATTTGGATCGCCTACAATTCAAAAACGGAAAGAGTTGAGATAATAGATATTTCAGGCATAACATTTGATAACGGCACAAAAGCATTTGTAAACAAACCTTCTAAGGCCCTTTACACGCGAACCAAAGCACGCCCACGCAAACCAACAACATCATCGCATAGGGACAACTATTACCTTTCCGAAAGTGGTATTGGTTTGCGTGGGCGTACTTTAGTTCGCGTGTTAAGGGCCTTAGAATGTTTGTTTACAAATGCTTTTGTGCCGTTATCAAATGTTATGCCTAATTTGATCAATTAAAAGAACTTAATGCTCTTCACATTTATTCCGTCCACTAGCGGTCCTACGTCAAGCTTCCGTTCGTGCCCCTAGGCACAGACCCTTCTACTTTTTTTTTACATTTAAAGTAAACCTTTTGAAAAGTGACGCGAGATATAATTAACGTAGATTCGCACGAATCTAGACTGGGTGCTCAATTCGAGCATTGCTTGTAAAAAACTCTTCTGAACCATCAAATCATTAGAATTATTGAATCCATTTTGCTTTGACGATAATGAAATATGTATCAACTTTCAAAGCATTGAAAATGGGGGGAGAGGTGCCTAGTGCAGCTCCACTAAAGCCCATTCCTTACTCTCTCCTCTACCTGGATCCCCCCGGGACCACACTGAAGCGACTACCTTCGAGGGGACTGTGCTCATGCACTTCTCATCTCTCAGTGCTAGCTGGCGTTGCTAGATCGCTGCTCCTCTCTACATCCCAAATGACTTTCTCTGGACACATTTCATCGACGACATTCTGCACGTTAAGGACAGGCATCTCCCTGTCTCGCATCTTAGTTATCGTTATCGAAAATAATATTGTCCATGATTTCACCAGCACTCCAAACGCTGTGTCATATGACTTCCGTAGAGCTGACCATCGCAATATCGTCCATGTGCTGTCTAACCTAGAATGGGAGCATATTCTAGATCCTGTAGACGTCAACATTGCTGCACAAACCTTTTCTCACGTCTTGGCATATGTCATTGCCAGACACGTTTCCAAAAAGAACATCCATATCGACTCTCGCATCCCGTAGATGACGAAAGATCTTCGCTCGTTGAAAAGAACTAAGAAGGCTGCTCTCAGAAGATTTACTAAACTCCGCACACTGCCGCTGAAATGCTACTACATATGTCAGACTCAACCACGAGTATAAGCGGTTAAGTCGTCTTTGTTTTCAACGCTATCAAAAGAGGATTCAACGGCGGCTAAAATCACACCCGAAATCCTTCTGGAACTTCGTAAATGAGCTTAAGTCGGCTTACCCTCTTCCATGATTGTTAATTGTGAAACTGCTGGCAATCAACAAGACATTTGTAACATGTTCTCAGCCAAATTCGCTAGTGTGTTTGAAGACGAGCAACTCTTCGCTAATATCATTACTTCCACGGCCAGTAATGTTCCTTTGGTCAACCAAACGCTCAGCATGGTCGAAGCCACTACAGATACGATTTCTAGAGCAGCATCTAAACTTAAGACTTCAGCTAAGGCTGGACCCGATGGTGTTCCGTCGATTATTCTTAAAAAGAACATCACTTGTCTTTTAGATCCACTGCGCCGCATATTCCAGCGGCATCTTTCCGTCTTGCTGGAAGACTGCGGATATGTTTCCTGTTCATAAAAAGGGAAGCAAACGCGACGTAAACAACTACCGGGGAATCACGTCCCTGAGTGCTGTATCAAAACTTTTTGAATTGGTTGTCATAGAGTTCCTAAATGCGCAAGCAATATCTAAGTACAGATCAACACGGATTCATAACTGGGCGTTCCACAACTACGAACCTGCTGTGCATAACGTCTTACATCACAGACAGTTTGATTGCTGGGACCCAAACGGACGTTATCTACACAGATCTTACGGCAGCCTTCGATAAGCTGAACCACGTATGTAATTGCGATCGCTAAGCTTGATAGGCTAGGGATCGGTGGAAATCTTTTGAGATGGTTTCGTTCATACCTCACGGAGCGCCAATTGACAGTAACTTTGGGTACTTGTCGCTCAGCAAGCTTCTGCGCAAAGTCCGGTATACCTCAGGGTAGCCATCTGGGACCATTGGTATTTCTCCTTTACTTCGACGACGTTCACCAGACGTTCACAGAGCCACGATTATCGTTTGCAGACGATCTGAAAGTTTTTCTGCGCATCCGCTCACTCGCCGACTGCCGTTCTCTCAAAAATCAGATTGAGATCTTTGCTGACTGGTGTAGTCTAAACCGACTGGTGGTCAACCCAGCTAAGTGTACGGTTATTACTGTCTCACGCTAGAAACAACCGACTGTTTTCAACTACAATCTACTAGGCACGACTATCGAACGGGTGCATTGCGTGAAAGATTTAGGCGTTTTTCTAGACTCGAAGCTGACATACTCATACCATGGGGCTTATTACGGATGTCACTTCACGGTGAAAACTTGTCACTTGTCGTCACGGTGAAGTGATTCCCATTTGATTTGTACGGTAATCACGGCTCTTATTCTGCGTATCACTTGCTTATCACCGTGTAGTAACACCCGTAATAAGGCCCCATATATCGTATGTCGTCGACAAAGCGTCCAGAACGCTTGGCTTTGTCTTCAAGATTACTAAGAACTTCACAGACATTTACTGATTGAAATCGCTCTATTGCTCTCTCGTACGATCTACGTTGGAATACTGCTCTGCAGTCTGGAGCCCGAACTACAATAATGGGGCCGAACGAATTGAATCTGTGCAACGACGTTTTCTTCGCTTCGCGATCCGTAAACTGCCTTGGAGATACCCACTTCGTCTTCCAAGCTACGAGAATCGCTGCCAATTGATCAAAGCCGAGCCCTTACGTATACGAAGAGATGTTTTCAGAGCCATAACCGTCGCCGATACTCTGCAAGGAAGAATCGACTGCGAAGCGATTCTGCAACAAGTGAACATTAATGTTCAACCTCGATCACTACGCAACAGTCTTACGCTGAGACTTCCACTTCTTCGCACTAATTATAGCTTAGGGAGCGCTATTTACGGCTTGCAGCGAGTGTTCAACCGAGTAGCGTCGATGTTCGATTTCCACTTGTCATGGAATATGCTTCGCCGAAGATTCTCTGCCTTTTTTGCTGATCGAAGGCGCTTGACACCCAATAGCTAAGCGTAAAATTTAAGACTTATACATTTTTAGTAACTTGACAATGTTTTCCTAGTTATATAATATGTACTTTTTTTTACAACACATCATTGGGACTATTTCTAGTCTGTTGATGCAAACATAACAAATGAACAAATAAACAAATGAACCTGCGAAACAAGATTCTCTTACAACTGAGCTCAACGGTCAGGACAAATTCTACAATTGATACCACATTTTAACCTTCTATTAGGATTGAGTACGACCCGAGCCCTGGAGCTTCCTAGTTTGAAAAGGGCTTATCAGCTTTTGTAAACAAAACATGTTTGTTCTGACCTCAGTAAGACGCAGTTTCCAAGGGGGGATAGTTAAAACCGAGAATGAGTGAGTGAGAAACCACTTACCTTCATATTCTGAAACTTGGTGGAGTCTCCCTCGCAGAGAATCTTCTTAATCTGCATCGTGTACAGTGGGCCGATGTATTTTTCGTGATCGAAACCGGTGAAGAATACGGTGTTACAAGGATCTCGTCCACCCAGCTCGGTGAACGACTGACGTTCCATCAATTCCTTTCCGCCAACCGACATCGGAACGTAGTAGTTTGGATAGAACGCCCCGGCCATAATCACCTTCAGAATAACCGTCTTCTCACGTGAAGACCAAACAACCCGACCCGGTCCGGATATTTCCTTCATGCCAATTTTGTTGAGACGATCCTTTAGTTCACGAATCAGTTCCGCCATATCCATGAGACACTTCAAATCCAGGGACATGCGGCGAGTCCAGTTGGCCATATCACTTTCATTGCCAGCCTGCTCTTTACGACTTTTCCAAGCAATAAATGCATTCAGAATCGCAATTCCGTCACTGCCGGATCCATCGGCCCAGTACATCTTTTGTGAGTATCCCCGCACGGAGCTCTGATTCAGGAAAATGTTCTTCTCATTCATCCCCGCCGCGATAATAATCGATTCCTCCAGTACACTGAAGATGTATCCCAGGATGATCATTTTGGAAATGCGCAGATCCAGTGGGAGTCTTGCCATGATCCGTCCCATGTACGTCAAGTCCCCATCGAGTTGTTCATACTTGCCTTTAACCGTCTTCACTAGCGCTCCAAGTTCCTTCAACTGCAGAACCGTGTTTCGAATGTCACTCAGATCTGGCGGGTTCATAGCCAGCGCAAGAATTGAATGAGGTGGACCCATTTCCAACAGTTTAGCTTTCAAAACTACATTCTCCAACGGACAACGGAGAATTTCTGGCGAGGTCGAAAAGGCCATCTGATTTTCGTAGAAGCGACGATCGACCAGCCGATAGACACGACCATTCATCAGACGTCCAGCACGACCGGCTCGTTGTATACAGTTGGCCTGAGAAGCCCAATCCGTTCGTAAAGAAGAAAAGTTGGTTACAGTATCAGTGAACAGGACACGCTGTAGGCAGAAATCGATAATGTACACGACGTCCGGAACAGTAATGGAACTCTCAGCAATGTTGGTCGAAAGAATCACTTTGCGCTGTCCTGGGGCTGGTTTACGGAACACCTTCACCTGAAATTGAATAAATAATGTAATATTTTCGACGAACAAACTGATTAATAGAATGTACCTGGTCATCAGCCGGGAGCATTGAATGTAGACGATGGATGTCCAGGTTGGGTTTTTCGTTGTTATCTGGAATTCGGGACAACATCTCACGCAGAGTGCGATCCATCCGGTCGATCTCATTAATACCCGGCAGGAACATCAGAACAGATGGTTTGTACAGCAGGTTTGCTTCGTCACGAGCATCGTTCTCGACAATCCTATCGCACACGAGAACCAGCTTCGCGCCAACAGTGTACATGTGTGTCGAAATTCCAGGATTCTCGTAATCAATCGCGAAGTCCATTCTCAGTTTGTCCAAATCGTCGTAGTAGTAATCATACACGTTGTACAGTCGTGGTCTGTCGACTGAGATGATCGGTGCCGTTAGATAGCCGATTTTCTTTGGAGTTTTGAAATATTCCGAGAACGCCTTGGAGTCGATCGTAGCCGACATAAGGATAACTTTAGTTTTGGTAGAATTCGTAGCCAGGAATCGGCGAACAACGATCAACAAAAAATCCATGTCCACTTCACGTTCGTGGATTTCGTCCAAAATCACATGAGTGTAATTGGCCATAGACTTGGAATTAATCATTGACTGCAACAGCACACCCGTAGTTACGTACAACAATCGAGTATCGGGACTAACACACTCCTTCAATCCAACCTTGAACCCCACCAAAGATCCCAGTTCACACTTTTTTTCTTCAGCCACCCGCCGGGCAATGGACATAGCAGCAATCTTGCGTGGTTGAGTCACAATAATGTTGCAGTATTCCTTTCGATGAAAGGCTTCCTCCAATAAGAACTGAGGTACTTGTGTCGTCTTACCGCAACCGGTAGGACCTTCCAGTACGATAACTGGATTTTCCCGAATGCGAGTCAAAATCTCATCCTTCGAATAGCGAATAGGCAACTTGTTCTGCTTCAGGGTGAAATTGTACTTCTGGAACAAAGGAAGCATCATCTCTTTGGCCTTCAGCGCTTTAGTGTGCTCTTCATCTTCGTCGGCCATCGAAGACTCATCATCAACGTCTTCCAGATTTGACGTGCGCGACGTAGACGGTCCTGCCGCTTCGTCCAGGAAGGCCTATCGAACGGAAGCAGAACAACATAGGTTAATATTCAGTTGGGCTACATTTAATAGTGCTCTGATGATAGGTTCTACCAGCATTGTATCGCAGACTACATAAATTACGATTACAATTCATTTACTTCTGATCTGATTAACTCTATCGAATTTTCTAACATTTTCCATATAATAATTATGAAGCTTTGAAAATGCTCATGAGGGGTTGTTCATTAACTACGTACAGTTTTTTTTTTTGGATTCTTGACCCCCCTCTCCCTGCGTAGACAATTGTCCATAAATTTTTTTTAATTTGTATGGACCGTGGATGATTGCCAACCCCCTCCCCCCTAAACTGTCTATGTAGTTTATGAACAGCCCCTGAGCAGGATTGCAATATTATTGCTGATTGCATCTGAAACTGAATTTCCTAAAAAAAAAAAAAAAATGCAAAAAGTTAGTACACGTTTCCGTTCAATCGCTTTGGTGTCTTCGGAACACTTGTTGCTTTCATCATAAGGAATAAGTGCACCGAAGACACCCAGACGGAAAACAAGATTTTTTTCATAATTAAAAACGCGCTTATTTGTCCAGTTTGGCAATTATAATATAATGGAGTCCAACATAGTGTTGGCAAAATCGAACCCTTCCTGTCTTAACATCGCTGTGCTTGTTCCCACAAAAACGCCAAATACGCTTACATTGATCAGCTGGCTTTCTTCCTCCTTGATATATTTCCCGGCGTATTCCTTGCCCATTTTCTCCCTCTCCGGCATTTTGTTGAACATGGTTTTGTCCTCCACCACGGTCGCATTGCAGTAACCGCCGGAAATCACGACCCGGTTGAACGGTTTGCTGAAATCGAAGAACTCGTCGATGTCGTCCATTTTTCTTTTCAATGGAAACGCACTACCACTAGCAGCTGCAGCAAGGTTCCAGGTACTTCTTTTGTCTGCTGGAAAATGTGGATTTTGGGTTTAAACCTTTAGGAACTGGATTTAGCAGTCCACACACTTCGCACGCACCAAGAACCACGTAGTTTTACAGTAAAAATGGACAATCTTCGATTCGACTTCACCTATTATTTTTGTTTAACAAGAGATATAATATTATGACACAGCTACACAGCCGAACGATACAAGCATCAAACGATCAAACACGAATGAAGAGTGTAGGCTTGAGCGATCATAGATCGATCTTTGGAAGACAGAGCCAACATCGATCCGTCAAGGTCGACCTTTCTTTGAATATCGCCCTATCCTAGAAGAGTGCACTCTTAAAATAAATCCAATAAATCCAATAAATCACAGCAGCGGAAAACATCCATGTGAATTTCACATAACTGATCCCATAATTGGAAATTGCACCACTAAATCACATGAACGTTATGCGTCCAATCTCTATTTGATTTCTCGTATAGAATTTATTACGCTAATTGGCAAATCAAAGTTGGCACTCGTGGAGAATAGAAGAACTATGAAAGTGATGATGGTTTCAAAATTTTCCACGGGGAAGTATACGAGTGCAATCTTAAAATGCTTTTATTTTGAAAATGGAGCATTTTATTTAAATCTTGAAAGGGAGAGCCTGTTGTCAAACAGCATGTCATTATATCGCTTCTTTTGTATAATGAAAGACCATAGGCCAAAATGATTAGGGATGAACACATCGGGTTAACATTTGCTTACAAGTAAACGATGTTGAGCTGTCAATGACTCGCGCTTGTTGCAATTGTTGCTACAGATTTCTTCAGTCCGTGCTAGAAGCCTAAGTCACAGTCATTCGCGACCGAGAAGACAGACATCGTTGTTGGACGCCAAACAGAACCCGGCCATACTCGGTATGCTGGTATACATTCACTCCTCCGTAGCGGAACTGGAAGGATCCACCCAAGCTGCCGGATATCAGTTTTGTTTGCTCCAGCTTCTTCTTATTATTCTGCAGAACCAGACAGTGCGAGTACTGGTCGTGTTTGCCAAACCAACCGGTGGAATACTAATCTGAAAGCCGATTTCTTAGGCACGTTGCATTTGTCGCAGTAGATCGTCACTTGCTGCTGCACTTTCATGGAGCGGATTACAATCGCCGTGGCAGTAGTTTCGTCGTACAGATCGATCACTGGATCGATATCAACCCGATAGGTATGGCCGGCATGCTTCGCGTAGTGACGCTCGCTCATGTCACGGGGAATCCTTTCCGAACAGGCGGCGCATTGAAACTTCTGTACGAATCGATCGGGACATAGGATTTGATGTCACGCTTTTGTCTCTTGCTGCCTCGACTGCTCAGCCTCTACTTATTCATCATTCAAAACATTTTCCGGTACGGGTGCGGGTAGTGGATGTCCCTGTCGAATTGGTTGATTAGACGAGATCATCGTCATCGACAAGTACCAGTTATCAAACTTTCCAGCTATCATGCAGATGAAGTTTTCAACGGAGTAATCTCTTCCACCTATGCAGCACAAGCTCGGTTAACAAGCTGTGGCAAGTTTTTACGTCGATGCAAATGGGAAATTGGAATTCAATCTGAAATTGAAAACCAACCCTAATAAAATTGTTATGGTTATTTTCCTTAACGACGTGTTCGGGGTATCATCCAAACCATTTGTTGAATAGTTTTATTATTTGGGTTTTCGTTCATGTATGGTAGTTTTTTATTAGGGAAACAGTAAAAAAAAGTTGTTGAATATTACAGCAGATAAGCTGCACATAACATATACACATTAATCCAGTCAGTAATGTTTTACTGGGTTTTTGAATTGCGGACTGTTCGAAAAAAGTTTAAAACTCTGCAGGAAATTCAAAAATATGAAACTTTTTCTGAACTTGTACAGATAAAGTTCTGTTAATCTCATTTCTTTTTTTTCCTTTGATTTGTTTTTCGTCGATCTGGTTTTCCGTACTGAGCACCAATGCTACCGATGCCAGCACTGATAAAAATCCCCTTATACATTTTGGCAAATTTCCATTGCTGATTATTCATAAAATGTATAAGGCTACCACCAACCAATTTGTTCCGAACGGCCGGAAGACCAATCTGAGGCATGGGATGCTCACTATGCCCCACTTGTTCACTATGCCCCTCTTACCCCTACACTAATAAAATTCTAAACTTAATGTTTATTTTGTCTGTGCACATAATTTTTATAAGATATTCAAAACATTATGTTTATACGTGTTAACATAATTTTCATAATAAACCCCTTACCTACTATAAGCTAGCCCATATCACGTATATGCGTGACAAATTTTATTTATATGTATGCTGCCATAAAAATTATGGTTCGAATCTCATAGATGAAGGTTATGTGTTTTCACACATAATGTTTAAGTGCTTCAATTCAGTGCACACTATTACACAAATTGTGCTAAATCATCTCAATCTTCCAACAAAACTTGAGCATTCTCAAAGGTAAATAATAATTTATCTCATTTATCTTTAACTATTTACCATAAAACTATTATTTTCGATTGTTTTCAGCGACACAAAATTCACATAAACATTAGCCAACAGCCGTGATGAGCTCGGAGAAGCTTTAAAATCAGAGGAAACCTAAATCTTCCGTCGGATACAAATGACGTGGCAAACGTGAGTTAGTGCAATAAATATTATTTGTTTGAAATTATTTATTTTTTGTGAATTCTACACAGGGATTCTTCCTGCTGGACGTGCAGGAGGAGGACGTGGAGGAGGAAGACTTGCAGGAGGAGGACGTGTAGGAGGAAGACTTGCTGGAGGATGACGTGCAGGAGGAGGAAGTGCAGGAGGACGACGCGCAGGAAGAGGACGTAGAGACTAAAGGCGGCGATGTATACGCTAGACCCTCCAAAGCACCTTCGACCTCGCCTTCGACATACATCGGAGGACTCAAACCAAAAACGCCTTCACGCGGGAATATACAATCTACTGACGTCAGTGACGGTGTAAAATCTTCAGGAAAATAAATAATTTATCAGAGTCTGTATTGTTATTATTTTATTTATATTTTTAGCACATAAAATATATGAAATTGACACGTAAGCGTTATTATTTGTACCATGACTTTCATTTGAATTAGACACATAATCTTTATGTTCTACCGAGAAATAAATGTTATAAACGTCACACATAAATTCTATTTACCAAAGCAAATTAAATTCATTTCTTATATGCCATTGAATATATTGGTGGGAAACCAAATAATTTATATGTTCTTCAAACATATTTTTTATTTGTGAAGTCTAATTGCAAAAAACTATGTGGTTTCACACATAAAAGGTATATGGAAATTCACCTCGGTGTACCATAAAATCACAACGAAAATCATGGTATATGAGAAATGTACAATAAAAAAGGGGGCTTGGTAAGCTAAGCATCTTAAAAATAAAAAAAATGATTTTTGTCGAACAAATTTGATCTCATCAAATAATTTTCATTGATAATTGTATCGTTAAAAACGAAATTTATTATTCCTCCTTTCCAATAATTTAATAATAAATTTTTAATGTGCCCAAAATTCAACCGTAAAATTCATTGTAATTTCGTTATTTTATTATAATTTTTTTTGCGTCCATCCTCGGTATGCATTCGTTACTCCGTAGCGGAACCGGAAGCTCTCGACGAGGGCGATCTAAAGGAGGAAAATTTACTCCAAAATCATGCCGAGATCCATCGAATCAAAGAGGCGATCGACGTGCTGGAGGTGAGAATGAAGGAGGATCGGATGAAACTGATTTTTTTTAATTTATTACGGCTAGAGATGCTGTATGTCAAGCGTTTGAGCATGATTGCGGTACGATGCACTATTCTGGACTGGTCTACTATACGTGGCAAAACTAGTCATTATACTGAAGACGAGGAGGGAATCTTCGGATTCATGGAGGAGGACATCGGACATCAGAAATGAGGAAGCTGGTATGCGAGGACAAAAGTGTTACATCTGCAAGGGTTGATGCATATATTATGTCACGCTCTAGGGGGGGGGGGGGTCTAAGATTTTGTGACAAGCAATGCATTAGGTATAGGAAAAACGTCACGATAGGGGGGGGGGGGTGTAAATTTCTCTTCGATTTAGCGTGACAAAATTAATGCATGGGCCCCAAGGAACGGTATGCGAACGTTTTGTATTGCACGAAGAAGTGCTTCCGTTCATTTCAGACGCTTTGTGGGGTGCAGAATGAGTGCCTGTCGCATTACGTGGATACGTTCCAGTCGTGGTGCGATAAGCACGTAGCGCTGGTGGGTAAGGTGAAATAATCTGGGACCGAAGCCTGTGGGATTTGCTACGATGAGATGGGACCGTACAGGAAGCTGGAATCGATTCGTGCTGTCAGAATGTCTGGTTCCATCGGAGCTGCATGGCACAGTTTGCCCAATCGGCGGGGTACTTTTTCAAGTGCCCTTTGTGCAACAACAAGGACGACTTTAGTCAGCAGATGCAGCAGCGTGGCATTTATATTCCACTGCCACGAGGAACTTCCGTCGAAAAATTGCTTCGAGCCAAACCGGTCGTATCAAATCGTTGACTTCTTCGGACAATGAAGACGAAGCATCCTCCGCCGGATCGTCGACCGTGTTCGATTTCAACTATCGTGTGAATTTAACCAAAAAAGCAGTGCCGAAAATCGATGGTAGAATTGCAGTCGATCAAAGAGTTCATCCGTTCCGACACGGACACGCTAACGGATGCCTCGGTGGGACAGGAGATCGTGCGTCCCAAGACGCCTGCCAGAAATCTTTTGAAAATCTGTTCAAATTGTAGCTTTTCGGGTCGAAAACCGTCCCACGAAAACGGTCCACCAGCGAGTCTGATCCGGAGTACGTTACAGCGAAGAAAATTAGGTTGATTTAATTTTAATGGTGACCTTCCTTAGACGGTGAATTTTCCAGTACTAGTCAGGTCTTTCCCACGGCGCAGTGGATTACTGCCAACGGTGCCACCTCAAGTGGGAATGCGATTCGAAACCGAGTTGACGTTGATGCTCAAAAGTGAGAAAATGTTCCGGATTTCACTACCCACACAGAAATTTAAAACAACCCAAAATTAAGTTCTTTTCACTCATCTCCCATGTTCCGTACAATAAGCCAAATTTGGGTAAACCGACTCAAAGTAGTTTGCATTTAAGCACGGCAAAAAAAATTACCCATCGCTAAGTAATTTTCAATTTTTTCTACCCAAAATTAAGTTCAATTAACTCAAATTTGGGTATATCGCATATTACTCAATTTTGGCTTCTTGTACGGAACTAGACGGTTGAGTCGAATCTTTCGTTCTATTTTTGACAACAATAGCGAGAGGAAATGAAACGGACAGAGGTCAAATAACTCAAATTTGAGTTTAAAAAACCCAAGCGGTGGGTAGTTTTGTTTTTCTGTGCACACAGATTAGTGGGAAAACAAACCGTCCGTTCATCCATGTGTGCTAGATAGAGAAAGATGATGAAACGTCAAAAAGGTCTACACAGAAATTTAAAACAACCCAAAATTAAGTTCTTTTCACTCATCTCCCATGTTCCGTACAATAAGCCAAATTTGGGTAAACCGGCTCAAAGTAGTTTGCATTTAAGCACGGCAAAAAAAATTACCCATCGCTAAGTAATTTTCAATTTTTTCTACCCAAAATTAAGTTCAATTAACTCAAATTTGGGTATATCGCATATTACTCAATTTTGGCTTCTTGTACGGAACTAGACGGTTGAGTCGAATCTTTCGTTCTATTTTTGACAACAATAGCGAGAGGAAATGAAACGGACAGAGGTCAAATAACTCAAATTTGAGTTTAAAAAACCCAAGCGGTGGGTAGTTTTGTTTTTCTGTGTATGCACCTGAAACCGACGGAGAATCGCAAGTGCTGTGGTGAGGCAGAAGGAAACAAGTTAGCACTTTCATTATCACGACGTTCTTATGCATACTAGTGTGACGTAACGTTGGATCATACGTAAGAACACCGTGAGAACGAAAGAGTTGTCAACATTCCTTCTGCCGCACCTACAGTAACGCACACGGTTCCCGCACGGATTGTTCCTTACTTTCTCACTCTAATCAAAATTTCCTTCCATGAGTGAGAAAACAGCACCACGTCTATGCGAGCGAGAACGAGGGTTGCCAGATCATTGCACACAAAACCAACTTGAATTAATTCAAAGCAAAAATACTAGTGAACCTGGCGGTGAAGGGCGCAAGGTGGACTAAAATTCTATTACAGAGAACCACATTATTTTAATTAATTTCTTCGGAGAAAGTCGTCTGTCATTTCGTTTGTGCTAGAAGCATAAATTAAATTCGTTAGATATTCAAGGCAATATTCTTACTTGCCGGATTGCTGGTTTTGCCGGATATGTAGTTCGCACGCGGTGACATCAACAGTTAAAATTGTAAGTATTTAATTATCAATATTGTTGCATCAAGTAAACTTTATTTTATTTCCAGACGATGAAATCTACCGTTGTCATCAATAGGTCCGAATCAATAATCGGCGGAAAAAATCCATCTGGGTTCCGGATTCCATCCAACCTCGTCGGTGATCCAACTTTTGTGATAAAGCAGAACAATGACAACGATTTTATACTCGCTGAGAGCCTATGGATAATATTTGTTATATTTTACAATACGTATATTCTTGCGGATATTAATAAATATATTTGAGGTTATTTTTTTAAATTCATAAAAAAATAATTAATAGAAATAATACTTATACAAAATTAAAATCAAAATTGATATTGTAATGTTGAAAATGCTCGAATTTAAATTGAAAATACTTATGTTATAGATTCAAAACGGCACATGTTATTTCAACTATACCAAACTTTCATGACAAAAGTTTGATTCAATACAAAAATAATCCACTTTTAATTATAACACTATCATGCTTTTCATTTGACAGAACTACAATTCGTTTTGAAAGTTTCAACTTTTAAAAGTAGCATGCACGCAACTTTTGAATTGACAGTTAGCTAACTTTTGTTTTGAAAGCTAAAGACTTCCCAACAAACAATTTGAGCTGATTAAAGGCTAAATAAGCAATTTTTCAGCTGAAGAAGCATATTTTTGCCTGAATAAGCTCTTATTCCGTTTCTAATGTTTGTTGGGTTTCTACCAAAAAGAACCAACGAAAACTTTTAATTCTACCAATGGTTTTTTCAGTTGTACTAACGATAATTTTTTGTGTGTAGGCCAAAATTAGAGCCATTTCCCCTATATATGAGTCGGACACATAGTTCTTATTCTCTTTCGTTAATAACTTGAGCACCTAACCGTTTCTTGTTGTGTTTGTCATATTACATGCTAGATAAAAGCTTCTACTATCGATCTGTGTACTGAAAATACCTGGGAATGTCTTTACTTGGCCGTGGGGTACAAAGAGAAAGTCGTCGAAGAGAATCTGTCAACATTACTTAGGACCTAATGCAATTTTCAGCTTGGATTCATTTGACTCATACATTTCATGTGCAATCAAAAATATTACAAAACGAATATAGATTAAATTTTATGCATTTTATGGTTTTTCAAAATGTATACATTGGTTCGATTAAAATTTTCGTCAAAATTATACTTAGTCCGAATAACGGAGTGGAATTCGATCAGTGTTTACTAAAATGACAGAAAAAGAACATCTGGATTCCCTTCGGAGCTTCGTGCTGATGAAGAGCTTTATCCCGGCGGATTTCTACTGCGCCTGTGATCTGCTGGGCAGCATCGAAATTGTAAGTATTTTTTTTAAATAATATTCATAAAAAATAAACGAATTAAAAAGGCTTCCTGAGACAATTTTTATTTTTATTTGAAAACAATAATATTTTCCATAAATAAAATAAAGAAGCGAAAAATACGTTCTCTCGAATAAACCGTATCAATGCATTGAAAGTATATTTCGATTTTATACTATGGCACGCATAAACAATTTTTATACTAACCCTAATAAAAATTGTATGGTTAATTTGCTTAACGACGTGTTCTGGGTATCATCCAAACCATTTGTGGAATAGTTCAATGATTTGGGTTATCGTTCGTTTATGGTTATTTTTTATTAGGGAAGTTTGCATTCTCTCCCTTTATACAGACCTTTGCGTCGGTACGGAGAGTTGCGATTTAGCGTAACTTTTATACTATTTAGATTTCAATATTTTTTGAGCGTACACCAGTGCTACACCGCAAAAACTCTACATATCAGAGCCAACATTTCAAAGGGGCGTAATTGCTTTTGTAAACAATGACTTTACCCGTAAATTTCTCGCGAATGAAATCTCACCTCTCTAAAATAACAATGCTAGCTGGTAAAGGAAACATTCCTCTACCTGCTGGTGTCATTATTTTTCATGAGTGAGCTTTTATTCGCGAGAAATCGACGGCTAAAGCCATTGTTTACAAATACAATTACACCCCTTTGAAATGTTGGCACTGATAAAAGTAATTTGGGTAATTTTGAGTTTTGCGTCCCACTCTCACTTTTTGTTGTTGTCGGAACGAGAGATTCGGAAAAAAAACGGAACGAGAGATTCGACTTTCTCATGACTATCGTTCAATAAGCTACTAGCACAAACAAAGTGACAAACGACTTTCTCCGAAGAAATTAATTAAAATAATGTGGTTCTCTGTAATAGAATTTTAGTCCACCTTCCGCCGCTCACCGCCAGGTTCGCTAATATTTTTGTTTTGAATTAATTCACGTTGGTTTTGCGTGCAATAATCTGGCAACTCGTTACTTTATGAATCGGTCCTGTCTCTTTTCGTCGAGGAAAAAATTGACTAACTTGATTTGCTATCAACCGTGTCCATTGAGTTATATATTGGCTATGTTATACTTCACTGATAAAATTTCAAAGATTGTTTTTATGTGTACCACACATGAATTTTTGCAATGTGATCAACAAACAATATATATGTGTTGGACACATACTTAATACGTGTACACATAAAAGCCATGTCTTACCACACATACTATTCATTTGACTCATAGACTTTATGTGTGCTTCTGGGTGGATTCTGTTTATGTGTGGTCACATGATAATCATGTGGAATTTTACATGGAAATTCGTCAATAAAAATGTGTGGAATTCTATTAGTGTTCCAATCTGTAAATCACTCTTATGAATGAATCAATATTCAATATTATTATCAATATTGCACATTCACCACTCAGGCTACACAATAGGGACGCCGGTGGTGTAGTGGTAAGCGTGATTACTACTCAGCAGGCCTGGGTTCAATCCCAGTCGGCGCCGCCGGGATGTTCTGAGGCATAACATCTCTGATCCGCCGTTGGTCCCCGGTTCATGAGTTGATGGGTCGATAGGTAGGGTCCAGGTGTGGGAGCTGCCTTCCTGGTGTCGGTAGCATTGGTGCTCAGCACGGAACACAAGATCGACGGAAAACAAACCAAAGGAAAAACAAAAAACCACTCAGGCTACAGCAAATGAGCAAAGTAATGAAGTAAATCGATTTTTTAATCAACAAAAAGATTTTTTAATCAACAAAAGGATTTTTTTCTAACTTTTTAAGATTATTCGGACTTGTTGGATGTGAGAGGCATGGATGTCAACCTCTACGCCAAACGGCGCCGGTGGTGTAGTGGTAAGCATGATTACCTCTCACCCCAGCAGGCCTGGGTTCAATCCCAGTCGGCGCCGCCGGGATGTTCTGAGGCATAACATCTCTGATCACGCCTTCCTTCGGATGGGAAGTAAAGCCGTTGGTCCCCGGTTCATGAGTTGATGGGTCGATAGGTAGGGTCCAGGTGTGGGAGCTGCCTTCCTGGCACGTCAGTAGCATTGGTGCTCAGCACGGAAAACAAGATCG